>NC_059165.1:32004233-32313825 GCF_019923935.1 Bubalus bubalis | reverse complement strand
AGTGAACTCCGGGAGTTGGTGATGGACAGGGAGGCCTGGCATGCTGCGATTCATGGGGTCACAAAGAGTTGGACACAACTGAGTGACTGAACTGAACTGAACTGAACTCCATAAAAAGATAAGTTTAAAATATTATTATAAATTGAAAAAAATATTGTAAATTCAAATGGTACATGTATGGCTACTTTAATTATTGAATGAACTTTTATTTTCTCTGCTGAAACAGAAGCACGGTTTATCTATTTATCAATCTAAAAAAAAAATTTTTTTTTAACTTATGGTAGTTTGAAAAATCACCCAGAGAACAGAACTAAAAGTCATGATTGAAAATGATACATGATCTTTCAAATTACAAAGTCACTTGTGACAGGTTTCCTAATAGTTTTATCTACTCTTATATTAACTTTTATTATACCTTTTAATAATAAAATATCCCTGAAGATAATTATACCTTCCAGTTGGTTTCTTAGAACCCTATCTCTGGTAAGCCTTGAGCTAAATACAGCAAAATACATAACCCATACAATTAGTGTGATAATTTTTTACCATGGTTCATTTAAAAATTTTCAATATAGCCAGGCCATCATAAGATCCCATGTTTGACAACACACTTTCTATGGAACAATTAAGTCAATGATGATGGAGCAAAGTTGTACCTGAATGGAAGCCTCTGAGATTTAAATATAAGATCAGGTGCCATCTTTTACTATAGAGCTTTGGGCACAGTTTTGAATTCTTCTGAGTTCAAGATTCTCAAAAGAAAAATGTAGGGAATATATATTTTACAGTCTTGAATAAGTCTATGAAGAGTAAGAGATACAAAAGTTCTTGGTGCACAATAAAACTCTATTCAAACATAAAGTAATATTATAAATATCACATTAGCAAAACACTTATAAAAGGAGAGTCATTTGCCATACATCATTTGTTTTCCTGGAGATAAAGGGCAAACCAATATACTTTTAGCTGTTATTGACTTTATAAATAAATTTCCAGAAGGCCTCAAATATTATTGTTCCTCCACAGGTGCAGAAATATGAAGAAATCTTTCCCTTTGGAGCCATTCGGGCTCAATTTAGGAATCTAAAGACAAGTATAAGACTTCTGCATAAAGTTTGATATGTTTCATACCATAGTTTTCAATCACTCTTGAAATGATTATTTAATGAACAACAGTACCATATTGTCTTTTAAAAGCACTCTCAAAATATAGAAATATATAATAAATTGAGATTTTCACCTCGCAGTTTAAACTACCTTCATCTGAACTCAGAATCAGATAACTGTTTTCAACAGTGATTTTCAGGATTTTGCTTGAATTTTGCATGCAAACCTGTAGTGTTTGTCCTCCACATATACAGTGTGAAACTTTTCCAGTCCAGTGATTTACACTTTGACATCCTCCAGCTCTGCTTCAATCCAGCTCCAGTGAGGAAACTAAAAACCACACTAGGCATCTCTCCAGGAGGAGTTTAGCATAGGAGTTAATCATGTAGATGTTAAAGGACTAAACCAACAAAAAAGGACTATTGAGATAATCCAGACGTAGTGCTGTGTGCTCAGTCACTTCAGTCATGTCTGACTCTTAGCAACCCCATGGACTGTAGCCCACCAGGCTCCTTTATCCATGCAATTATCCAGGCAAGAGTACCGGAGTGGGTTGCCATTTCCTTCTCCAGGAATCCAGACATAGTAGCTGTAGGATATAGCCACCGCTTCCTGAGCTGGGGGACAGGGGGTCAAATAAAGTGATTGGAGCATCACACTGGGTAAAACAAACACAGGGCTCCCCCCAAACTGGGACTCAGACGTGTGAGTATTAGTTCTGCCCACCTGGTGCAACTTTATTGGGTCTCATAAAGGTGAGTCAGACCTTCAAGTAGGAATGGAGACTGCCAAGATGGTGCTGGTAACTCTGGGGGAAAAAACCTAGAGGCTGGGAGTTAACTGCCACTGCAAGACAAAGAGTAACTTATCAAGAAAGTTTGGAACCCCTGGCCTTATTGACGCAATGAATTGGAATGAATCATCATTTGCATAGTAACCATCTTCCCCTATTCTCTTGAAATCCCCGTCTCCAACTAAAGCAAAGTGTTCCTTGGCATGGGCCAGAATATTTTGATTCAAAATTAAGAGAATAGGGGGAGGTAGAAGAACTTTCAGAAGGGGAGGAGAGAGGGGGAGATGCATATAGGAAGATTAATTCTAACTGCAAAGAAGAAAAAGGGGGGAAATGCCAGCAGACTGGAGTTGAGAGAAGAGGGTTTGAAATTTCTGGATTTGAAGGACTTTAGAATAAACATGAGAGAAGAAAATATTAGACATTGGAGGGAGGATTTCTAGAAGTACTATGTATAGGAACTTTAGTGTTCCCTGAAAAATGCATATAAAAGTGAAAGTTTCTTTTTAGTTACTATCTGCTGGGCAGAGTCTACTGTGTGCAGAAAGTGGACCATGTGGCTTTCAGCATTTATTCAGTTTTCACAGAATAGAAGCCTAGTTCATGTTGAAGTCTATAAAAATACCTTTATATTTCCTTTATATTATCCTCCCTTATGTACATGGTGTTTCACATTTATATGAACCACAGACAGAAAACAAACCAAATGAAACTTCTTCACGTTAAGGAAAAGAAGATAAAATCATGGCAAGTAGAGGAGGATGTTCTAATCAAAAAGTAGCCATTATTAAAGTTCTGTAACAATTGTGTTGATATGTGTCCTTTAATAAAATGTTAGCACAATTAAAAAGAATAGATAATAATATATAAATGTTAGTAAATGTCATAATGATTAATTATATTGATTATCTCCTACTGACAGCTCATAAAAAAAAAATCACACATTTTTTTCTTTTGACATCTCAATGAAAGAAAGCATTCGGCTCCATCATATTACTTAGAAATAACAAACACCTTAAAATTTTATATTAAAAAACAGAGCTAACAAGCAGCTTTCAAACTTTTGAAAAGCAATTGAATGGAAAATAGACATTTGTGGCTAGCTCATGTTGCCACTGTAGAATCTTTTTCAAATTCCTTTTGCTTTTGGATTGATTTTTTAAGTATAGCTATGACTGACAAGGCTTTCATCTCTGCACTCTCACACAAATGTACATTAAAAGTAAAAGTGAGCAGGCAAGCAATGGTTGTAATTTACCTTCAATCATGAAGTTTGCCTGGCTTAAGGCATTTCAGGGTTTTTTGGCACCTCGGATAAGATCTTCTCCTAAGAGGAAGCTCACCATGTCTAGACAGCAAAGCCTGTGACAAATTATAGTAAATTTGGCGAGTGTTTAGAATGTCTTTGTATAAAAGGTGTCTCTGACATGCGTTAGTTTTACCGTGTGAAATGTACGACCTTAGAGTTGGTATTGACCTTTCCTAAGCCTGTGCTTCTTCAGCTGCTCAATGGGGAAACTAAAGTGTCTGTATCATAAATTTGCTAAAAGAATTAAGTGAAATAATGTTTAGGTATCACTGACAAATAACTGCCCATACTTGATAGTTACATTACTACCAATTTTGTATGGCACCTAAGCTATGTACCTATCAGGAGAATTGCTAGGATCCCACAAGATTTTAGAGTTATTTTACCTATTGATTATTTCTGGTTTTAAGAAATACTTTCTCAACAAGGATTATTGACAGCATTTATTTCTGTTTAACAATAGATCTGTTTAAATAGGGTTTGTGTTTGATGATACTTCTCAAAGACTAGATTATCCTTTTATTAGGTCCCTGATCTGGCCCTGTCTTGGATCTCCCCCTTCCTCCTCCTCCCATGCTTTTTGTTCTATAGGTCTGTCGGGCTGCCTTGTTTTCATCACGAACATGCTGTTTCCCAATCTTTAGTGGACTGGCCTTTAAACCATAGCACAAGAGGATTGTCTAGCAATCACATAGGCGTGGATAGCTTTATAGCAATTTATTTCCTAAACTGTTCTTTCCAGGGTGACCTCCTTAAGCTCCTGTCTGCCTGTGGTCTGCCAGTTCTTTCCTTGATCTGCTTCCATGGTATTCATCTCTTGCTGCCCTAACAAAACAAATTCTCACCCAGTCCAGATCTCATTCTGATGCATTACCCCAGATTATAAAGACTTCCAGAAATTCATTGGAGTGACTGAGATATTTTATTTTATCCTGGCTATAAACTTACAGTGGAGCTCAGTGCCTCTATCTATGTATCTATCTACTCTTCTTCCATCCAGTATTAAATACCTGTAAAGGGTCTACAGTGAGCTACTGCGTTCAGAGAATATACTACTAGCAACAGTAAAAAAAGGTATTGCCTTGTTGGTGCTTACATTCTAATGGTACACTAACTTCCTTCCTTCCTATCCTTTTTCAATCTAACTTAAATAAGAATTAATAAGTGAGAAAACTTGTCATCAGAATGTGCATTATCATTTTTTAATTAAAAACTAAAATCAGACATTTTTCTGATTGAAGTTACAATTGATGTAAAGGACTGGTTTGACAATGAGGATTCATTTTGCCAATTAGCTTATTCAGTTGAATGAACTAAATCTGAAGCTGTAAACTTTTGAAGTATGTATATTTAAAGCACATATATAATAGGCCTCACTTCTGGAAAATATGTAATTTGCAACTCTACACAAATGTTAATTAAAAATTTAGATATTGGTTGTAAAATGTGTGAAGATATGTATATATACATATTTTTTTTCTAAATGATTTTGGAGCATACACAATCTATCATGTTGAATCTCACTGTGCTAAGGTTCTCCCACTTTTAATCTGATATAGAGAGGAGTAGGGGACCTCAAGTCTCCCTTGAATTTACTTTCTTAGTAACCAGGAGATCAGCACTCTGCAAAGTTCTTTCCTAAAGGAATAAATGGAAAACAAAAAGTTGATAAAAAAAAAAGCTTCAAAATTACTGGAAAGTTTATATTCATCACCCTTTGTTTACAGTTGATGGTGTTCATCCTCATGGGAAGCTGCTGCTGCTGCTGCTAAGTCGCTTCAGTCGTGTCTGACTCTGTGCAACCCCATAGACGGCAGCCCACCAGGCTCCCCCGTCCCCGGGATTCTCCAGGCAAGAACACTGGAGTGGGTTGCCATTTCCTTCTCCAATGCATGAAAGTGAAAAGTGAAAGTGAAGTCACTCAGTCGTGTCCAACTCTTAGCGAACCCATGGACTGCAGCCCACCAGGCTCCTCCATCCATGGGATTTTCCAGGCAAGAGTACTGGAGTGGGGTGCCATTGCCTTCTCCGTCATGGGAAGCGGGGCTTCTCAAACTCAAGGCTGTTGACATTTTACACAGGATCACTCTTGGTTTCAGGAGCTGTCCTGGGCTTTGGGGCAATGTTTAGCAACATCCCTGGCCCCTACCAGGAAACACCAGCAGCACCCCTGCTTCTAGTTGTGACAATCAAAAATGTCTCCAGATATTGCCAGATTGTCCCCAAGGGGGCAGTTGAGGACCATTGTGCTATTATAACCAGATGTGCTGACTTCCTTCCTGATATAGTAACGGAGTCCCCCTGGAGGGCTTCCCAGGTGGTGCTAGTGCTAACTAATCTATCTGCCAATGCAGATGCAAGAGACATGGGTTTGATCCCTGGGTTGGGAAGATCCCCTGGAGGAGGAAATGGCAACCCACTCCAGGATTCTTGCTTGGGAAATCCCATGAACAGAGGAGCTTGGATCTGTTCCATGAGGAACAGATCCATGGGGTCTGCAAAGAGTCAAAGGAACTATGATCCATGAGGTTGCAAAGAGTCAGACATGACTGAACGACTGAGCACTCACTTACTCACTTGCTCACCCTCTCCCTAAACATAAGTCAAAAGTAACCATGTGACATCCCACCATGGGAAGACTGGCTTAAGGCTACTTCCCTGAAGAGCTTCTGCCCAACAACTGGTGACCTCAGCAGAAGAGGCTGGAAGTACACAGCAACGTGAACTGAGAAGGAATGGTAAATGGCCAGCTGAAGCGGAGGTACTACCCAAGTGAGAAAGACACTGAGGACATCTCCCAGGAGTAAAAGAAGGCGCATGTGAGAAAAAGGATCACCTTTAAGCATCTGCTACTTCCAGAGAACGCCAAACCCCATTACTTCGTGTCAGCCCCAAAAGACCTATCCTGCCAGCATCCTCTCCTCCCTCCTCTGTGTCCAGCCTGGAGAAGCCACAGGCAGCCTAGTGAGTGAGAGAAGAGGAGCAGCCATCAAGGCAGAAAAATAAAGACACCAACCCTTTGTCCCTTTTGGTCCCCTTCCTGATACAGGAGGCAGCCAGAGACAAGCAGGACCTGGTGTGGAAGAAAAGTCCATTGAGAGAAACTTTTAACTTTGAATCACCTTCTGAGTTTGTAATCAATACAACACAGTGGACAGAGTAATTACTAAAAGGAGATGATTTTTTTTTTTTTTTTTTTTTTTTTGTCCCTGAGATTGACTGAAGAGTAGTTGATTGGGCAAAGGGAAGAAGGTAAGCTATGAGACTGGTGCAAGTTTTCTTCTAGGTAAAGAACCAATTGCATGAAAAGCATTTGAAGAAGCAGCGAGGGGAAAAAAAATAAAGTTGCTTTCTGATTGCCTTCTACAAGTCCTGCTTGTTCAACATATCTGCTACGTACAAGTAAACATTGAACAGCTTATTCAGTGATAATCCAATTGACAGCTTTATAGTATAATACAGTATCACTTTTATTTCGCTATAAATTACATAGTGCCTGCCTCTTCATCACTCAGACAAAAATATTCTCACTTCTCTTTCATCATAATATAGTGAATTCCTGCCGTAGTACTGTACAGGATTTATCAGTCTTTAGCTTTCAAGAACAAGAAAAGAAATCCCCACACAGAAACAATTCTGACATGTTTGTTTTTGCTTGTAAATCTTCCCTAAACATAATAAAAGCAATTGATTAAGGGAGACATTGATGACTGATGTTATAATTCAATCTCTGGGATTTGATTATAGCATGAACCAACTGGATTTTTTTCAACAGAGAACTAGCACTCAAATCAATCTTGTCTTTTTGGTGTCCTCTATACTACATATGTAATTATACAGCTTAGAAAAACGTCAGATTCCACACGCATTTTTTCTGCCAATGGATATTCAAGACAGTTCTCTAAAGAAGCAAAATTGGGACAAATGTTTGAGTTCAAAGTGTATCTCAGTCAAAGAGGAAACAAGTGTCTATTTCTGAAGCGATAGCTTGCCTAGTAAGGGAATTTTTATGCTATATAAACCTAAGTTGCAGACTTGCAGTTAAGACTTGGAAACTTGGATGGGTATTATTATTCAGTATTATTAATCTTTGACTACAAAGCTTAGTTAGAGGTAAGGAAAGGAGGGAAGTGAAAGGGAAGAAAGTAGGAGGGGTGGAGGTAGATAGAATCGATTTTAAACATAATCGACAAATTCTAAGTTACCTTCAAGTATAGCTGGAGCCAGGTGCACAAAAGTGACATGACACTGTCACTCTGCATGCCACCTTCTCTTACTTCTGTGTCGACTTCAAGCTTATTCTTCACTCTGAGTTGACTGACCTATGCAACTGGAAGGTTGCAATCTTTTAGCTCCAAGTTCAGGGAAAGAGGAGAATCTATTCATGGTCTTCCTTCTGAACTTGGCCCTGAACAAACTGATATGGGTTGCATGTCCATTTTGAACACATAATTGTGACTGGGTGCAGGATGCATAATGATTTCCCAAGTCAGCGTAATGTGCCCTCTGCTAATTATGATGGGGAACCAGCCCCAGGAAAAGGATAAGAACTGAAAATTGTATGGCAAGGAGAGTCTTCAAGCAAAATCTGCTCTTATTAAATAAAGGGAGAAACGAAACTAAATAAATTAAAAACAACAGATGCTACTTAAGATGATTTATGTAATTTCTTAGGGTTTAATCTTTTCATCTGTAAAATAAGCATTCATAGCACAAATTCTATGTATTTTCTAGGTTCATTATTGTAAAGCTTACATGATGTAGATATAGAAGTACTTCAAAAGAAGAAGTACTGAGTTAAAAACTCGATTTTTAGTATGTTGAAAATGTCTGAAGATCCTAAAAAGTGTTTATATATCGAGACAAGCTACTGCTCTTTAGTAGGTTGTGTGATATTTCTCACTGTGTGCATCAGCAGTTATTGGCATTTTCTTTTCTAGGACATAAGGACTTCATAATGAGGTTAATATGTATCTAGTTGTTGTAGTTATTTTTATTATTAAAATAGAGTTGATTTGCACTGTTGTGTTAGTTTTAAGTATACAACAAGTCTATTTATTTATGTATACTCTTTTTCAGATTCTATTTCATTATAGGTTTTTACAGAATACTGAATATTTTTCCCTGTTCTATACAGTAGGTTTTGTTTATAGCAGTGTGTATCCATTTATTCTAAACTCCTAATTTATTCCTTCTCCCCTTCCCCTTCAGTAACTATAAGTTTACTTTTTGTGTCTATGAGTCTATTCTGTTTTTTAAGTAAGTTCATTTGTATCATTTTTCTTAGATTCCATGTATAAGTGATATATGATATTTATATTTCTCTGTCTGACTTGCCTCACTTAGTATAATGATCTCTAGCTCCATCCATGTTGCTATAAATGGCATTACTCTATCCTTTTGTAGGGCTAAGTAGTATTCCACTACATCTTCCACTTCTTCTTTGTCCATTGGTCAATGGACATCTAGGGTGCCTCCATGTTTTGGCTGTTGTAAATAGTGCTGCTATAAACATTGAGGGGCATGTATCTTTTTTAATTAGAGTTTTTGTCTCTTCCGGATATATGCCCAAGAAGGAGACTGCTGGATTATATGGGAACTCTATTTTCAGATTGTTAAGGAAACTTCATACTGTTCTCCATAGTGGCTGTACCAATTTACATTCTTCCAACAGTGTAGGAGGATTCCCTTTTCCCCACACCTTCTACAGCATTTATGATTCATAGCCTTTTTTGATTTTGACCAGTGTGACGTGATACCTCACTGAACTTTTCATTTGCTTTGCTCTAATAATTAGCAATGTTGAGCATCTTTTCATGTGCCTGTTGGCCATCTACCTGACTTCTTTGAAGAAATTAGGTCTTCTCATTTTTTGACTTTTTTTTTTAATTCTTCAAATTTACAATAGCTATACAATATGAATAATCAAGAATGAAATACTGAGATTCAGTAAATTCTCAGGCAAATATCCTCTGAAGGTTGAAAAGGCCTCTTCTTCTTCCTAAGGTTACAGCTTGATGCAATAAAATAAATAAATAAACTTAAACTAAATATGACCTTAAGAGTGGAACAGAACTGCATTTGAGTTTCTGCTTCTGGTTTACCATTACTTGGATATGAGATGGTAGCCCAGTGACTCAACCTCTCTGCCTCTCAGTTTCTCATTTGTAAACATAAGGATGATAACTGGCTTGTGGGGCATTAGTGACTTTTAAAAGTCATGTGTGTCACAGGGATTTTCACATAGTAGGCATTCAGATGATGATTTTAATCACTTTTTTTATTACGCAGTCCCAAGTACACTCTCCTAGCAGTTCTAGATAATGAGGTGGTTTCAAGGATAAAGTAATGAAGTGGGACTTGAGTTGAGATGAACAGGTCAAGTGCTTGCTAAATAAGCTTTGCTGTACTTCTGGAAGCCAAGGGTATGAGTCAGAGTTTGACTGGAGGAGCAGAACCACTGTCAGTGACATGGAATAGGGGATTATGGCAATTCCCTGGTGGCCCAGAGGTTACGACTTGGAGCTCTCACTGCCATAGGCCCAGGTTTAATCCCTGGTTGGGAAACTAGGATCCCACAAGCCATGCAGCTAAAAGAATAAGAATCAAAGTAAAACAAAATAGGGATTAGACCTTATGCAACTCTGGGAGCTGGTAGAGATGGTCACAGAGGAGATCTGGGTGTGGAGGAGAGAAGGGACATTCCGGAGTCCTCATCAGTCTCTCACTGCCTGCACATGTCACCAGGGCCATCTCCAGGAGGCTGTTGTTCAGTTGTGTCTGAGTCTTTTGTGACCCCATGGACTGTAACCCACCAGGCTTCTCTGTCCATGGGATTTCCCAGGCAAGAATACTGCAGTGGGTTGCCATTGGAGGAACTGTACTCTAATCTTCACCACCAAGTTGTAACACATCTGATCAAGGACAAAAAAGTGCTGAAGGGAGGAGATCTGGTGAGCACTGAAGGCCCTATGGGTCTGGTGGATGTCACTTACCAGCAAAGTCAACTATCAGATCAGCAGCAGAACGTGTGAACTGTATGAAAGCCTGGAGACTGCTCTAACTTTCAGAGAAAAAAATAATGGCCACTGTTTCCCCTCTACCTTCCAAATCTTGTGTGAATCTCCTTGTGTCCAGCACTGACTCTAAGCCATGCAGGAAGGGAAAGGTAGTTCCCGATGTGTAATGATGATACAACACAAAGCCATTGCATGGAGAAACAACTCAGAACCCAAATGCCACTGATTAGGAAGAGGTGAAGACGTGACCATTTGTGGTTCACATTGAGGGAATGGGGCAATTTGAAGTACTTTCATCCTACTTTTTAAATTTTTAAATGATTCCAATTTTCCAAAAAGTTGTATTCTACAAACAACTCCATTAGACCCTTTTCAGATTTCCCTATTTTGCCAAATTTATATATCCTCCCCTCTTTCTCCCTCTCTTTGGGTAGATAGATATATAGATAGGTAGCTGGTAGGTTGGAGAAGGCAATGGCACCCCACTCCAGTACTCTTGCCTGGAAAATCTCATGGGCTGCAGTCCATGGGGTCGCTAAGAGTCGGACACGACTGAGCGACTTCACTTTCACTTTTCACTTCTATGCATTGGAGAAGGAAATGGCACCCCACTCTAGTGTTCTTGCCTGGAGAATCCCAGGGACGGGGGAGCCTGGTGGGCTGCCGTCTGTGGGGTCGCCCAGAGTCGGACACAACTGATGCAACTTAGCAGCAGCAGCAGTAGCAGCAAGTAGGTAGGTTAGATAGGTAGGTAGGTAGGTGGGTAGGTTAGGTAGGTAGATGGATAGTAAATATTGGGTTGGTTAGAAAGTTTGTTCAGGTTTTACAATGGAAAACAGTTTTTTGTTTTTTTAAACAAAAAAACCCAAATAAACTTTTTGGTCAAGCCAATAGACAGATAGACAGACACTCATACATATACATTTTTTTCCTGAAACATTTGAGACTAAATGGTATACTTTGAGCCCATCTATACCACTTTTGTGTGTATTTCCTGAGAGCAAATACATGACCACATTATAATTATCAAAAACAGAGAACTAGCATTGAGTCAATACTATTATCTAATCTCCAAAGTTTATTGAAGTTTTACCTTATTATTACAATAATGCCCTTTATGGCCCCAAATTTTCGTAATAAAAATGTCTTGTCCACATTCCAAGTCAGAGTCATATGTTGAATTTAGTTGTCACATCTAAGTCTCCTTTATCCTGGACCAGTCCTTTGGTCTTTCTTTGTCTTTCATCGTCTTTCAAACCTTGTCATTTTTTTTTAAAATATAGTATTGTCCCTCCATTTGAGCTGATTTTTTTTTTTTTCCCCTCAAAATTGACTGAGGAATTTGGCAGGGAGAGCAATAAATGATTCTGTGTTCTTTCTAGTGCATCACAAGAGATGGTATCTGCTTCCTTTTCTAGTTTTTAAGATACATTCTTATACTATATTTGCACTGGTCCTATTATAGCAGAGGACTTTTGTTCCCTTGAGACTGGAATTGGCAATTTTTTTTTTCTGCGAAGAGCCAGAGAGTAAATATTTTTGACTTTGTGGGCCAAGTCTCTGTCACAACCACTCAACCTGCTGTTAAAGGATGAAAGTTACCACAGGCAATATATAACGAACACGTGTAACTCTGTGCCAACCTTATTTATGGACTTGAAATTTGAATTTCATGTAATTTTCATGTCACAAAATATTATTCTTCTTTTGGTTTCCGTCAACCATTTAAAAGTGAAAGAACGACGATTTGTTCCTCAGTTGTACAAGAAATGGTATGCAGTCCACACTTCACTAACCCCTCCCCTCACCCTGCAGGTATTGTTGCTCAAACCTACTTTCTTCCTCATCACAGCTTCCCTGAGACACACTATCTCAGCTGTAAAGGCCGTTTTTGGCATATTCTCTTCATTATTGAATGGCCTGAAACCTGTGGAGGGGAAGTAGAGCTGTTTAACTTATAGAAACGGATTTTTCCTTTATCACTCCATATTTTTTCTCCAATCCTTTTCTTGCATGTGAGTATTGTACCTAGAACTAATTTTCATCTATTGCACATTATACAATACTATTAGCTTGATTAATTAATGCATAATACATCCTGGAGACTAATTTGTTTACTCCTAGTGGACTCATTAGGCTTGCTGCATGAATGTGGGATTAGGTTTAAAAAGGGAATCACCTTAGAATGATTGAATCCCATGTCTTTTTAAAAAGGAAAAAAAAATCAGACAAATGAAAATCAAGTCATCTATAGCCCTCTCTTTAACCGTAAAAGAACATTAAAGGATTTCTGAAGCTACGTGCCTGTAACTTGACTTCCTATGGTGATATTGTAGAGTTGCATGATTTACTTAAAAAAAAAATTGATCATAGAAAAGGCCAATTAAAGCATAGTGCTAATATTTTCCTCTGTAGGTGAATAGAGCAATGAGGACTTGGATCTCTGCTTTAATTCTGCATGCCGGTGCATATTTTAAGTTTAATATCTTGCCACCCATGTTAACGTTATTGCCCGTCATGCAGGAATAAAATGGCTTCTAATAAACCAGTCTGCTGTTAGGTAAGCCCCCACAAGCAAGCATTGTCAGGACAGGAAAACACATTTCTTGATGATATATTTTTGTACTGTATTCTGCCTTTTAGAGATGGTTTATACACCTTGGTAAGATGAGATGGTGGACCTAATACAGCATAACCCTCCCCCATTTCTGTTTCTGATGCACTATTTTTGGCTGAATACCTAGATATTCTGACAGAGCTGCCATTCAAAAAATTTAGAAACGCGGAGATATATACACCTGCTCCATGTTTCTCCAATCCCTTATCTGTCACCCAATGCCTTTCCCAAGGTCTCGCCCTTAGAAAAGAGCCTAAATCCAGTTATCAGTGGGGGTTTCTGCTGCAGATGTGTGCCTGAGGGTTATTTTAGTCAGGTTTGTAATTAGAAATTTTGGTGCTGTGGGTGTACTATAGGCCTAAATATGCAGACACTTTTCTTTTCATTGAGAAATCTCTGTAGAAGATTTGAGGCCGATCACACCTTAATTTGCAAGAGAGCTAGTGTACTGTGTTTTTATTCCTTGTACGGCTCCAGGTCATCTCAAAGAGTGGCAGTGGAGTAGTTTATAAAGAGTTGTCATTGTTGGCTGGCTTTGGGTATTTATGCTTTCCAAAAAAGTGGAGAGTAAACAGTTTGTGATAAATTCTCTCTGGGCCAAGGTTATTGGAACTCCTTTACTGGAGATTTTAGGTATTGGATAGGAACACAACTGTCCTGTGTGGTTTCGATGCAATCAAGTCTGCACACCTGAGGTTGAAGAAGATGACCTTCATAGATAGGCTGGCCTTGGGCAAAATTGTTAAGTAGGCAAAGTTCCCAGTTCCAGTTGTCATTTCACCAGAATGCCCTCAGGCAGTTCCCTGCCTCCCAGAGTTACTGGTCCATCCCCCACCACTTCATCAGGCTGTTTCTCCAGTGTTAACACTCAAAATTTACGTGGTCACTGCTTTGTCCCCTAGGAACTCTGTGATCGTGAATGGTTATTTAAGTGAAATCATTTTAATAACTTAATAAGTGATTCTAACTTACTCTCCTATTCCTCCACATCCTATTACCTCACCCTTCACTCATTCCACATAATGGCATTTTAGGATGAACCTACTAGAACCTACTAGAACTCCCGGAGATAGTGAAGGACCTGGAAGCCTGGCATGCTGCAGTTCATGGGGTTGCAAAGAGTCGGACATGACTTAGTGACCGAACAACAACTAGAACCTGTGTCATCATGTAAAGAGATCACTCAAACAGCATATGTTTCTGATGTCATGCAGATAAATAGGAAAAGCATTTTGAAGGTCTTTTCACTCTTTTAAAATCGTTTCATAAGAAACTAGTCCCTGTGAGGCAATGGTGCCTTCTCTAATAGTTGTGAGCCTTTCTTTGTTGAAAAGGTTAGCTATTATTAATGCTGACTTTTGAAATAATTGTTTGGCAGACCTTCTTGACTCTTGGCAAATCAGTGACCAGTAAAAAGGCAGGAAAGGTAAAAAACAAACAAAGCAGCAGCTTAGAAAAGGCAAAGTTGGGAAGAGAAAGGAATGGTAAGAAAGAAGATGAGGAATAAAATGTGAACTAGATTTAGTTAGAAGTTGCTTTTATCAGCCAGAAGGGATACAATTCAGAGATTGGGTTTGTTGTTCGAATAACTGCTTTGTGTGAAATGTTTTCAATAAGTTATAGACTAAAGAAGTGTGGAACCATAGAGGGTTAGTGCTGGAAGGGAACCTCGAGACTAAGTCGTATATTTACCAAAACATGTATTTTAGAGGAATTTTAAATATACAATATAAAACTAATTCACTCAAATTCAAGATACAGATGTATTGAATATAATACAGGGAATATTACAGCTCCTAAAATATGAAAGAATAAAGATTTAACCTGAAACTGTGCAACCATAATGGCACAATGCAATGATAAGAAGCACAAAAAGTAAAGGTAGACACATTTTGAATTCTGTTTTACTACTTGTGTGACCTTGGACAAGGGATATATTTAAGTTAAACCTAGCTTGAAACCCTCACCTGTGAAATTCAGATCATTAAAATAAATGAGGACTGAACAATATAATCTCAGTACAACATCTGACATAATGTGGGCAGTCAATACATACCTCTTGCTAACATTGCTATTATTTAAGAAGCAATATTTCTTTTGCCACAGGTAATAAATTAGGTAGCATCAGAGTGAAAAACAAAGTGAAATTATGAAAGCTTAGTCACTATATGAAGTATCTATAATTTGCTCACATGTAGGTATAAACTCATTTTCTTGAAAATGAGATTTATATCTGTTTAATTGTAAATAGGCTTCCCTGGTGGCTCAGATAGTAAAGAATCCACCTGTAGGAGACCCAGGTTCAATCCCTGCATTGGAAAGATCCCCTGGAGAAGGAAATGGCAACCCACTTCAGCGTTCTTGCCTTTAGAATCACGTGGACAGGGGAGCTACAATACATGGGGACCCAAAGTGTTGAACACAAATGAGTGACTAACACACACACAATTGTAAATGGCTACACTCTAAATGGGAATAACATCTTAAAGGGGCAAGAGGAAAGATATGAGAAGGGGAGAATGCCTATGATCCGACAGTATGTATGTGTTAGTCACTCACTCATGTACAACTCTTTGCAAACCCATGGACTACGCTATCCATAGGATTCTCAAGGCACGAATACTGGAATGGGTTGCAATTTCTTCTCCAGACGATCTTCCCAACCAGGGATCAAACTTGGGTCTCCTGCATTGCAGGTGGATTCCTTACAGTCTGAGCCACCAGGGAAGCCTATTACATTAGGGTAATTTAGGGCAGTTATATCTTTTTGCCTTTTCATACTGTAACTTTTCATACTGTAACACATAGACATCACCAGATGGTCAATACCAAAGTCAGATTGATTATATTCTTTGCTGCCAAAAATGGAGAAGCTCTATAAAGTCAACAAAAATAAGACCAGGAGCTGACTGTGGCTCAGGTAATGAGCTCCTTATTGACAAATTCAGACTTAAATTGAAGAAAGTGGGAAAAAACCACTAGACCATTCAGGGTAGACCTAAATCAAATCTCTTATGATTACGTGGAAGTGACAAATAGATTCAAGGGATTGTATCTGATAGACAGACTGCCTGAAGAACTACGGATGGAGGCTTGTGACATTGTGCAGGAGGCAGGGATCAAGACCATCCCCAGGAAAAAGAAATGCAAAAAGGCAAAATGGTTGTCTGAGGAGGCCTTATAAATAGATGAGAAAAGAAGAGAATCTAAAGGCAAAGGAGAAAAGGAAACATATACCCATCTGAATGCAGAGTTCCAGAGAATAGCAAGGAGAGATAAGAAAGCCTTCCTCAGTGATCAGTGCAAAGAAATAGAGGAAAACAATAGAATGGGGAAGGCTAGAGACCTCTTCAAGAAAATTAGAGAATACCAAGGGAACATTTCATGCAAAGATGGACACAATAAAGGACAGAAATGTTATGGACCTAACAGAAGCAGAAGATATTAAGAAAAGGTGGCAAGAATACACAGAAGAACTGTACAAAAAAGATCTTCATGACCCAGATAATCACGATGGTGTGATCACTCACCTAGAGCTGGACATCCTGGAATGTGAAGTCAAGTGGACCTTTGGAAGCATCACTATGAACAAAGCTAGCCGGAGGTGATGGAATTCCAGTTGAGCTATTTCAAATCTTTAAAGATGATGCTGTTAAAGTGTACACTCAATATGCCAGTAAATTTGGAAAACTCAGCAGTGCCCACAGGACTGGAAAAGGTCAGTTTTCATCCAACCCAAAGAAAGGGAATACCAAAAAATATTCAAACTACTGCACAATTGTACTCAGCTCACACGCTAGCAAGGTAATGCTCAATATTCTCCAAGCCAGGCTTCAACAGTATGTGAACCATGAACTTCCAGGTGTTCAGGCTGGATTTAGAAAAGGCAGAGGAACCAGAGATCAAATTGCCAACATCCGTTGGATCATCAAAAAAGCAAGAGTTCCATAAAAACATATATTTCTGCTTTACTGATTATGCCACAGCCTTTGACTATGTGCATCACAAAACCTGTGGAAATTTCTTAGAGAGATGGGAATACCAGACCACCTGACCAGCCTTCTGAGAAATCTGTATGCAAATCAAGAAGCACCAGTTAGAACTGGACATGGAACAACAGACTGGTTCCAAATAGGGAAAGGAGTATGTCAAGGCTGTATATTGTCACCCTGCTTATTTAACTTATATGCAGAGTACATCATGAGAAACACTGGGCTGGAAGAAGCGCAAGCTGGAATCAAGATTGCCAGGTGAAATATCAATAACTTCAGATATACAGATGACACCACCCTTATGGCAGAAAGCAAAGAACTAAAGAGTCTCTTGATGAAAGTGAAAGAGGAGAGTGAAAAAGTTGGCTTAAAACTCAACATTTAGAAAACTGAGATAATGGCATCCAGTCCCATCACTTCATGGGAAATAGTTGGGGAAACAATGGAAACTGTCAGCAACTTTATTTCATGGGGCTCCAAAATCACGGCAGATGGTGACTGCAGCCATGAAATTAAAAGATGCTTGCTCCTTGGAAGAAAAGCTATGACAAATCTAGACAGTATATTGAAAAGCAGAGACATTACTTTGCTGACAAAGGTCCATCTAGTCAAAAGTGTCATTTTTCCAGTAGTCATGTATGGATGTGAGAGTTGGACTATAAAGAAACTGAGCACTGAAGAATTGATGCTTTTGAACTGTGGTGTTGGAGAAGACTCTTGCAAGTCCCTTGGACTTCAAGAAGATCCAACCAGTCAATCCTAAAGGAAATCAGTCCTGAATATTCATTGGAAGGCCTGATGCTAAAGTTGAAACTCCAATACTTTGGCCACCTGATGCAAAGAACTGAGTAATTGGAAAAGACCCTGATTCTGGGAAAGATTGAAGGCTAGAGGAGAAGGGGACAACAGAGGATGAGATGGTTGGAAGGTATCACTGACTCGATGGACATGAGTTGAGTAAGCTCCACGAGCTGGTGATGGACAGGGAAACCTGGCGTGCTGCAGTCCATGGGTCACAATGAGTCGGCCATGACTGAGCGACTGAACTGAACTGAACTGAACTGAATTTATGGCAGTAGTCTTCACTGTGGGCCCATGAATTCCTGGGTCTACATAAAGGTTGTTCAAAACGCCTACAATTTAAAGGGCTTTGATTGTCAAACCCCAATTTTTCTGTGGAACCTTTACTGAAATTGATCTGCTCAAAAACTTAGCTATGATCTTATTCCATCCTAGTTGCACTTTATGAAACCACAGAAGAAAGTCAGATACTGTAACCATCCCAGTCCTAAATCTTTGAAATCTTCTAATTCAAAGGAAAAACAGAACAAAACAAGAACCTCTGGGCTGACAAACAAAGGATATTTCAAAACATATTTGTAATTGCTTATTGAGAATCAAAATGACAAACTACCCTCACCATCCATCTCATTGAGGGAAATATTTTCAATATGTTTACTCTCTGTAATGACTATTTCTCAATAATTCATAATGTATTTTATAAAATTACATACAAATGATAATGAGATGGTTACTAAATGCTAAAGAATATGATTAACTTTTAAAGCCATATATTTATGACCACATATGATATTCTTGATATAAGATTACTATTACAGGATTTCTTTCTCTAATTTTGTATTTGAGTCCTTTTTTCTCTTACTTTGAAATGCTTTGTTGCTATTATTACCCTATATGCATTTTTATTTATTATAATTATGTAATCAATACACTGGAAATAAAACCACTGAGTTTAATGTATTTTTATAATTCTTTTTGTCCTACAAGATATACTATTATAGATATATTATCCTAGTAATGTACTTACTATATACTTAAGCATTATATAATTATGAAACCAAATTTTACATAAAAGTTTATCCATGTGTTTGACTTAGTAGAGTCATTTCCATGATTCATTTATTTTCTAATACATGAGTAAAATCATATAGTGACCTAAAATGGAAAAAATATTTTAATTTCTTCTCAGAGAAATCTTACTCTCATTCTAATTCCCCCCACCATAAGTAAACAGTTTTTTTTTAATTTCTTGTTTCTTTTCTAGTGTTCATTTTTATGATAATAAGCAAGTACATGCATATGTGTATTCTTATTTCCACTTTTTCAAAATTTCATTTATTATAATCTGGAGATCATTTACTACCTGTGCATAAATACTGGTCATTGCTCTTTCTTTTACTGCAGCATAATACAGTCTTTCAGTAGAAATACAATAATTCACTGAACCAGTCCTCTAATGCTAAATATCTGAATTGTTTCCAACATTTTACTGTTTTAAATAATTCTGCTATGAATAACTATTGCCTTGATATTTTATACCTGAGATGATTTCCTTTCTCCCTTGGATGATATCCTTAGATTACCAAGTCAAGGGGTTAATGATATGTAATTTTGTTTGATATTACCAAATTCTCTTCTATAGCAGTTATGCCATTTTGCAATCACTCCAGCAATATTATGCTGGGTCCCTTTCTCCATAGCATTGCCAACACAGTATATTGTAAAACTTTTGGATTTGTGTCATAGGTGAGAAATTGCATCTCTTTGTAGTTTAATTCCTATGTATCTTACTAAGAATAAGACCAATCACTTTTTTCATATACTGAAGTATGATTTGTTTAGCTTTTCCTGGAACTCTTTTTACCACTTTTGCCCAATTTTATGTTAGGATTTTTTTAATCATTTTTTCTTGACTTTCTTAGCCCCTTTTTATCTGATAGGAGGATAAACCATTTGCCTGCAGTATATAATGTTTATTTTTTCTTTGAAAGTTGAATATGTTAGGCTTGCCTTTTGTTGTTTCTGAATTTTGAATGTTAAAAAGCTTATCTTTATTCCTTGATTATAAGTTAATCCATTCATATTTTCATTTACCGCTTGTAGTTTTTCTAAATCTCTAATCCATTTATAAATAGTCTGGTGTAAACTGTGGGTTCTAGTCTGGTTTTATAACTTTGTAGATGACTATAGCTGTCCCAGAATTATTGATTAAAATGTTTACTTCTCACAGTAATTTCAGATGCTACTGAAAAACATCAAGATTCTGGACTTTTCTATTCTAAAACATTGCTCTCTGACTATTCATATATCAGTATTTACACATTTTGAAAACAGTACATTATAGAGGGTTTTTAGTATGTTTGAATTTCTGGTGGGTCTGTCCTGCCATCCGCTCACCCAACTGCGTGTTTTTTTCAGGTTTTTCTTCTATCATTCTTGGTTGGTATTTTTTTTTAACAATGATATTTTTATAAATTTATCTCACTCCAAATAATAAGTTCCAAACTTTATTGTGATTATAGTAATTTACTAACTTGGAGATTATTGACATTTTTATAAGACCAAGTTATCACATTTAAGAATATGATTTGTCCTTTCATTCATCCAATTCTACTTCTGATCTTTCAAGAATGCTCATTTTTATCAACTTTAGTTTTAGCTAATTAATCTTTAAATTTGCTACTGGAAATGGGGCTTTTCCTCTTTTATTGTCTCTTCTAACTCATTATCATTTGAAGACATATAAAGTCTATTGTATTTTACATTATGTATTCTGCTCCTTTACTGAATTCTTATTGTATTACATAATATTTTAAAAGCAGTTCTTTTAAGTTTTTCAGGCATATTATGATTTGTACATAGAGATAGTTTTACTTCTTTTCAATTTTATGCCTCTGTTTATTTTCTCTGGTCTGGATGCGCTGATAACATCTCCAGCCAAGTATTAAATAAGGGTGGAGATAATGGGCATTTTTGCAGTGTTCTTATCTTCAGTGTCAAATCAGTTATTGTTTTTCCATTGAGTTAGATGCTGGTGTTTGGCTAATAGATCCTTTGATCTATTTAATCTTACAGATAAATAAATAGGTCATTGATTAATGGATATATATAGGTTTGCATAGATTAATACAGATATTGTGTTACTGAAGCATCCATAAATTTCTGTTCTATTATGTACTTTTGGGAATTTGTCCTTTCTGAATATATGGAAATAAGATGATTTCTCTCCTCAGACCCACTAACATGGTTATCTACTGGTTTTGGATATTTTCTCTGCACATACATGTAAATTGAAGGTGGTTTGCATAATTCATGGCCAATAGATAGTTTCCTTTACTCTTCTTGTTCACTGTTATTTTTTTAATTAAATTTAGGCAGTAATCATTATGTTATGTGAACTAGAACTTTAAATAGATTTCTTTTTGTTAATTAATTTTTTTCTTTTTTTTAATAAAATAAATCTTTCTTTTTATTCTCTAGAGTTTACACTTATAAAGAGATATCTCACCCAAGCAGACCTATATATAAGTATATCGCGATGTTGTCTTCCTAGAATTAGGGAGGCATAGTCTTCATCCTATAGTGAGTCCCAGACAACTTACAATTGCCTTTGAGATATCTTCTGCCTTGCAGTATCTCTAAAGGGTTTTCAACTCAAAGTTCCAGAATGAGTAGGTTATCTCCTCCAGGAGAAATCTTCCCTAAGCTTCCTTAGTGACTATCTCTTTCTGTGTATTTACAGTCATCTTTTTTTTTTTTTTTTTTAAGTTCTGATAGATAAATATCATCTCTTGAGAAATACATGGAAAACTTTTAAAAAGGTCAGACTTAAAAGATTAATTTCTTCTTTACCTAATGATTGTGCTTTAAAACCTATAATATACAACTATTTCTATACTGAATAAATTACTAGCTATTTTTTCATTGCAAAAGCTAGCTCCTTCTTCTTTTAAAGTGTTTTGCAAACAAGTCTTTGGGTTAAGTATAAAAATAAAAGTTTCAAGGCATTCACATACTTTATTCAAGGAATTATTTAAAACTATCTCAATATCCATCTATTGAAATGATTGGTTTTTCCAAAAATTATTAGATAATGTTAAGCCAAATAATTCCATATCCCATAAAATTAGCTTTTTACTTATACAGAAAGTTCAAAAAATATACTTAAAATTTATAAGTACTGAATTATATCCCTTATAAAAATTTATCACTGATGAGTTTTGGAAAATGGCTGGAAAACTCTTCAGTATTATTAGAATGTTGCTTTATTTTCACTAATCATCAGGGTTTTATTTATTTATTTATTTAGATTTTTGTTTTTTTCTGGAAAAAGCAACATGTTTTTCATTTCTTTAAGAAGTTAACCTCTTGTGACCCACTCTCTAAATAGCCATTGGAAAATGAGTGGTCAATTCCCATCTTTCAAAGAAACAAAACAGCTTAGAACAGATTTTAAAAGATTTTGAAGTTTGTGTTTTTTTTCCTTCAAACTGTAAATCTAAAAATTTTCTGAGAATAAATTTTCTTTTCAAGGCCTGATAGAGGTTATCTGTGAGGTTGAAAAAGAATAGGTTAGAGTGCGGAGAAAGGAAAATATTTATGGACATGAGGCCACTTACAAACATCACTGACTACATTTATTATTTTATAAGGTGAATGCAGGTGAATAAAGAACTAAAATTTATTAAGCTATTCTGGGCCCTGTCACATAGGCATGTTGTTATTACTCATAACTGCACTTTGAGAAAAGGATTCCATGTTTCTGGATTAAGAAACTGAGGAAGGGTGCATGAATTAATTTTGTCCATGACCCAATTGATGAGTCATCTCACTCCAAAGTCTGAATATGCATATTTGTTTCTTGCTTTCAATGAGTATCTTGAACTTCTAAGACAACACTTGAAATATTTCTGCCATCCACATAGTATCACATTTTGCCATTACCATGTACCACTTATAGTGATTTTTTTCCCATTAAATTGACTTTAGGTCTACTTACTTTGTTAACTTTGCCTTGTTCCAGAAAGTAATAACCCAACACAAACATACTTGACTAGCTGTGGTTTTTGTCCTCTACATTATTATTAGTGCACAATTTTTAATTTGTGTAATACTTATCCATGCATTACCTAAAATATTGCCAATGATTTTGTGGTTACCACCATTTTGAAAACAATGTACTGGAAAGAAATGTCCTGTCATTAAGATGCATTTCTCCTTACTCAATTTTCTAGAAACTGATCTTTCCTTGGTTTTGGCCTACCAGCCTCCCTTGAGTTCTTCCTCTTCTAAAGAATGTAAAGTAAAGTAGGAGCAGGCACTTCAGTAGTTTAGTAGAACCCTGGTGGCTTAGATAGTAAAGAATTCCATACAATGTGGGAGACCCGAATTTGATCCCTGGGTTGGGAAGATCCTCTGGAGGAGGAAATGGCAGCCCACTCCAGTATTCTTGCCTGGGTAATCCCCTGGAGAGGAGCCTGGTGGGCTACATACAGTCCATGGGTTCACAAAGAGTTGGACACAACTGAGCAACTAACAACGGTAAATGAATACAGTTGCAAATGTAAAACTTAGGAAGGTAGAATAAAACAAGCTTATGGCTGCAACAGCTCAAATGTAGACAATTCCTGAGGTCTCCACAGGAGCACTGACCTCTGACATCGGGGAAGTGAGGGAAACATGCAGACCACACACTTCTCTCCCAGATATAGGTGAGTAAAAAGGCAGATTCCAAGGTTTGCTCCTAGGGATCCTAAAACAATGCTCTGTCTTCGTGTGTTCATCAGATGTTAATATTCAGATCCTCAAAGGATGAAAAAGAAGCAAACCATTTTCAAACAGCAATAAATTTAACTTCATTCAAGCTTAACTGCTCTGACCACTGCAGTTCCGGGCAACTAATTCCAACCATCCTTTATTTTAAATGATTATTAGATACTGTTTAATGTTTCCATGAAGAAAAATCCAGGGGCAAAAAAAGAGATAGGTATTCATGAAATCCTCTAAATTTCCTGTCTGTGTCTGTTTCTGTTTTTCCATTTGAGATTAGCAACAAAACCTTGACAACAAAAAGTATACTCCATTGTTTTTCATTTAGATGATGCAGTAGACTGAATATATGTATAACCCACAATTTCATATGTTGAAACCCTAATCCCCATGTGATGGTATTAAGAGGTGAGGCCTTTGGGAAGTAATTAGGTGGGACTATGAGAGTCGTCTTGCCTGGAAAATCCCATGGATGGAGGAGCCTGGTGGGCTGTGGTCCATGGGCTCGCTAAGAGTCGGACACGACTGAGCGACTTCACTTTCACTTGTCACTTTCATGCATTGGAGAAGGAAATGGCACCCCACTCCAGTACTCTTGCCTGGAAAATCCCATGGACAGAGGAGCCTGGTAGGCTGCAGTCCATGGGGTGGCGAAGAGTCAGACACAACTGAGTGACTTCACTTTCACTTTTCGCTTTCATGCATTGGAGAAGGAAATGGCAACCCACTCCAGTATTCTTGTCTGGAGAATCCCAGGGATGGGGGATCCTGGTGGACTGCTGTCTGTGGGGTCACACAGAGTTGGACACAACTGAAGCGACTTAGCAGCAGCAGCAGCATGAGAGTGGGGTCCTCATGATAGGAATGGTGTCCTCATAAGAAGAGGAAGAGACATCAGAGTTTCCACTCTCTGCCCTGTGAACACGCAACAAGAATGTAGTGGTCTGCAAGCCAGAAGAGAGCCCTCACCAAGAACTGAATTTGTCAGCACTTTATCTTGAATTTTCCAGCCTCCAAAACTGTCAGAAATAAATGTCTGTTGTTTAAAACACTATGATATTTTATAACAGCAGTCTGAGCTGATTAAGACAGGTGGTGAGGAAATAGCTTGTGGGAGAGGGAGGCTTAGAGATTGTTGATTAAGGAACTATAACTGGATATGACTAGAGTCTTGGAAGAGAGATAGCAAAGAATAGCTAGCTTTAAAAGGAAAACTAGCCTAGCTGAATAATCGGCGACGGCTTAGCTTGACAAGAGGCCAAGGGCATAGAAACAGTGATTTTGCAAGGTTTAAGATGAGGGAAGTTCCTGGGGGTTCCTGGAAACTTGTATATAAATTTGAAATTTAAGAAACTCTGAGATAAAGTATGGCTTACTGGTAAAGTATATAGCCTCAAACTGACTTGGTATCTCAGGTCCCTTTCTCACTAGGTTTGTGATGTTGGAGAGTTTAGTTCATCTCATTACCCTCAATTTTCTTATCCTTGAGGAGAATTAAAGTTTCTAATGCCATAGTTTTTTTTTTTTTTTCTTTTCCTGTCAAGAGAGATAATACATGTAAAATGTTTATTGTTTATGTTAACTCTTTAAAATCAGTATATTTATGATAGATGATGCAATTCTTGTGAAAATATTCTTACCATCATACACAAAATACAAAATCAAAAGGTCACAAATACATATGATTCAGGATTCCCACTCCTGGCCATATATCCAGACAAAACTACAATTCAAAAGGATAAATGCACTCCTATATTTATAGCAGCACTATTTACAATAGCCAAGACATGGAAATAATCTAAATGTCCATCAACAGATGAATGGATAAAAAAGATTAATATACACACACACACACAAACACACACACACACACACCATGGACTATTACTCAGCCATAAAAAAGAATGAAATAATGACATTTGCAGATACATAGGTGGACTAGAGATTATCATACTAAGTGAAACAAGTCAAAAAGAGAAAGATCAATACTATATGATATCACTTATATGTGGACTTTAAAGTATGACACAAATGAACTTGTCTGTGGAATAGAAACAGGCTCATAGACATAAAGAAAAAACTTGCAGTTGCCAAAGGAAAGGGAGGGAGGGAGGGGAACAGAAGGGTTGGTAGTTTGGGATTAGCAGATACAAACTATTACATATAGGAAGGATAAACAAGATGCTACTGTATAGCACAGGAAACTATATTTGATATCCTATAATACCATAATGGGAAAGGAATACAGAAAAGTAAATGGATAAAAATTAATGGGGGGAAAATGTCATGAATAGAAAATTACCTGGAAAAAATAAATACTTGTTATCCTTAATAAATAGAAGACTACCAAATCTCTTGAGGGATATCAATTTTAAATATTTATTCTAAATGATAATAACTAATGAGAACTGAAAAAGAATACATGGTTTTCAGATGGTCCTGGTTATTTGGAGTTGGTGTTTATAAAGGCAGCTTCTTTTACCCATCTGCAGCAGACGTTATTGTATTCATTTTTCAGTTAGTGGTGATAGGTTTAGAATTTTTCATTTTCCATTCTTTCACAGGGCTGGCATTTGTCAGTAGCTACCCAGAGTCCAGGGTATTGTGAAATACTGAAGGTATTTTGGATTTCCAACATCATACTCTCTGTAACTACTTGGGTCAACTAGCACTCAACTAGCTCCAGCTATTGTAATAAGAGCCTTCCTTGACTTGTAGGCAAACCCTCAGATTACCACAGACTAAATAAGTAACTTTTATTCCATCATCTATAAGGGTTTCCAAAGAATCAATATGCACTATTGCTTCTTTTTTCTCTCTTTGGTTAGTTAAAAGATAACACAATAAGGAGAGCAGTTTTAGAATCACAGCATTGGAAATTGTAGTTGGTTGAATACTCCTGAAGTATTGTTGCTGCTGTTCAGTCACTCAGTTGTGTCTGACTTTTTTGCGAATCCATAGAATGCAGAACACCAGGCTTCTCTGTCCTTCACTGTCTCCTGAGTTTGCTCAAATCCATGTCCACTGAGTTGTTGATACTATCTAAGCATCTCCTCCTCTCTCACCCCCTTCTCCTCAAGCCCTCAGTCTTTCCCGGCATCAGGGTCTTTTCCAATGAGTCAGTTCTTCACAACTAGTGGCCAAAATATTTGATCTTCAGCTTCATCAGTCCTTCCAATGAATATTCAGGTTTGATTTCCTTTAGGATTGATTGGTTTGATCTCCTTGCTGTCCAAGAGACTCTCAAGGGTCTCTCTAGCACCATAGTTCAAAAGCATCGATTCTTCAGTGCTCAGCCTTCTTTATGGTCCAACTCTCACATCCATATTTGACAATTTGAAAAACCATACCTTTGACTATGTGGACCTTTGTTGTCAAAGTGACATCTCTGTGCTTTAATAATCTGTCTGGATTTGTCATAGTTTTCCTTCCAAGGAGCAAGTATTTTTTAATTTCATGGCTGCAATCACTGTCTGCAGTGATTTTGGAGCCCAAGAAAATAAAATCTGTCACTGCTTCCAATTTTTCACCTTCTATTTGCAATGAAGTAATGGAACTGGATCCCATGATCTTAATTTTTTGAATGTTGAGTTTTAAACAAGTTTTTTCAAAACTCTTCTCTTTCACCCTCACCAATAGACTCTTTAGTTCCTCTTCACTTTCTGCCATTAGAGTGGTATCATGTGCATACATGAGGTTGTTGATATTTCTACCAGCAATCTTGATTCCACCTTGTGATTTATCCAGCCTGGCATTTTGTATGATGTACTCTGTATATAAGTTAAATAAATAGGGGAACAATATACAGTCTTGACATACTCCTTTCCCAATTTCGAACTAGTCAGTTTTTCTATATAAGATTCTAATAGTTGCTTCTTGACCTGCAGTGTATTTTCCCAAAATATATGTCCACTCAAACACTTTATTTGGAAATAAGGTTTTTGCCTTTGTAATTAGTTAAGATGAGGTCATTGGATTACAGTGGTATCATATCCAATGGAGGCTTCCCAGGTGACTCAGTGATAAAGAATCTGCCTGCCAAGCAGGAGACACAGGTTTGATCCCTGGGTGGGGAAGATTCATTGGAGAAGGAAATGGCAACCCAGTCCAGTATTCTTGCCTGGAGATTTCAATGGACAGAGGAGCCTGATGGGCTACAGTCCATGGGGTCACAAAGAGCTGGACACAACTCAGTGATTAAATCACCACTGCTATATCCCGTGGTGCCTTTATAAGAAAAGGAAAGGACATAGATAAAGTCCCACAGTCTCAGAGGAGACAGAGACACAAAGATGAAAGTGATGGAAACAAAGATTAGAGTGATGCACCTGCAAGTCAGGGAATAGTAAGGTTTGCCAGGAGCCACCAGAAACTTAGGAAGAGGCAAAGAAGAATTCTGCCTTAGAGCCTTCAGAAATACCATGGCTGAGCTGATATACTGACTTTGGATTTCTAGTTGTCAGAACTGTGAGAAAATAAATGTCTACTGTTTTAATCTAATAAATTTTCTGTAGTTTATTATGGTAGCTCTGGGAAACAAATACAAAAACTATTTTCTCTCTGGGCTTCCCTGGTGACTCAGATGGTAGAGAATCTGCCTGCATTTCAGGAGACCCAAGTTTGATCCCTGGGTTTGGAAGATCCTCTGAAGTAGGAAATGGAAACCCACTCCAGTATTCTTGCCTGGAGAATTCCATAGACAGAGGATCCTGGCATGCTACAATCCATGGGGTTGCAAAGTATTGGACACAAGTGAGTGACTAAACATGCATGCATTTTCCCTCAGTCCTGCATTTCATAGGTAAAGAATGGAAGATATCACAAAATAACATCAAACAGTTAAAATATATTCATAATAGATTTGTCTTCTAGGTCTTGTGACTTTCTATATGACCTGCTAATTCTCAAATATCTATTAAATGGCTTTAACACCTATGAGGGACACTGAAGTTCTTTTTTTCTTTTCCACCAACACAGTTTTGTTTCATTTCCTTTAAGTATTTCTTAAATCTAAATTATGACTTTCACTGTTGCACCTATTATTTATTTTAAAACAATTTCTGTTCGCTTTCCTTTATGCATGTGTCATTAGAGTCAGTAAAAAGAAAACTTCAAAATATTTGTTAAAGTTGACTTTTTGTTTCTCCTAGCTGTCCCCAATCCACTCTAATACTCTGATATTTTGTCATTGTGAATCTTTCACAAGGACAACTTCACAAGATAAGGAATAGCCTTAAAAGAGACCTGCTTCAATCTTAAAACATAGCTCTGTTTAAAAATTCTGTTTGATGAATAAAGAGATTCTTAGAACATTATTTTTAGTAATCTTATTTTTAAGGGATTGAGGTTGTTTGTCACTGCCTTAGCAAATTAGGAATAAATTTTTTTTTATTTGCTCCACAGTTTTATTTAAGGAACAAAACAATAAATCTTTAAGTAGTAAAATATAAATATAAAAACTATTGTGAGAGTAATTGAGTTATGCTGAGCCATAAGTATGCATTTTGACAGTAATTTGGTGGTATTCTTTCACAGAGATCCTAGGAATGGAATTTCCAGGAAATAGTGACATATGTTATTTGGATGGTAGGAGCTCACCTTAGGAAAGTTATAAGGTATTATGGTGCCACTACTCAGGGAAATACAGAGACAGGCTGATTTCATGTGTAAGTGTTCATTGTCTTTGGGGAAAAAGTGTTGTATTTCCATAATCAGTAAAAGCCACAGCGCTGGCTTGTACACAAGAGAACATTTGTACTTCTGTTGTTCTTTGGTGTATTTGAAATGCAGTGACATCTTTATACTTATGTCGTCCATAGATGCTCTCAAGATTCTGCCAAAATTGCTCTCATGAATTTTCTGAAATCTTTCATTTTTATCCTGACCCTCAAAACACAATCCCTTCAGTTTCTAAGCATTCTTTCTAAGATATCCGGCAAAGGAAGGGAAGGAGTGAAAGTCAAACACTGTGAAATAGAAGGGAAGAGCAGGGAGCCACTTTGTTTCAGTTAGCAGCTGAACACCAATGAATCTCTGTTTTCCTAAGCTCACAAAAAGATTCTCAGAAAATGTAATTGACTATTAAGTGTCCCTGTAATAGATTTCTAGAGCTGTAACTAACTAATACAAACCTGGGGCAGAGGTAGCAGGGAGTAGGGAGGCGGCTTAAGACAACTGAAATGCATTCTTTATCAGATCTGAAGGTCAAAGGTCCAAAACCATGGTGTCTGTGGAGTTGGTTCCTTTCAGAATCTCTGAAGATGAATTCAGCCCATGTCTTGTCCTAGTTTCTGATGTCTGCCAACAATTGCTGGCATTCTTTGTCTTGTTGTTGCATTACTCTGATTTCTGCTTCCATCTTCACATGCCTCAAATACATTCGGACATACAGTTGGGAGGAATACTGTTCAACCCACACTAACCTCCTCTCTTACAAGGCAGTCATTCCTCTGTGGCCAGATGTGTCTTATAAAGCATCACTGGTTTATTCTGGTTCCCACACACAATCTAAGTAACTTAATCTGATGTGTCCTATTCAACAGAGCACAATATTCAATAGGGTACAATAAAACAAATTAAATTAGAGATACCTTATTTAATTTAGGATGTTGTCATGTTAGAAACCAGAAGGCACGGCTTTCTTTTTATTTTATATTAAGAACAGTCCACCTGTCTTCATTTCTTATCTCTTATTGCCTAAATTGTGTTTCTATACAGCAAAACAAGTAGGTTTAAATGGCTGACTTTTGGGGACTCATCTGAGCACCTAAATAGAAATTCTTCTGTCTCTTGCCTGAATAGAGATCTTTAGTTAGATAATGATATTTTCTCCCATTTGGTTGGCTTCTCAGGGTTGAAGAAGGAACCTCAGCTGTCCACTCTGCTATTCATTAAAAATAAATGGTTCTTGTAAAGAATATTAATTATAATAAACTTTAGAACTCAGCCTTTCAAAATGGAACTTTGGGTGAAATTGGAGAGCAGGGTTGAAGGGCATATCAAGTGAGCAGCCTATAACTCTAATGCTTCATGGAGAGCAGATGGCATTCAGAATCAGTCCACTTATGATTACTTCATAATAAAGATTAAAGTTGCATGTCCCTTCCAGGGGTATGCTCGGCAGGCTGCCAGTGTTCTGAACAAGTTCTTGGCCCACCTTGTTCCACATCAGATTTTTTCTTTCCACTTATCTAAATCACTTCATATTTCTATGAATAAGTTTAATGCATTAAAATGTTAAGATTTTTTAAATACTCTACTTTATCTCATCATTTTTCTGTTATATGAACCCATTAACACTGATTATTTTTAATTGTTCCTGATTTTAATCTTACAGTAATGTTTTGAATCCTACATGTGTTTGAACTATAGTCTGTCTCCAAAGTAGGTGAATTTCATAAGACGACAATGAATATGGGGCATTTTTTTTTTTCTGTGAAGCTGGCCTTGTGACTGAAGAAATGTGGGTCTTATAATAAGGTAGCAGCGGTAACTAAAATGCTAATGCACAGCAGGAAGTCTGAATCAAGGCAGTTTCATTCTTCTCATAAGTTGGTTGCTGGGGCTGCTAAGTCGCTTCAGTCGTGTCCGACTCTGTGCGACCCCAGAGGTGGCAGCTCACCAGGCTCCCCCGTCCCTGGGATTCTCCAGGCAAGAACACTGGAGTGGGTTGCCATTTCCTTCTCCAATGCATGAAAGTGAAAAAGTGAAAGTGAAGTCACTCAGTCGTGTCCGACTCTTAGCGACCCCATGGACTGCAGCCCACCAGGCTCCTCCGTCCATGGGATTTTCAATTCCAGGGGATAAAGTAGTGTATTGCTCCAACCCATGACCATTTGTGAGTTTCCATGGGCAGCCCATACAAGACTTTGGAATGATAATATATACACAAAATGCAACCAGTGGACAATTTTTTGACATTTGCAGAAGCTTAAACTCTTGAAAACATGTAAGTGACTACAAAGTAAAAGAGAATACGTTATATCACTTAAAACCTGTGATGCAGTTAACCCTAAGAAAACCTGATTTGTTCATATTAATATGTATAGTATTACACATAGGTAGGTACAAGGATTATTCTATCTGAAAGGTCTATTTGTATTTTTTCTCAGAAATAACCCATTTCCTTGGCACTATTTATTTTATTCTTCACTAGTTATAATTTTTGAAACTATTCTGTTAAACTACAATATAAATACAGAAACGTGTACCATATAAGTATCATAAAGTAACAGCTAAATGGATTTTCTCAAGCTAATTACATTCAGGTAATGCAGATGGAACATTACCAGAATGCTGTAATTCTTATCTGTGTTTCTTTGTCACTATCTTCTCCAAAATAACACTATGATGATTTCTGACATCATAATTTGTCTTCTTTTACATTATTAGAATGCATACAGTATATACTATTTTGTCCTTGGCTTCTTTCATTCACCTTTATGTTTACAAGACTTATCTGTAATTTTCTGTAAGACTATAATTTGTTTATTCTCATTGCTGCATAGTATTCCACGGTGAGAATATGCCTCACATTTTAGTCAACTCTATACTGGTGGTAGATTTTCAACAGCTTTCACTTTGAGGCTATTATGAGTGGAGTTTCTAAAAATATTCTAGTACATGTGTTTTGATGACTATACAATTTTGTTGGAGATATATATATATATATATATATCTTTTTTAGTATTTATTTATTTATTTGTCTGTGTCAGGTCTTAGTTGTGGCACAAGGGATCTTTGCTCATCGTTGCTGCATGCAGGATCTTTAGTTATGGCATACAAACTTAGTTGCAGTATATGGGATATAGTTCCTTTACCAGGGATGGAACTTGGGGCCTATGCATTGGGAGTGTAGAGTCTTAGCCAGTGGACCACCAGGGAATTCTTGGGTATGTATATATCTTAAAATTAAGTTTCAGAAGCATACGTAATGCTCTGTTAAGCTTTTCTAAAAGTCAGGTATCATTTTAATATGATTTTTTCTCCTGCTTATATTTTTATGGATATATGATTTTTGCTCTTACCGATTGTTACACTTAGAAAACTAATATTTTTCATGGTGGCATTTAAAATTATCATTCACAAGGATGACTGTCCCAAGAGTTATTGGGTAGATGAACTTTTATCTTTCTATGGAATATTAACTATTACAGTTATGATTACTAGTTTTATCTTCTTAATTTCTCTCAGACCTTCCTTCTCTGATACCCCACGCCATGCCTTTTGGTCAGACTCTTACCTCTCACCTGTTCTGAACATTAGTTACTTAGTTAGTTCAACTACCTTTCTCACTGACTCCCCACCAAAACTCCACTGATCCCCTCTCGCCATAAATGCCAAATACTGAATAGTCTGCCCCACTTGTGTCAGAGGCTAATTAAAATAGAATTGTGATTTTACTGTTTCAGAATCTTCAATGTGATGTCATAGCCAAGATTTTTTTTTCCGTCAAGCTCCTCTATTCACATGTAGTCTATAACCTATTCATCTCTCCCTTCCCCCACTTAGTTGTAGTATCTAGGCTCCAGCTTTAGCGCAGTACCTTATCCTGTAGGTTGTGTACATTGGATATGAATTATTTTATCCTCTATGATACTTTTTTAAAGTGTATACATTATTGAATTACTATGTAAGACAGAATGAAATTGATTTTTTTTTTTCCTCTTAGACTAAAAAAAAAAATAATAATAATACACTGAGGGCAAGGGCTATCTTTGTGTTAGACCCCAGCTCCACTGCATAATCTTTGACACATTATACACATCTATGGACAAAGCTAACAAAGATGTTGACTGATGCTTGTTTCTTGTGTGCTGCTATTTGCAGCTATTTGGACACAGAGTCAGTTGTCTCTTACTCTTTCTTACTATAAACATCATATATATCCAACTCAGCTGCTGATATTCATAATAAAATTCTTACTCAGGATCTATTCTTAATTTCTCAGGCTATCCGGCATTAAGTATGGTGTGATTTTGCTCTTAAAATTAACTAAGCTGGAAATAGTGTCCTTAACCAGAAGAATAAGACATTAGCCAGTTTTTCAGAGGGCACCAAGTTATGTTTATCTAATACTCTAAACCTCTAAATGTCAGAATTTAGTCAAGGTAAAAACAAGAGACTGGTTTTATATTACTGATCGAAATCTTTACAAAAATGCAAGGTCTCTCTGCTACAAGCTGGTCAGTGACCTCACCTTCCTCCAGGCTGATTGCCGATGTATTGCACTTTGCTGACTCTGCATAGAGGCCTCTAGAATGCTCGTGTAACTATTATGTTTCAATTCAAGATGCGCATTTTCAAAATGCTCGGCATCCAGTCAAATGCCATGTTCATTTCCTTCAGCTTTCTTTTTTACTTTTTGAAAACTGAATAGCACATGTATCAAATGTGTTAAATTGATGATTTCACTTGCTGTTATAAAGTACCTGTAGTTCTTATCCCATCAAGCCCCAGGGCCTGAATTTACTTCATAGGATCGTAAGTGCTGGAGGTTTAACTGGTGCATGTGCAAAGTATTTATCTTAAACTTGAAAAATCCTGAACTCTTGTTCTTTTTTGTAGCTATCAGTCCTAAATTACAACTTCAGTTTTATGACCCTGAGACAGGGCTGTTGTAAAATACAATTGTTGTACAGGTTTTATCCTTTCTACAATGAAAAAGAAAAATGTGTGTACTAACCTTCAATAAACATTTAGAAAATTATATTGAAGTCTCTCCAGATCTGATGGAAATCTGTCAGAGGTATTGCTGAGTCCACAACCTACAGGAGAGAACTAATATGACTGGTACACTCTGTTTCTTAGTTTCTAAATCCAGGTGAAGATTTCTTGAAAAAGATAAATACACTACTGCAAATGTAAAGGAAACCCAAAGAGATTTTTTACTTACAGTACAAAGATGTAAGAAATAAAATAAGAGATACTGTCATCACATTATGATTCAGAAATTATACACCGTCTCTACTCAGCCATTTGAAGCCCAAGACTTCACAAAAGCCATTTGACTTTGCTCTAGGGTGCCATGAGATTTTCACTGACCAAGTGACATTTGTTTGCCAAGACTACACTTTGATGGCCAAGTCTGACTTTCCCTTTGTGGGTCATGGAGTAAGTTCTTTTTGTTGCCTACTGGAGAATCGTATATCCCTCCTTACAAGTGCATAGGAAACCCCTAGCAACAAGTAATGGAGGAATGAGGATCAGCCAAAATTTTCAAATAAATTACTGACTGTGAGTGTGCATCTTGAAGAATCTTATTGATGGGTCTAAAGTAATAAAATACTACAAAGCTGTTTCAGGTCCAAACTTAATTGCAGAACTGGTGTTGCTGTCCACAGTGCTGAACTATCGTCTTTACAGTCCATGGCAATTTTATTCTTATAGTTTTGGCCCATGGGAGAGCTGTCTACCCAACATTTCCAGAATCCTGAAATAAACAAATCAAGAAGAAGGCTATGGAAGAAAGAAAAAGTTAAAATAGAGAGACAAATGTATGCAGCTATTGGAAAGACACAACTGAGAAAATAAAAAGATAAAAGCATTTTTCTTTTGAAATGGTATCTCAGGGAAGCCAGCTGCCATGGCTTTGGCCAAACTGAGGTGCCTTGAGAAAACCTAAAAGAGTGTAATGAATAATATAATTTTTAAAATATCATTAGGAAAGAAAGTTCTAGAGTGCAGAGAAAAGGTGTTTTCTCTAGGCATAAACATATCATTATTGAAATGCCAGTTGAATACTCCTAGGTTTTTTTCCCTATTCTTTCATATAATGAAAACATATTTTCAGTTGTCATATTGTAGTAAAAATTGTATTTATGTTCCAAATTGGGCACAGTTAATATCTGTAATACCTTTTGACATTTTTTATCATATATCTGATTGTTACAGGTGATTTTTCTCCCTCTGGTAATTTTAATGAGCATGCTCTCCTCTCCTGACAATATAATTATGCTTTTGAAGCTCATAAACCTGACAAATACTTAGAATTACCATCACAACTAAAGATAGGATTGGTTAGACTTTCACTTTTGCCAAAGGAATGTATAGAAATTAGAATAAAAGTGTTTATAGATGCAAATTTCTGGAGATTTTAAATGATTTAAGATATGGTTACTTCTTATATAGACAGAGTCAATTATTTTTTTTTTTCTTTAAACATAGCCTATTTAGGACACAGCTGAACCTTGGAAAACACAGATGTACCTCTTGTTTGAAGCAGTTGTCTCTGAAATACCCCTCCCTTTATGTGTTGAAAAACAACTCTAGTAACATGCCTTGGTTTGGTCTTTGCTTTATACTTTTAAATGTTATTGTTGTTCAGTCACCCAGTAGTGTGCAACTCTTTGCGACCCCATGGACTGCATCACGTCAGACCTCCTTGTCCCTCATCACCTCCTGGAACTGGCCCAAGCTCATGTTCATTGCATCGGTTATGTCATCCAGGCGTCTCATCCTCTCATGTCCTCTTCTCCTTCGGCCTTCAGTCTTTCCCAGCATCAAGGTCTTCCAATGATGTGAACAGATGACTCATTGGAAGAGCTTCATTGGTGCTTCAGCTTCAGCATTAGTCCTTCCAGTGAATATTCAGGGTTGATTTCCGTTAAGATTGACTGGTTTGATCTTGCTGTTCAAGGGACTTTCAGGAGTCTTCTCCGGCTCCACAGTTCAAAGACATCAATTCTTTGGTGTTCTGCCTTCTTTAAAGTCCAGCTCTCACAACTGTATGTGACCCGTGGGGAGACCTTAGCCTTGACTATATGAACCTTTGTTGGCAGAGTAATGTCTCTGCCTTTCAACACACTGTCTAGATCTGTCCTTGCTTTCCTGCCAAGAAGCAATCTTCTTCTCATTTCATGGCTATAGTCACCATCCGCAGTGATTTTGGAGCCCAAGAAGAGGAAATCTGTCACTGCTTCCACATTTCCCCCTTCTATGTGCCATTCAATAATGGGGCCAGATGCCATTATGTTAGTTTTTTGTTAATGTTTAGTCTTAAGCTGGTTCTTTCACTCTCCTCCTTTTCCCCCATCAAGAGTCTCTTTAGTTCCTCTTTGCTTTTTGCCATTAGAGTGGTATCATTCACATATCTGAAGTTGTTGATGTTTCTCCCACCTAGCTTGACTCTGGTTTGTAACTCATCCAGCCTGACATTTCTCATGATGTGCTCAGAATATAGGTTAAACAAGCAGGGTGACAGCAGACAGCCCTACTGTACTCCTTTCTTGATCTTGAACCAGTCAGTTGTTTCTTACAGGGTTTTAACTGTTGCTTCTTAATCTGCATATAGGTTTCTCAGGAGACAGGTAAGATGGTCTCGTAGTCCCAACTCTCTAACAGCTTTCTGCAGTTTGTCATGATCCACAGAATCAAAGGCTTTAGTGTAGTTGAAGAAACAGAGATAGATTTTTTTTTCTGAAATTCCCTTGCTTTCTCTAAAATCCATTGAATGTTGGCAATTTGATCTCTAGTTCCTCTTGCCTTTCTAAACCCAACTTGGACATTTGGAAGTTCTTGGTTCCCATAATGCTGAAGCCTAGCATGAAAGTGGAGAAGGCAATGGCACCCCACTCCAGTACTCTTGCCTGGAAAATCCCATGGATGGAGGATCCTGGTGGGCTGCAGTCCATGGGGTCTCTAAAAGTCAGACATGTCTGAGTGACTTCACTTTCATTTTTCACTGTCATGCATTGGAGAAGGAAACGGCAACCCACTCCAGTGTTCTTGCCTAGAGAATCCCAGGGACGGGGGAGCCTGGTGGGCTGCCATCTATGGGGTCACACAGAGTTGAGCACGACTGAAGCGACTTAGCAGCAGCAGCATGCAAGATTTTAACCATGACCTTATTAGCATAGGAGATGAGTGCAATTGTCCAATGGTTAGTGCATTCTTTGGTACTACCCTTCTTGAGGATTGGCATGAGGATTGACCTTTTCCAGCCCTGTGGCCACTGCTGTGTCTTCCAAACTTGCTGACATATTGAATGCAAAACTGTCCATCTTGGGTAGCCATGCACAGCATGGCTCATAGCTTCATTGAGTTATGCAAGATCCTTCACCATGACAAGATGGTGATCCATGTACTTAGTCACTTAGTCATGTCTGACTCCTTACAACCCCATGGACTGTAGCCCAGCAGGCTCCTCTGTCCATGGAGATTCTCCATGCAAGCATACTGGAGTGGGTTGCCACTTCCTATTCTAGGGGATCTTCACTACCCAGGGATTGAATCCAGGTCTCCCACATTGCAGGCAATTCTTTATAGTCTGAGCCACCAGGGAAGCCCAGTGATCCATGAAGGGGCTTTAAATGTTACCAATTACATTATCTCACTTAGAGTCCCAAACTAGATTACAAATTAATTTACTTACCATTGAACAAATAAAGGCAGTGGAAATCAGAAAGATCCTGGTTTAGAATCACTAAGCCAGTTCTTTACAGATCTGAAATTAGAAATTATTTCAACTGGGTACAATATTTGTTTTACAATTCCAGAAGAATAGGGCTTTCTTGTTCTGTATCAGATGGTTTGCAAGTGGGATGAATGCCCATGTCTGACTTACCTATAGAGACTGACAACATTTAGATGATCAGAAAGCTCCATTAAAACTGCCAGATTTTCTTGCACAGCAGTTCTGTTTCACTTTGCTTTATTTTACCTGAAGTATAGTTGATCCACAATATCATTGGGTTGGGTGAAAAGTTTGTTTGGGTTTTTCCGTAAGATGTTACGGAAAAACTCAAAAGAACTTTTTGGTCAACCTGATATATCAATTTCAGGTGTACAACATAGTGATTCATTATTTTTTAAGTGATTCCGCATTTTTATAGATTATACTCTATTTAGTTATTATAAAATATAGACTATATTCCCTGTGTGGTACAGCTTGTTTATTTGTACACTTGTATACTCATGGCTTATTTATTTGATACATAGTATGTACCTCTTTATCCCCTAGGCCTATCTTGTCCCTTCCCCACCTACCTCTCCCCACTGGTAACTGCTAATTTTTTCTCTAAATCTGTGAGTGTTTCTGTTTTTTTATATATATTTGTTTGTATTATTTTTAAAATTCCAAATTTAAGTGATATCATACAGCATTTGTCTTTCTCTGTCTGACTTATGTCACTAAGCATAATGTCCTCTAGGTCCATCCATGTTGTTGCAAAGGTCAAGAATTTTTTTTTTTTAATTACTGAATGGTATTACATTGTGTGTGTGTGTGTATGTATACACACATATTACATCTCCTTTATCCATTCATCTGTTGATGGACACTTAGGTTTGCCTGGTAGTTTTAAGCAGTCTCCTCAGTTGTTATATGTTAGCACTCCTATATCTATGATTTCTGATTATTTGGGAGAGCCAAGAATATTCCTTAAAATGACCTAAATTTATGTTTCTTATTTTTAATTTTTTCCCCACAAACAGGTAATACTAATGTCTGTTTATGTCAGATAGCACTTTTAGATGTCTAAGTTAATTCCACATTGCCTCCTATTTATTGGTGGATGTTCTAATTATTATAGTTTTCTCAGTTTTAATAGGTAAGGTTGCTGAGTCTTAGATAAATTCAAGAATTTCTGAAATTCATGATTGAACTGGGACTGCAATATGAGTGCCTTGAATCCAGACCCTGAACTTAATCCCCCTGACTCCTATAAGACAGAGATTCTCAGAGTGAAGGAGAGAGGGTATTTGGCTTTGCAGGTGACAATTAGCAACACCTAAAGACATTAGTGGGCTTCCCTGGTGGCTCAGAGGTTAAAGCGTCTGCCTGGAATGCGGGAGACCCGGGTTCAATCCCCACGGCTGTCAAAATTGGGAGTATGAGGTAACTGTCATCTAGGTAGTGGATACCAGGGTTGCTGCTAAGCATCTACAAGGCACTAGACAACCCTCCACTACAAAGCATGATCCCACCTGAAATGTCAGTAGTAGCCAATGTTGAAAAACCCTACCTTAAAGAAATCTCTTTTAATATCTTCTCTCTTTCCTACTTTCCTACATATACTGAAGAGTAAAATGCTGATTTAAGAATAATAAACTAATATTTGAACCTAAAGAATTGTAGACTCAAAATTATCAGATTAGCAAAATGAAAAGCATCCAGACTTTGGAAACAGGAAAAAACTGCCTTAAAATTCCAATTCTTCTACTAAATAACATGTTCATAGGCCTCTTAACATCTCTGTGGATTAGTTTCTTCTGGGATAAAATAAAGGTGATAATTCTGACTTTGTAGGATTTCTATAGGATTAGAAATTAATATTGTTATTAATTATTATTATTATTTTCCTTCCTTCCTCTATAAGGCTCTATCTCACTATTAGGTTTGGTAGCATAATGCCTATGAAGTGTTTCCTATATGCCTTAAGTCCATCATTTTGGTGCCCTGTATATTTCACCCATTCTCTGGATATTGGTACCAGCCACATGACTTGCGTCTAGTAACTTTGCTTTTACTGGTAGATACTTACACCAGTAGCAGCCTACATCTTTAAGTCAGCGGCCAGTTTCCAGAGTTTCACAGGGATCCCCTTGGATGAATAGCATAATTGACAGAAATTATGATTTATTGATTCACTTCACCCTTATTTATCTCCAGCAGAATTAGAATGAGTTCAGGGCATGTCATGCAGTCGTCACTAAAGTCCCAAAAGCAGAGAGAAAAACTATATAGGGACGAGAATAGATGCTACAATCGGTTAGATTTTTGTTCAGTCCCACTTGCATCTCTTCCAGGTGTTTGTTTCTGTAACTTACTCGGATTTCTGGGTTTCAGGTATCTTTTCCATAAAATAGGGCTGTCCTGGGAATGAAAACAACAGCACATGTAAAGACAGTTATTTATTAAAATTAACAAGCATCATGTACATGTTTCAACTGTAAATTTTAACTAGGCATCATGAAGTTCACTCTAAAGTTATTCCCATTAAAAAATACTTATAAGCATATTTTTCCAAGACATTTTTGTATTTACTTTTGTATGTTCAAACTCTTTTTTCCTAAAACCTCAAAATGAAAATGATCATATTATTTGTTAGAATGTGTCTTCTGCTTTTTTTTTCCCCTTAACTTGCATCTGCTGTTACAATCTAAAATTCAGTAACAGGAGACTCAGTTTCAGTCCCTGGTTTGGGAGGGGAATGGCTATCCACTCCAGTGTTCTTGACTGGTGAATTCCATGGACAGAGGAACCTGGTGGGCTACAGTCCATAGGGTGGCAAAGAGTTGGGTACAACTGAATGACTAACACTTTCACACTTTTCACTTTCACAATCCCAGGAGAGCTCTTAGTAGCTCGGGTCCTTGAGGGATTTTGAAGTAACGAACATTTAGCACATTTTATTAGTGTGACTATCAGAATAAACTTGGACTATTCTGAGAAGAGAGATATAAAAAACAGAAAATAAAATTCTTTCTCTCGTTTCAAAGTCTCCTTCTCATCAAACCCTTTTTTTCTATGTGAGAGTGTGGAGGAAAACATCAGTAGAAATGAAAAAAGTGAGTTTGTCTCTAAGATCTTTATTCTTAATTTAGTGATGTATCCTGAAGGACTCCATTTTCTTAGTATAGAGACATTTAGTTGAGCAACTTCACAGTGGAATCCAGCATAACAAGTTTATATGGCTACTGCAATGAGAGTACTGCATATTCTAGAGTAAAAGGTGATAGCTTGTTGTGAATGATATCAGATTTGTGATCTCTGAAGAAGAAGATTTAGCTTCCAGACCAGGGACCAGGCTTGATCACTCAAGAGGTTTTGTGTAGCAGAGTTTTATTAAAGTGAAAGAGGACAGGGAAAGCTTCTGACATAGACATCGGAAGGGGTACGTAGAATGCCTCCTCACTAGTCTTGGCAAGGGAGCTGTATACTTTTTTAATTGGTTATTACAATAAATCAAAAGAATATCTCAAAGTTGTAAAGGTCCTACTAGTCCCAATCCCACAATTTACGTCTTTTACAATAGAAAGATCTTACCAGATCCACTCATATACATTCTAAAATAACCGGGTTAGTCAGAAAGAAGGAGAAACATGTCCTTAAGCAGGATACATTGTTGTTATATAATCCTTAGTACAGAGCTTAAACTGAGTTGTTTTGTTGTATAATCATCAGCTCTGGTCTTAAAGAAAAAAGAAAAAACATTTTATGTGACTAAGACTAAGGAATGTAGAAAAAAAAAGTCCTATCTCCTCCTTAAGAACTCCAGACCCCTATCTCCTCCTTAAGAGCCCCACACCACTCTCTCCTCCTCAGGGACCCAGGACTTCTTATCAAACTACTAAGAATTGACTCTCCCAAAGGAAAAACAAAATACCTCATTGCAAAAATATTTCAATGTAATTCCTTAATCCATAAGGAAGTTCCAGAGTCAGGAAGGAATATTAATTAAGCAGTTTCAAAGTCACATACTTGCTTTAGTGGCGAGGCCAGATGACATTCTCAATTCTAATTTACTATTTCTTGTTTTAAAAACCCAAGCTGCAGTTGATATACCTAACAATGGTCTGTTTTCTAATGTTGTTATTCAATACAGTGATTCTTGGGGCAATTGTAGACTGGCAAATAGGTGGGAGGGATTTCTTGGACTTTTTTTTCTTTTTTTAATGTAAATAGTGCCTCCTAGTTTCCTTCACATAGCCCTACAAAGACAACTGCCACCTGCCCTTAGAACATAGTTAACATTGCAGCTTACAGAATATCAGCTTATTCTAAAAGATAATAGAGATGGGTATCCTTTCTTTCACTTATGGTCCTGTCTTAATTACCATTGCCTCCAAGGTTAGAGAACAAATAAGAAGTCTTGATAAAGAAGAATCTGATTTCTTCTTTGACCTTGCCAAGTAATGTCTTCACTTTACCTACAACACTCTTTACCTCCTCCCCTCCACTACTTTTTCTCCTTTGCCCCCAGCCTCACAAGCCCCCTTGTGCACACACACTTTATACAGTTTCATAGAAGTACTTTGCAATTGCATCCCTTAGTTGTTTATCTGTTCACCTCTCAACTGTCAGCTTCTTGCAGGAAGCCACTATCAGTTCAGTTCAGCCGCTCAGTTGTGTCCGACTCTTCGCAACCCCATGAATCGCAGCACGCCAGGCCTCCCTGTCCATCACCAACTCCCGGAGTTCACTCAGACTCACATCCATCGAGTCAGTGATGCCATCCAGCCATCTCATCCTCTGTCGTCCCCTTCTCCTTGTGCCCCCAATCCCTCCCAGCATCAGAGTCTTTTCCAATGAGTCAACTCTTCCCATGAGGTGTCCAAAGTACTGGAGTTTCAGCTTTAGCATCATTCCTTCCAAAGAAATCCCAGGGCTAATCTCCTTCAAAATGGACTGGTTGGATCTCCTTGCAGTCCAAGGGACTCTCAAGAATCTTCTCCAACACCACAGTTAAAAAGCATCAATTCTTCGGCGCTCAGCCTTCTTCACAGTCCAACTCGCACATCCATACATGACCACAGGAAAAACCATAGCCTTGACTAGACAGACCTTTGTTGGCAAAGTAATGTCTCTGCTTTTCAATATGCTAGCTAGGTTGGAAGCCACTATGCCAACTTTGTATTTCCAAAGCCTGGTGTGGTGTCTGTATTAGAATGGGATTCAGTAAATTTTAATAAGCGAATACATAGATAAGTTGGTGAAAGTTAAAGTAATAGACACTGGAAAGGGCTTATAGGAAACCATTCTAAATATCCAACTATCAGAATATTTTTCTAAACAAAATCAAATAAAATATCCACATAAGGAGCATGGAATTTTTAAAATAAAAAATTTAAACATTGACCTTACTTCACGAACAACATCAACAACAAAAAGAGTTTGGTCAGAAACTTTCAATCTTTAAAATGTTGCTCTCTAACCTACCTCTCACTTTTCCTAAATTAAAAAAAAGAAGATTTGGCTCCTCTCTTGATTTTCTATTCCATATCTGGGAGTTTATATCGCATTTTGGCAAAAGGTCTTTTGTTTATTTACTGAAAGATGTGAAACATTGCAAAGAACTGAAGTAGATTAGGAATATGTATCAGTCACTTTCATGAAGCACCCCTAAAGGCAGAGGAGAATGAGAAGGAAAGATGGAGTAGAAACAGAATGAGAAAGGAGGGAAGGAGACCACTTACAAACTCATAATTTATTTTCAAGTCCCTTTTTCATATGGAAATGCTTATGTAATCAATATGTATCTGTTTTTTCTTTTATAAAAAATATTTTTTGACAAATCTTCCAGTAAAATAGACTTTCTAGAAATATGTAATATTTTTTTCTATGGCTTCACATGCTCTCTGGCACCCTGACTCCTCTCACCTCCTTTCTATTGCTTTGAGAATCTGTACTTGCAAATGCAAGTGCTCATGTACACTTTGGCTAGAAGGAGGGTATCTCACAGACCTTCTCAGAAGGTCTGTCTGTGAAAATAAAATGGAAAAGAAAGATATATGGTGAGGACATGAAGCAGTAAAACTGTACAAATATGGGGGACTAAAACTCTATATATAACCATAATATCTTTAATAGGCCTTCTTTTCTGTCCAGAAGTTCCCAGATCTTTCTAGATGTTTAGACTTGAATAGGATGTTTTCTCCAAGTGCTGAAATGCAGACATTAAGAGTATTATCAATGAAGGCTATTTTTCATTGGTTTTGATTGCTGTAGAAGAACACACAAGCCTACAGCTGAGATTCATTGAAGCACTGTTCCTTTCCTCAGGGAGCTGTTATTTCAATAAAAACAATGGAATCAGTTAGCATAGGTAATAAAATAATTACAGTAATTTATTTTGGCTATTAAATGTTGCATCCCCTTAGCTAATCATCCACTTCAAGCTATTATTCAAAGTGTTCTGCTCTTTTTGCCTTTAAGTTAAACATCATGAATTTCTATGCACTGATAAATCCAAATCTAATAAATCCCTGATGTGTTTCCTTGCGCTGTGACTGCCGACAACTCTCTCTATCTTGTTAATTCAATGTTACTCAATACCAGTAAAAGATATTTTCTAATACAATATAAAAGCAAAGAATTATCTGTTACCTAACTTTGTACCAAGTCATTGTATTCTACTTTGCAATCCCATGGACTTTACAGTCCACAGAATTCTTCAGGCCAGAATACTGGAACGGGTAGTCATTCCCTCCTCCAGGAGATCTTCAAAACCCAGGGATCGAACCCAGGTCTCCTGCATTGCAGGTGAAGTCTGTACCAGCTGAGCCACCAGGGAAGCCCAATGTAATATAAAAGCAAAGAATTATCTGTTATCTAACTTTGTACCAAGTCACAAGTATATTTAGCCTTCATTGCTTTATGGCTATAGAGCTTTCCATGTTATAAACAAAGGAAGTATCTGAGAAGATTTTAATCATGGTATCTTAGAGCACTGTACTTTCTAAAATAACCCCAAACATCCCCTACCAATGTTTAGTCCACGAAAGGATATCTTTCAGGATTCCAAGAGCTTAATGAGTGTCTCACCATATAACTGAGTTAGGTTTCTAATTAATTTCAGCTCTATTCAGTTTCATATCCATTTCATTTTCATAAGGTCTAAACCAGGCATATCAAATAATCTGAAAGTACAGAGTTATTTTCCTGTTTTGCAGGCGTATTATGTGAATTGTTCAGAGTGAAACCAAGCTGGCATTCCTCATTCTCATTTTCAGACTTCAGATCATTAAACAAAAGAAGCAACAGAAATAATTTTAAATGATTCCTGCAGAGATTGCATATTCAGAGTTTAAAACTCAATCTATCTTTGTACCATCAATGCACTTTAAAGAAAACAATTCATTCTTTAACCTTCCCCATGCTTTTCATGCTTCTGAACTCACCAAATAAATCAATACAGATTTGACTTTAATTTAAAAATTAGTGGAAAACCTTGTTCTTTAGTATAAGTTCTAAGAATATTTCCAAACTGAAAATATAATGTGACAGAACTTTTTTATAATTAATCATATTTGGATTTTCAAAATTGTTTTGAGTTTATGAGGAGCATCAGGCAATTGAAAGGTACATTAAAAGCTAATGACACTTTTAGTCCAAAAGTTACAAAATCATAAATTTTAAGAAACTTGTTTTCAAATGGATTATTTTTCATTGATATTCTATTCCCCCAAAAAAATTTTTAAGAAATTGAGTTTTAAAAATCTTTCTCTTGAACATTATGGTTTTCAGTTGAAACTGAAACTTGTTTTATTGGTTTTTACTCCAGTAAAGATCTCATTATATACCAACTACTTGTCAACATCTGAAACTTTATTTAGTTAAGCAGGTAGACTTTTTCTAACAAATTTGGCATAGTGCCCTTGAATTAATGGGGCTTTTCAATAAAGTAATATAAACACTTCATAAAATTCCCATTGAAATGGATTGATTCTACTTTCTGAGTTGGCTTGGTATTTACAGTATATTAGAACACATTGCCAGAGAAATCAATGGCACCCCACTCCAGTACTCTTGCCTGTAAAGTTCCATGAATGGAGGAGCCTGGTAGGCTGCAGTCCATGGGGTCACTCAGAGTTGGACATGACTGAGTGAGTTCACTTTCACTTTTCACTTTCATGCATTGGAGAAGGAAATGGCAGCCCACTCCAGTGTCCTTGCCTGGAGAATCCCAGGGACGGGGGAGCCTGGTGGGCTGCCATCTATGGGGTCGCACAGAGTCAGACACGACTGAAGTGACTTAGCAGCAGCAGCAGCAGAACACATTGCACTTGGTATTATCTGTAATTCATTACAGTAGGAAGAAAGTATCTGGCAAATGTTGAATAACTACTTTCTCAGTCAAACTTACTACAGAGTCACAATATCCAATCTAACTCTAAACCTTATGTTTTTTCTTTCTATTTTGGTGTCTTAAAACAACAGAAATGTATTTTCTCATAGTTCTAGAGTCTGGAAGTCTGAAATTAGGGTGTCAGTAGGGCCAGGCTTTTTCTGAAGACTCTACAAGAGAATCCTTTCTTGCTGCTTCCTAATTTTGGTGGTCACCAGCATTCCTTGGCATTCCTTGGTTTTGTGGCTTCATTACTCCAAGTTCTGCCTTCATCTTCCCCTCCATGCTTGTCTGTGTACCTCCAAATCTCCCTTTCCTTCTAAGGACACCAGTCACTGGGTTAGGGCCTAACCTAATCTAGTGAGACCTCCACTCAACTTGATTACCTCTGTGAAGACCTGATGCCCAAAGAAGGTCGATTCACAGGTATTGCGTGGGTAAGGACTTGATCATATCTTTTGGGGGCAACACTGCACTGTGCTTCTCTCCCCCTATTAATTTGCAACAGCTTTATACTTCACCTTTTGAGGTTCCCCTAGTGGCTCAGACAATAGAGAATCTGCTTGCAATGGGGGAAACCTCAATTTGATCCCAGGGTCAGGAAGATCCCCTGGAGAAGGGAATGATGACCCATTCCAACATTCTTGCCTGGAGAATCCCATGCACAGAGGATCCTGGTGGGCTCTAGTCCATGGGGTCACAAAGAGTCAGATATGACTGAAGCAACTAACACTTTCACTTTCAGTCCCTTCATACGTCACATTTTAGCCCCCCAGCTCAGCCAGAGAGGGGCAGTGATTGGATTGGATTGGAGGAACGTAGGTTTTAAAATCTAACCGCCATGTAAAAGTCGTGAATCCTGTGGGTGTCAGGAGTTCTTATATCAACCCTTTCTTCTCAAAGAAGCTAAGTGATGGAAGGAGAGGGAGCAGTGGTTCTCTTCCTGGAACTGCTGTGCAAACCCTCTGGTATCTTTATAAGGAACATTATTTATGGTGATGAAATCAGAACTTGTAAAATTTCTACAGGGCCTTCTGAAAATTGTCAGTATGATTTTATTTTAAATCATATTTAGTAAAATTCTGTCTTAAAAATAGATGGGCTTTGTGTGATAACCAGAATTATCTTTGCTGAAATATTATTTGATATATTCAATATACTAAGTTTACACTACTACCAGTGAAGCAACTGTGTATCCACTGAAAAAGGTTGTCCACATGAGGAATGAGGTACAAGATGGAAATTAAGAAGGAGGTCACTATGCCAGCCATGGGGGAGGGAACTGGGGGGAACAAAAGGTTATATGCATATATCCAACCTTAGAACATAAAAAACAAACAAACAAACACTCCTTCAAATCAGCACCAGAGTTAAGGGTGAGAATTTTTTCTAGATACTACTAATTTCATACCCCATCTCCTTTTTTTTTTTGGATAAAAAATTATTTCAATTTGCTCTGCCTGATTTTTCACAGGGGCCTCTCAGTCTGTTATGAATAGCTTTGATATTAGCTATTAAACATGCCAGGAAACATTATTTACTATGTTGATAGTGATCTTGAGTAAATGATCTTTCCCAATTCGTAAATATAGTCTACTAAAAAGGAATATTTTTTTATAGACCCAGTGGCTGAATTAGAATTGGTTTATTGGAAAAACCATTTAAATTAGCTTCTTTTGTTTAAAAAGTTATGTGTTGAATAGCTGGGAGCCAGGAAGCAATTTCACAAAGGAAATATAAATGTATTATGAGAATTTAAGCAGTACAAAGAATACAAAAAGCTTTGCATGTAAATTGACTTTATAAATTAGATACCATAAGCTGGTAATAGAACATAGTAATACCTATGGACACATTCCAGTCAACATAAAATTTGAGGTCTTTGAAGATACAGCCAAATCTGTTCTCTTAGAAGTAATAGAAAAATTCTGCCCGTGATGGACTTAGCACAGTGGATAACCTTTTCATTAGGCAATCATGTGTTTCAGCCCGCAGGATATTCAGTATATATTTTTGTTGCACTTTTTCAGATGTCAATGACCCCATTTCATAAAATTTAAGTCACACTGAGGTTTTAAACATCTGAAGATTATTATATATCCACTGAAAATATTTTTTATTCTCTCTTTAAAAAAAATTTTTTTTTAAGGCTCAAAGCTTCACCTAAACATCAAAAAAAAAAAAAAAAAAATCATTGAAAACCTGGATGATAATTACCCGTGTCTTGGATTTTACAGTAAAGCACTTTTGTATCTTTGCAGCATTTGAAGTTCTAATCCACTCAGTACAATACCCTAGGAAAGAAAGAAAGGGATGTAAAACCACATTAATCCATTGAGAAATGCTTTAAAAAGTGGGGGGAGAGGAAGGTATTACTCTAAATCAGGCTTTATTACCATCACAATCAATAGAAACAAATTTGTAGTCACAGTTCACCTTAAGTGACACTAATTAAAAAGAAAATGGTGTGTAATTAATGTGTAATTAAATTGCAATTCCTAATTAGTGTATTTGGACTATTAGGAACTTACCATTTAGGCTTTCAAGAAGAGCTAGTAGATTTCATGCAAGTCAAAATATGTTTAAATAGTACAGAGATGATGGTGTAGCTTTTGAAAGTAGATCTAAAACCACTGAGTAGAAACTATAAAGAGTTCCTATATTAAATTAGAACATTAAAAAATGGACCCATCTAAAAGTGAAATAAATTGCCTGCTGTAGATGAATGATCCCTCCACTGGAGGTGAGCAAGGAAGTGTTACGTGGCTGATAGACTATCCCAGAGTGTATAGGTAGAACTTAAGGCCAGGAGACTTTAAGACTGTAAATCACTTGTGTGCTGTGCTAAGTCTCTTCAGTTGTGTCTGACTCTTTGTGACCTCATGGACTGCAGCCCACCAGGCTCCTCTGTCCATGGAATTTTCCAGGCAAGAACACTGGAGTAGGTTGCCATGCCCTCCTTCCTCCAGGGGATCTTCCCAACCCAGGGATCAAACCCGTGTCTCTAATGTCTCCTGCATTGCCAGGCAGGTTCTTTACCACTAGGGCCACCTGGGAAGCTGTCATAATTGAATGGTCAGCTAGTAAAGCATAAAGCTTTCATAATTGAATGTAGCCAGCTAGTAAAGCAGGCTACAGTCCATAGGATCGCAAAGAGTCAGACACAACTACAGTGACTTAGCAAGCAGGCAGGCAAGTAAGGGGGTGACAGAGGAGGAGATGATTGGATGGCATCACCTACTCAATGGACATGAGTTTGAGCAGACTCTGGGAGATAGTGAAAGACAGAGAAGACTTGTGTGCTGCAGTCCGTGGGGCTGCAAAGAGTCAGATACTACCTAATGACTGAATAATAACAACAATAACTCAGGGATGCCTGTGTTGGACTGAGAGTTCTCAGGCATGTTCTGTATCAGTGCCTGAACTCACCTCTCAGGATCCTTGCTAAAGTTACAAATGAAGATGTTTGTGTCCCTCTCTAACTTAGAGTAGCCCCTATTTCTCTTCCCACTATCTTCAATGATAAACAAGAGACAAAGAAAAAAGCAAAAAGGATTGTATGGCTCACCACACCATCCATGCTTCATTTTATAAATAGATGCAGATCTTACACTCTTTCTTTGGAAACTTCCAACAGTGGATAGGGATAGGAGCTTGGTCCATCATAGGAGTTTCTTAAGCAATTGTTTGTGACATAGTCCTAGATTTTAGAGAATTGAGCAGTTTCCTAGCATCACTCTGTAACTCAGAGAAAGCCATGCAGTATCTTAATAAATTAAGTATCAGAATTTTACTTCACTTAGTTACTTGAAGATGTCTGGAGGGTGGGCACTCAGTAACAGAATACTTAAATTATAGATAGGCAGAGGAGAGAAAGTGCTAGCAAACTCCAGCTCTCCTAAGGGAGAATGTCCCCTTGGTCTCAGGAAGGATGGTTAAAATAACAGCTTCTAAGGACCCCAGGTAAGCAAAGTGTAGAACTCTGGCTTGAGTGGTAAGGCACAACCATCACAAATTGTCACAGACCATCCCCCAAAGAAAATCAACCCTGAATAGTCATTGGAAGGACTGATGCTGAAGCTGAAGCTCCAATACTTTGGCCATCTGATGCAAAGAACTGATTGATTGGAAAACCCTGATGCTGGGAGAGATTTAGGGCAGGAGGAGCAGGGGCAATAGAGGATAAATGGTTGGATAACATCACTGACTCAATGGACATGAGACTGAACAAACTCCAGTAGATAGTGAAGGACAGGGAAGCCTGACGTGCTGGAATCCATGGGGTCACAGAGTCATACATGACTTAGTGACTGAACAACAGCACTCCCCAAGATATTGCAAACAGCTCTTCTTCAAAAATACATCTGTTAGGGTTTTTTATTTGTAAGCAAATTGAGAATAAAAAGATGAGGTGTTGTTATTGTTCTGTTTTTTTGGTAATCATGTGAAAGTGAAAGTGAAAGTCAACTGTGTCCAGCTTTTTATGATCTCATGGACTATACAGTCCATGGAATTCTCCAGGCCAGAATATTAGAGTGAGTAGCCGTTCCCTTCTCCAGGAGATCATCCAAACCCAGGGATCAAACCCAGGTCTCCCACATTGTAGGCAGATTCTTTACCATCTGAGCCACCAAGGAAGCCCTGGTAATCATGGGATAGAATTAAATGTCAAGCTATTGCACACTAGGAAATCCAGAAACCAGAGTGACTCTGATATAGCTGGAAAACAGGATTTAATGGATTGCCACACAGGGCAGCAACACATGAGGGCATCACCTTTTCTGATTTTCCTTTTGTGTTTTTCTACTTGGAATTTAAATGTCCAGGAGACATACTTTGAGTAGGCTAGGGTCACGTGTTTATCCTCTGGTCTGGCAGGGTCAGGGCTCTTCAATGTCAATATCAAGAACACCTGTAAAGGCAGTCCCCCTAGAAAATCTGTATACTCTCATTAAGCGAAAAAGAATTAGATGCTAGGCAGGGACAACAAATAACTACCAAATAAATAGGAAACAAAATAAAAACAAGAACACTCGTCTACAAATAGGAGCAGAAAAAGAGGCTTTCAGCATTCATTCCACAATTACTGATTGAGTGTCTGCAGAGAATGAGACACTCTGCTCACATAAGAACAAGATTTTTTTTCACATAGGTGCCTGTCAATGAGGGATCCATTATGAAAAGAGACTCTTTGCTTTTGGTGGTCATTTCACACTAAGACAAAGCATCCATGTGTATGTTCCCCATTACTTTTCTCCTTATACTATAAAAGAGATTTTTAAGTTTAAATGACTGTAAATTACAGGAGACAGAAGGTTTCTGTCTCAGCCTCAGCTCCAGTATGTTTTTTTTTTTTCAGTGACCAGTGTCACGATGCACAACATATTCACACACACACACACACACACACACACACACACACATAATCATGACCTCATGGCAGGTATTAGAATACCTTCAATCTAGTTTTCTAGTCTTGATCAACACTCTTTGTTGGCAAGATTCATTTTGATATTTGGCAAAACTAATACAATTATGTAAATTTTAAAAATAAAATTAAAAAAAAAGAAATAAAAGAACAGGTTAGGTTATGATGCTTGAAACAAAACTCATTCAAATTAGACTGAGCACAAGAAGAAAACATATTGGAAGGCTACAAGGTATCATATGGCAACTCAGGTCAAGGAAACAATTGAGTCTAATGATGGACAACTGAGGACTGAGAAGAAAAACTCAAATCACCACCACCCAACACCCAAGTATACTCATTCCCTCAATTCCTTTGCGTCTTAGGGAAAATGACACTTCTAGTCATTTTTCTAGTAAAATCCACCTCTCGCCCTCTGCAGTGTTATCTTCCTTTTTCTTCCAAAGCACTTAACATCTGTATCAGTCAAGATAGACTAGGCTTTGCTGCTCTAAGAAATGAGCTCAATGAATAGCTGATGATAGCAATAGTTTGTTTCACCATCAAGCCACATGGCCATCATAGCCACTACACCTCTGCTCTATGTATATAGACACACTCCTACATATGTATCTGTACATATAGAGATACATATGTTTGTGAATACAAGCTTAATTTTAATTTAATTAATTTAAAGTTAAAGTTTTTGGCACTTCTAACAGAATATTGACTAGGACTCTTCTGGTTATCTGTGGTTCCTGGTTAACAGAGTTTCAATGGGAACTCAAGGAACTGTGCCCTTTGTATACTAAAAAGAGTTGTTAAGGTATCTCTAGCCTCTGGGGCCAGAAAACCCTGGGTTAACCAGCCATAAACATAATTTGTATATTTCCTGTTAATAATGCTACACTAGCTCCTTTCTTACCCTCACAGGATATAAAAAGTAGATGTGTATATTAGTTACTCAGTCATGTCCAATTTTTTGTGACCCCATGGACTGTAGCCTAATAGGCTCCTCTATCCATGGGATTCTCCAGGCAAAAATACTAGAATGGGTTGTCATGTCCTTCTTCAGATGATCTTCCTGACCCAGGAATTGAATCCGATTCTCCTGCACTGCAGGCAGATTCTTTACTGTCTCAGCTACCAGGGAAGCCTGTAGAAGAAAAGAAAGGGAATTTCATGGTTCCAGGCCTTGTGGGGAGTACAGGATTGGTAATATTGATAGCTTACAGTGAACAATGTCGGATTCATGATTTCCGAAGAAGATTTACGTTCCAGACCAGGGACAAGGCTTGATCACTCAAGAGCTTTTCTGTAGCAGAGTTTTATTAAAGTGAAAAAGGGACAGAGAAAACTTCTGACATAGACATCAGAAGGGGGATGGAGAGTGCCCCCCTTGCTAGTCTAAGCAAGGGAGTATATACTTTTTTCATTCAGTTCATTTCAGTTAGGTTCAGTAGCTCAGTCATGTCCGACTCTTTGCGACCCTATGAATTGCAGCACGACAGGCCTCCCTGTCCATCATCAATCCCGGAGTTCACACAAACTCATGCCCATTGAGTCAGTGATACCATCTAGGCATCTCATCCTCTGTCGTCCCCTTCTCCTCCTGCCCCCAATCCCTCCCAGCATCAGAGTCTTTTCCAATGAGTCAACACTTCACACAAGGTGGCCAAAGTACTGGAGTTTCACCTTTAGCATCACTCCTTCCAAAGAACACCCAAGACTGATCTCTTTTAGAATGGACTGGATGGATCTCCCTGCAGTCCAAAAAACTCTCAAGAGTCTTCTCCAACACCACAGTTCAAAAGCATCAATTCTTCAGTGCTCAATTTTCTTCACAGTCCAACTCTCACATCCATGCATGACCACTGGAAAAACCATACCCTTGACCAGATGGACCTTTGTTGGCAAAGTAATGTCTCTACTTTTGAATATGCTATCTAGGTTGGTCATAACTTTCCTTCCAAGGGGTAAGCGTCTTTTAACTTCAGTGATGCATTCACCATCTGCAGTGATTTTGGAGCCCAAAAAAATAAAGCCTGACACTGTTTCCACTGTTTCCACATCTATTTTCCATGAAGTGATGGGACCCAGGCTTCAGCAATATGTGAACTGTGAATTTCCTGATGTTCAAGCTGGTTTTAGAAAGGCAAAGGAACCAGAGATCAAATTGCCAACATCTGCTGGATCATAGAAAAAGCAAGAGTTCCAGAAAAACATCTATTTCTGCTTTATTGACTATGCCAAAGCCTTTGACTGTGTGGATCACAATAAACTGTGGAAAATTCTTCAAGAGATGGGAATACCAGACCACCTGATCTGCCTCTTGAGAAATTTGTATGCAGGTCAGGAAGCAACAGTTAGAACTGGACATGGAACAACAGACTGGTTCCAAATAGGAAAAGGAGTTCTTCAAGGCTGTATATTGTCACCCTGTTTTTTTACCTTACATGCAGAGTACATCATGAGAAACGCTGGACTGGAAGAAGCACAAGCTGGAATCAAGATTGCCGGGAGAAATATCAATAACCTCAGATATGCAGATGACACCACCCTTACGGCAGAAAGTGAAGAGGAACTCAAAAGCCTCTTGATGAAGGTGAAAGTGGAGAGTGAAAAAGTTGGCTTAAAACTCAACATTCAGAAAACGAAGATCATGGCATCCGGTCCCACCACTTCATGGGAAATAGATGGGGAAACAGTGGAAACAGTGTCAGACTTTATTTTTCTGGGCTCCAAAATCACTACAGATGGTGACTGCATCACTGAAGTTAAAAGATACTTACTCCTTGGAAGGAAAGTTATGACCAACCTAGATAGCATATTGAAGACCAGAGACATTACTTTGCCAACGAAGGTTCGTCTAGTCAAGGCTATGGTTTTTCCTGTGGTCATGTATGGATGTGAGAGTTGGACTGTGAAGAAGGCTGAGCACCGAAGAATTGATGCTTTTGAACTGTGGTGTTGGAGAAGACTCTTGAGACTCCCTTGGTCCAACCAGTCCATTCTGAAGGAGATCAGCCCTGGGATTTCTTTGGAAGGAATGATGCTAAAGCTGAAACTCCAGTACTTTGGCCACCTCATGCGAAGAATTGACTCATTGGAAAAGACTCTGATGCTGGGAGGGATTGGGGGCAGGAGGAGAAGGGGACGACAGAGGATGAGATGACTGGATGGCATCACTGACTCAATGGACGTGAGTCTGAGTGAACTCCAGGAATTGGTGAGGGACAGGGAGGCCTGGCGTGCTGCGATTCATGGGGTTGCAAAGAGTCAGACACGACTGAGCGACTGATCTGATCTGATCTGATGGGACCAAATGCCATGATCTTCGTTTTCTGAATGTTGAGCTTTAAGCCAACCTTTTCACTCTCCTCTTTCACCTTCATCAAGAGGCTTTTTAGTTCCTCTTCACTTTCTGCCATAAGGGTGGTGTCATCTGCATATCTGAGGTTATTGATATTTCTCCCAGCAACCTTGATTCCAGCTTCTATTTCTTCCAGTCCAGTGTTTCTCATGATGTACTCTGCATATAAGTTAAATAAGCAGGGTGACAATATACAGCCCTGACGTACTCCTTTTCCTATTTGGAACTAGTCTGTTGTTCCATGTCCAGTTCTAACTGTTGCTTCCTGACCTTCATATAGGTTTCTTAAGAGGCAGGTCAGGTGGTCTGGTATTCCCATCTCTTTCAGAATTTTCCACAGTTTATTATGATTCACACAGTCAAAGGCTTTGGCATAGTCAATAAAGCAGAAATAGATGTTTTTCTGGAACTCTCTTGCTTTTTCGATGATCCAGCAGATGTTGGCAATTTGATCTCTGGTTCCTCTGCCTTTTCTAAAACGAGCTTGAACATCTGGAAGTTCACGGTTCATGTATTGCTGAAGCCTGGCTTGGAGAATTTTGAGCATTACTTTATTAGAGTGTGAGATGAGTACAATTGTATGGTAGTTTGAGCATTCTTTGGCATTGCCTTTCTCTGGGATTGGAATGAAAACTGACTTTTCCAGTCCTGTGGTCACTGCTGAGTTTTCCAAATTTGCTGGCATATTGAGTGCAGCTTCCCTAGTAGCTCAGACAGTAAAGTGTCTGCATACAATGCGGGAGACCCAGGTTTGATCCCTGGGTCAGAAAGATCCACTGGAAAAGGAAATGGCAACCCACTCCAGTATTCATGCCTAGAAAATGCCATGGACCAAGGAGCCTGGTGGGCTATAGTCCATGGGATCACAAAGAGTCGGACACGACTGAGTGACTTCACTTTCACTTTCACTTTTGAGTGCAGCACTTTCACAGCATCATCTTCCAGGATTTGAAATAGCTCACCTTTTTTCATTAGTTATTACAATAAATCAAAAGAATGTCTCAAAGTCTAAAAATTTTACCAGACCCACTCCCACAATTTACATTTTAAGGTAACAGGATTAGAATTTAACAATAAAAGATCTTACCAGACCCACTCCCATAATATAAGTTTTAAGATAATAGAATTAGAAGCTTTTCAGGAAGGAAAAACTGTTCTCAAGCAGGATACATTGTTTTTATATAATCCTTAGTATAGAGTTTAAACTGAGTTGTTTGTTGTGTAATCATCAGTTTCAGGCTTAAAGGGAAAAACATTTTATGTGACTAAGACTAAGGACTGTAGAGAGAGAAAAAAAAAGATCATTGTCCTTTACTCCTCCTTGAGAACTCCAGACCCCTATCTCCTCCTTGAGAGCCTCAGACACCTCTCTCCTCCTCAGGGACCCTGTTCTTATCAACCTGCCTAGCAATTGACACAGGAAAACAATAGAATGATAACAATTGATAGAGGAAAACAGTAGAATGGAAAAGACTAAAGATCTCTTCAAGAAAATTAGAGATTCCAAGGGAACATTTCATGCAGAGATGGGCACAATAAAGGACAGAAATTGTATGGACCCAACAGAAGCAGAAGATATTAAGAAGAGGTGGCAAGAATACACAGAAGAACTATACAAAAAAGATCTTCATGACCCAGATAACCACGATGAGGTGATCACTCTCCTACAGCAAGACATCCTGGAATGCAAAGTCAAGTGGGCCTTAGAAAGCAACACTACAAACAAAGCTAGTGGAGGTGATGGAATTCAGGTTGAGCTATTTCAAATCCGAAAAGATGATGCTGTGAAAGTGCTCTACTGACTCAACATGCCGGCAAATTTGGAAAACTCAGCAGTGGCCACAGGACTGGAAAAGGTCCATTTTCACTCCAATCCCAAAGAAAGGCAATGCCAAAGAATGCTCAAACTACTGCACACTTGCACTCATCTCACACGCTAGCAAGGTAATGCTCAAAGTTCTCCAAGCCAGGCTTCAACAACACGTGAACTGTGAATTTCCAGATGCTCAAGCTAGATTTTAAAAAGGCAAAGGAACCAGAGATCAAATTGCCAAAATCTGTTGGATCTTCGAAAAAGCAAGAGAGTTCCAGAAAAACATCTATTTCTGCTTTCTTGACTATGCAAAAGCCTTTGATTGTTTGGACCACAATAAGCTGTGGAAAATTCTGAAAGAAATGGGAATACCAGACCACCTGACCTGCCTCTTGAGAAATCTGTATGCAGGTCACAAAGCACCAATTAGAACTGGACATGCAACAACAGACTGGTTCCAAATCAGGAAAGGAGTACGTCAAGACTGTATATTGTCACCCTGCTTATTTAACTTATATGCAGAGTACATCAAGAGAAATGCTGGCCTGGAAGAAGCACAAGCGGAAATCAAGATTGCCAGGAGAAATATCAGTTACCTCAGATATGCAGGTGACACCACCCTTATGGCAGAAAGCGAAGGAGAACTAAAGAGCCTCTTGATGAAAGTGAAAGAGGAGAGTGAAAAAGTTGGCTTAAAGCTCAACATTCAGAAAACTAAGATAATGGCATCCAGTCCCATCACTTCATGGCAAATAGATGGATAAACAGTGGAAATAGAGACGGACTATTTTGGGGGGCTCCAAAATCAGTGCAGATGGTGACTGCAGCCACGAAATTAAAAGATGCTTGCTCCTTTGAGGAAAATTAAGAGCAACCTATACAGCATATTGGAGAAGGCAATGGCACCCCACTCCAGTACTCCTGGAAAATCCCATGGACAGAGGAGCCTGGTAGGCTTCAGTCCATGGGATCGCTAAGAGTCAGACACGACTGAGTGACTTCACTTTCACTTTTCACTTTCCTGCATTGGAGAAGGAAATGGCAACCCACTCCAGTGTTCTTGCCTGGAGAATCCCAGGGGCGGGGGAGCCTGGTGGGCTGCCGTCTGTGGGGTCACACAGAGTCGGACACAACTGAAGTGACTTAGCAGCAGCAGCAGTATACAGCATATTAAAAATAAACCTAGATAGCATATTTGTTGCTTTGCCAGCAAAGGTCCATCTAGTCAAAGTTATGGTTTTTCCAGCAGTCATGTATGGATGTGAGAGTTGGACTATAAAGAAAGCTGAGCACCAAACAATTGATGCTTTTGAACTGTGGTGTTGGAGAAGACTCTTGAGAGTCCCTTGGACAGCAAGGAATTCCAACCAGTCCATCTTAAAGGAAATCAGTCCTGAATATTCATCGGAAGGACTGATGCTGAAGCTGAAGCTCCAATACTTTGGCCATCTGATGCGTAGAAGTGATTCATTGGAAAAGACCCTGGTGCTGGGGAAAATTGAAGGCAGGAGGAGAAGGGGATGACAGAGGATGAGATGGTTGGATGACATCACCAACTCTATGGGCATGAGTTGAGTAATCTCCAGGAATTGGTGATGGACAGGGAGGTCTGACGTGCTGCAGTCCATGGAGTTGCAAAGAGTCAGACACAACTGAGCAACTGAACTGAACTGAACTGAATATAATGTTTTCTTCTTCTCTACAAAGTGTTTCTTTTTTATAGAGTCAATTAGATATGTGCTTGATGTGGATAAATAAATAAATTTATTTATCCAGGTAAATAAATGTTGAAAATTTTAGTGAGAAGGTGAAACTAGCATTCCTTCTCTTCTCTAGTTGCTATTGTTGCTTCATCTCTAAGTTGTGTCTGATTCTTTTGTGACCCCATGGACTGTATCCCACCAGCTCCTCTGTCCGTGGGATTTCCCAGGCAAGAATACTGGAGTGGGTTGCCTTTTCCTTCTCCATGGGATCTTCCTTACCCATGGATCGAACCCACATCTCCTGCATTGGCAGGTGGGTTCTTTACCAATGAGCCTCTTGCAAATCCCTTGTTTGCTTGTTGGATCTCTTCTTCAGTAGTATGTTTACTGGTCTGAACCCATGCCAATCTGAATGGAGAAAAGACAACTGGTGAATTGCCCTTGAATAGCCTGCATGCCTACTGTCTTAGCAGGGATGCAAATTTCCAGTAGGTCAAGTAGACATGAGGGAAGTTGCTGGCTTAAGCCATCCTGTTGGCTCCCCACCCTGATGGACCACAGCAACTTGTGTTGGGAGATGGAGAAAAGAAATGGCCTGGAGCTCAAGCTCCCATAGCAAAGGATCAGGCAAATGTTGAGATTGTATGAAGGCCTCTGATGAATCTACATCCTTGTATTTATGAGGGCCAGGTTAAGGATACCTGCCACACAGGAGCACTAATAGTGTTAGTCAATAAAATGACGGAGCTCCAGGCCAGAATACTGGAGTGGGTAGCCGTTCCCTTCTCCAGGGGATCTTCCCAATCCAAGGATCGAGCCCATGTCCCCTGCATTGCGGGTGGATGCTTTACCAGCTGAGCTACCAGGGAAGCCTGATGGAGCTCCAGCCTCAAGAAATTAAGAGAGGAGTTGACTTTTTTATCTTCTTCACACCCTCACCCACTAAGTGCATTTGAGACTATAAGAAGTAGGAGGAATCAGTTAAGAGATTAGAATCTTAAATTGGATAGCCCAAAACTGTAATATCAAAACTTATCCAGAATGTTATGGAACCTCCTCAAGATATTGTAAATAGTCAGAGAGGGGGACTTGACAGGGATGAAATCAACAGTTGGAGGAAAAAAATCATTTCATTTGTACCCACTGATGATTTGCAGATTTCTCAATAAACATACATGAAACCAGATAAATGCCACTATTGTGCTCAAAGTCTCTTAAAGCTTTTCCTTTGTCTTTGGGAAAGCATTTTCCAAATTGTTTTTCTAAATAACTGTACCACAGAAAAATGTTCTGTGGAATGTTAGAACAAGTCCTTGTATACTGTATCCCCAATCCAATGCACATTGGCTTTTTAAAGGCAATGAAAATTCCTACAGCTAAGACATCTGTTGACTTTGTTTAATCCAGCCTCTCCCCAATTATCACAGATGCTATGTTAGCAGAACTATGTTAATACCCTAGAAAATGTCTATTTTACAAACATCAACTACTTTAAGATATAATTTGGTGTTTATTGTCTTATATATGGCCCTCCAATATTTGGTCTACCTAAATTCACAGCCTTGCCCACATTCTCATGGCCATCAGATGATTTCACTCTTCGATGCACACGTCTGTCATTTCTATTTCCACAGCTTCTTTTTTTGTTTGACATTTCCATCATCAATATTATTTATTTCTATTGAAATTCTTCCCACTTTCACAGTCTTGTTTTAAGCATTACTGTCTAATCTATAATGACTTCTCTAATCTGATTAAGAATTGCTCCTTGCTTTTCTCTACACACACAACACCTTACAATACCTTATTTCACCTACTCAACACAGGCTACCTTTTATTATTATTATTGGTGTACTTCTAACAGTATTATTACAAGATTACAGAGTGATTGTATGAGTCCTTTGTGAAAACAATCCTATAAGTAATATTAGTATTGCCATCTTTCAGATAAAGAAACTGATACTTAGGATAAACAATTTGATCAAGATCTCAGAGCTAATAAAAAGCAGAGGCAGTACACAACTCAGAGTCTATTGGAAGCCAAATCCATGTTTTGAACCACTATGTAAAAATCAGTATAGCTCTTTGCGTGCATGGCTTTCTCTTCCAGTTGATTATCAGCCCTCAGAGGGCAAGGATCCTGTTGAGTTCATCTTTATAGACATTCTGTGCTTAATAAAGTACCTCTTAGAGACCCAGTAAAGTGTCTAGAATTAAATCAAATGGTACGCCCTCAGCATCATGAGATAATGGGAGGGAATCTCCATGAGAATCATTTGTCTGTAATTTCAAGGTGCTGAGCTCTTTGCACTCCACCTGTCATTTCCTCCTTTCGATTTCTCCTCCTAGGGTTTCTCATTATAATGCATCACCTGAGTTCCTTTTAGTTATAACATCTAATGCAACATGACTAGCGCAACATGAGCACATAAGCCCTAGAGAACTGAAGAGCAGGAAGGTTGTTTTCACCACACTGTGGATTTAAGGGAAGTTATAAAAAATATATGTTAAAGGTCAGCAGTGAACCTCCCAGTTAAGAGCCCTGCTGTAGAAGGGTTCCATCATTCTTCAGAGTGCACCAAACTGCTATATCCCCATGGAAATCGAGTTGAATAAGCCATGCAAGCAGTCCCGATTATTTTCCCAAGAAAATTGCCTTATTAATGTGCATTATGGAAATGGTGCTCCATGTCAGACCTAACAAGAAGAATTCGGACTGTGTGTGCACATGGAAAATTGCCTCCTGTGCTTTTCATCCCAGTGGATCTCGTGAAATTTTCTGAAACTCATTTTCAGGCTCTGCCTGCTTCCTCAACAAACCCTTCATCTGAAAACAATCCCCTCTGAAATGACCTCCTTCCAAAACACCCCAGATTCCAACTAGACATGGCAACCAGCTCAGCAGTTCAGTGACCCCAAATAAATGTTTCATGGGGACTAGGTCTCCAGGCCAGGAAGAAATCAACCTAAAATAACCGGAAAGTCAGTACATTGTAGTGGTTAGCTTAACCATGTGAATTGTGGAGCCCTGCAGACCTGGGCTCCGATTCTGACTCTGTCTCTTAGTAACTGTAGGACATGTGGGATAATACATGCTCTTCAAGCCTCACTGTGTAAATAAGTAGAAATGTTAGCAGTAAAATTCTCTCAGTCTTGTCTTAGACTTATTGTGAAATTAAAGTAGGTAATATTTGTAAATGTATGCCTATCAAAATAAGCCTCAGTAAATAATTGCTAACAGATTCAGTAACAATACAATTCTATATTAACATTTATGATCTTTGTATTACCTGCAGAATAACTTCTTTTTAAAAAGGCAGTGGGAGAAGTTAGACTAAAGATGAAGCCTAACAAATAAATTTAAAATGGCATAATTTCACACATTGAGGACACCATCCCTATTTTCATATTAAGGGAAAGGGTGATTTTTCAGGTTACAGAAAACAGACTGTGAACCACCTCTTCATCCTCCTAATATATTTTAGTTACTTTATCAGTTTGTAAGGCTATAGTGGTTCAAAATTAAAGACTGGCTTCACGTTACAAAGTGAAGAAAATGTTTCTCCAACATAACACTTTATAATTACATTTGGTGTCCTTAGGACAGGCTAGCAGAAACAGCCTTTAAGTTTCCAATTCCATTGACTAGAGACTTTTGCTTTCTTTCTTAGCACATCTTTGCCCATTGCTTATATAAAAGCAAGGAATCAAGAAATCACAATTTCATTTAAAAGACACTATCACAAATATCTGGGCTTCCCCGATAGCTCAGTAGATAAAGAATCTTCCTCCAATGCAGGAAACACAGGAGGCGAAGGTTCAATCCTTGGGTCAGGAAGATCCCCGGAAGAGGAAATGGCAACCCATTCCAGTATCCTTGCCTGATAATCCTGTGGACAGAAGAGCCTGTGTGCTATAGTCCAGTGGGTCACAAAGAGTCAGAAATGACTGAATGACTAGGAACAAGCGCAACAAGCATAAACATCAATTAAATATCCCAGTTTTATGCTCAGTGTTACACATCTGGAATCACAGGCTTCTTCCCAGATAGAGTAGATTTTTGTGTATATTTTTAATGTTTTTATTGATGTGCTCTGAAATTATGAAACTGTGATCATCTCAATAGTGGTAATTTATCACTCTAGATTGTCCAACTTGTATTTAAAATTTAAAGGTAGACCTTACAGGAAACATTGATAATTTTAAAATTATTTACACTATTAATTCTTGTACTTTGTGCATTCTTTCCATTTTCTTAGCAGTTTACTGCTGAAAAAAATAATGAAGGGAGAGATAGACCAGTAGAGCGAAGGTATATGAAGATAATTTTGAGGGGGAGAAAAGGAACAAAGACAAGGAAATAAAAATGCAAATATTTTAAAAGAAAAAGAAGTAAAGGAAATCACAGTGTGTGGGATATAAAAAAGAGGAAAATATGAGAAAAGAGAATTGCCAAATAACTTGCCATTCAAATTTTTGGTTCCTGGTAGTCAAGATCCTTTATGTGATCCTATGAAAAAGTTTGCTATGCCCCCTTTTCTCAAAGATTTTGCTTGTGCTTAGTCAGTAGATCTAAAAAATGTGGATGCTTTTGAGCTGTTGATTGGTGCAAATGTGGCTTAATAGCAGAATCATTACTTTTTTAATCTTGGAGCTGCCAGTCCCTACTCTTTTCAACTGAATTTCAAGTTGTTGGATTACAGGCTGCCATTACTAATTATTTTTACATTTTGTGAGACATAACTAGTTCAGGAAGTTTTGTTCTTCAGCAATAGATTTTTTTTGTTTGTTTTTTAAGGCCCCGGTTTTTAGCGCTTTATCTGCTCCGATGTATGGACCTCTTATTTTGGATTCCTTAACCTCCAAACAGATTGAACTTGGTGGATCCTCAGGGGAAAAAAATGTAATCTCATTGACTCCTGAATAAAATATCATTTGGGTCACAATCCCCGCTTGCTCAGAAGCATTAAAATGATGCATTTCTGTAGGTTTACATAGGCTGGTATCCCTGTCTGTCCTACAGTTCTTTACTGGAATTGAACAGAAAAGGTCAAATAGGGGGTAATATGTCAAAAGGCTGTAATTAAGATTTAGAAAGATTAATACCGATGGTATTTAATGAAATTGGCTTTTAGAGGAATGCTCATCTATTACTTTGGTATTTAACATTTTTTTTCTTATTAAAATGTTAGTGCTGAATAGAAGCACACAATCTGTGGCAGGAATGTGAGTTTATATAGCCATCAGTGAAGGGGGTCACAGCTAGTAGTAAACAATCAGAGGTTTATGTGAATATGGTACTGATGATAAAATTACTCAGCTTTTCCACTTGAAATATAATTATTTCCGCTCCCCCCCACCTTGCAGGGCTTGCAAAAAAGAAAAAACAAAAATTGCCATAAGCAGCCAACTGACATAGATGTATCACATCACTGCACTGATGCATTTTTTTTAATTAGACATTTCAGATGTTTAGAACAGTCTCAATACACATAGAAAAAAAAATCATCATTTTTTTTACAGACAGGGGTAAATTTTGCCTCTAAAGGGAATAATACTATGGTTAAATCCAGCATATCACATTGAAAAAAGGCTCTGTAGTCTAAAGTAGAGGCTGATGCCTTTTGGTGTTTTGAAGAAGGAGCTGTTTCAAATTGTAAGGAAATTTCCATTTCAAAAATAGCTACTGAACTATCACAATGACTGCTTTGCATATATTTTTTGGTCACAAAAATACCATTGTTATTTTTTACTATGGATATGCAAATGAGATGTTGATAGGATTAAGTTCTGTCACCTTCTTAGACAATCTTATACTGGCACTATTGAAGTTTTCCTTCCCCTCCCCTCCTCCACTATTTCCTTTACATTTAATTAAAGCCATCAAACTCATTTCGCTTTCCATTCTGCATGAGATTTTCGTTTCCCTTCTCCTTTTGCCTTTTTCTCTGATGATTTTTCCCTGTGTCCTTTTCAGTCCTCTTCATATTTGCTCCAAGTGGTGACTTATTTCATTGTATGAAATCTTCAATTTTCAGTTAAGAAAACTATTTTTCTATCTTGTATTTTAAAGTACAAGAAAAATGTAATAGCTTGTCATCATCATCCTATTTTGACTGGCTATTTTCCCCTTAGAGTTGCTGGATGCTTTGATATCAAGTAATGTTTATTGCATTTGTTTATGAATGAAAACTAAAATATGCATTTGGGGAAGCTCATGATGATATCAAATATGTGTGTAGGTGGGGGGGTTGTGTGAAAAACAACTAATTTTTAAAATTGTTTTATCTGTGTATCTCTAAATCCTACCAACTATTCAAATTTCAAAAAATACACACATAACACATATTCACACATATACTCTCCAATAATCAGTGTTCAGATTTAAAGTGTTGCATGCTATATTCTATTCTTGTAAGTTGGGTAAACATATATTTATAATAAATGCTTGAATAACTAGCATTTTTTTTTAAATGTGTTGTTTTTGTTGCTTTTTAAGAAAACCAATTTGAGTGTGAATGGAATCAGAAAGGCTCATTGAATTACACAGAATGAGAACTACTTCTTTTACAGTGGGAAGAATGTTCACAGCCAAGGCATTTCAGAAAGAATTTCCTGGTGGAGCAAAGAAAGAGATAACCCATGTCCTGGGAATATGATCACACTTCCTGTGCTAGTATTCTCAAGTCTTAAGTTGTTGATAATTAAATGAGTTGCTACACTGCATTTTGGAGAAGGCAGTGGCACCCCCTCCAGTACTCTTGCCTGGAAAATCCCAAGGATGGAGGAGCCTGGTAGGCTGCAGTCCATGGGGTCGCTAGGAGTTGGACATGACTGGGTGACTTCACTTTCACTTTTAACTTTCACGCATTGGAGGAGGAAATGGCAACCCACTCCAGTGTTCTTGCCTGGAGAATCCCAGGGACAGTGGGGCCTGGTGGGCTGCCCTCTGTGGGGTCGCACAGAGTCGGACACGACTGAAGCGACTTAGCAGCAGCAGCAGCACACTGCATTTTTTTTTTTTTTTAAATAGGAAATGTCAACCAACTCCTGTGTTCTTGCCTAGAAAGTTCCATGGACAGAAGAACCTAGGAGGCTACAGTCCATGGGGTTGCAAAGGGTCAGACAAGACTGAAGGACTGAGTGCACACACACACACTTGTATGCTACACATGGACCTGTCCTATTACAGTCCAATCAATGCAAATATACATTTTATGTTAAAAGCTATTTCATACACCTTTTTAAAATTATGCCATAAACATCCTTATCCTTAAGTTTGTTTTCCCATAACACAATTAACATCAAAATTATCATTGAAATAGTTATTTGTATTCAAATGTTATATGAATATGTACTTTGAATCACTAACTATTGAAGTTTCACTGGTTTTGGCAAAGTGTGCAGTACACATTCATTTCTCCATTCAAATTCTTTCTTTGAAAATAGAATTTGGTAGATGCTTCTAAAATTAATTTGCTTTGAAATCTTTAATCTGCTCCCAAAGCTTGAAATTTTCTGTAATTTTAAAAATTAGTACATATATAATGTAATTTTTAAACATTAAAATGTCTATGTCCAATTAGTATATTGTGACCATTGGGAGCATATATTCTTAAATTAAAGAATGAATAAGAATGTTTGTGAAAACTTGCTAATTCAACTAAGTATTCTGTCTGGAGATTAAGAAATTGTACACCCCATTTATCAATATTTTTCCAATTTTGAATATTCAAGGACTGTCAAATAATCTATTTAAAATGTAAAGTTAAAGTTCTGATAGGTTGACAAAGTTAGTTTCAATACTCAGTATTTTTAACATCAAGCATTTTGTTGTGAGTTATACAATCTTCTTGGAATTTTCTCTTTGACTGTTCAATATCCATATCATTTTTGTGTGTGTGTTTGTGAAGGAAACATAAGGAAATTTTTCATTTTTTATTTAGTTCTCTTTGGAGATAGATGTTAGTTCTCTTTGGAGATAGATGTTAGTTCTCTTTGGAGATAGATGAACTATGTAATAGAAAAGATATAATTTCAAAGAACTGCAATATAATGTAAGAAAATACATTGGAAAAGTAGAATCTAGTGAAATGAGCTATTTTGAAATTACCAAGTGCAGTGAAATCTTTACTGTTTACATGATTTAATTTCTAAGTCATGTCCAACTCTTTGCAACTGCATGGACTATAGCCCACCAGGCTCCTCTGTCCTTGGGATTTCCCAGGCAAGAATACTGGAGTGGGTTGCCATTTCCTTCTCCAGGGGCTCTTCCCAACCCAAAGATGGAACCTGAGTCTCCTGCACTGGAGGTGGATTTTTTATCAACTGAGCCACCAGAGAAGCTTACATGTATTGTTATTTATCTTTTGTTTCTTTCATTCTTTCTTTCTCTCATTCTCTTTCCTTCCCTTCTTTCTTCCTTTTCCTTCCCCACCTCTCTCTCTTGCTTGAAAATTTTTATATGTGGATGTGGCATAGTATAGGTCAGTGGTTTAACTTAGAGCAAAGACAGTAGGCAATTAATGCCGTGTAACCAAACTGAACTCACGTCTGCTAACCCAAAGCACTGCAAAAGTAATCTACTGACACCAGCTTGCAGTAAAGAAAGCACAATGTTTATTGCAGGGTTCCAAGCAAGGGAATGGGAGACAGGTCTCTGTCTCACAGACACTCTAAATTGGTCTTTGATTTAGGGGACTTTTTAAAGGGGAAGAGCAAAGAGGCTAGGAATAATCATCATTTTACAATTCTGTGTCATTTCTTAAATGCTGTTTCAGTTCAGATGTCTCTGGTTTACAATTCTCAGGTGATCCATGGCCCAGGGATCTATTAGCTCCTCTTGCCCCAGGGAAACAACCTGAGTTTTTATGTTAATGATAATATCTAGAAGAACAATTTTAGTACATTAACAATGTTATCTACAACAGCAGTTTTGATCATCTGACTGGTTAATTAGTGTTCAGTTAGCACAGGACTGAGGTCAGAGGGGACAAAAGGGAATAAAGTTTGGATAGAAAAATTAATTAAAAACTGGTAAGGGAACTCAGTTTTAGAGGGACTCAGTTTCACTAATGTATCAGTTCAGTTCAGTTAGTTTCAGTTCAGTCGCTCAGTTGTGTCTGACTCTTTGCGACCCCATGAATGACAGCACGCCAGGCCTCCCTGTCCATCACCAACTCCCGGAGTTCACTCAAACTCACATCCATCAAGTCAGTGATGCCATCCAGCCATCTCATCCTCTGTCATCCCCTTCTCCTCCTGCCCCCAACCCCTCCCAGCATCAGAGTCTTTTCCAATGAGTCAACTCTTCGCACAAGGTGGCCAAAGTACTGGAGTTTCAGCTTTAGCATCATTCCTTCCAAAGAAATCCCAGGGCTAATCTCCTTTAGAATGGACTGGTTGGATCTCCTTGCAGTCCAAGGGACTCTCAAGAGTCTTCTCCAACACCACAGTTCAAAAGCATCAATTCTTCGGTGCTCAGCTTTCTTCACAGTCCAACTCTCACATCCTTACGTGACCACTGGGAAAACCATAGCCTTGACTAGACGGACCTTTGTTGGCAAAGTAATGTCTCTGCTTTTGAATATGCTATCTCGGTTGGTCATAACTCCTTCCAAGGAGTAAGTGTCTTTTAATTTAATGGCTGTATAAGTGCAATTAATTTCAAATTGGGCTCAAAAACTATTCAGTTATATGTGGTTATAGAAAGAATCAGCTCACAAAATATTATATATAATATATAACTTTTATTATCAAATGTATAGAATTACATGTGTGTGTATGCATATGTGCACACACACATGAGTATCTAAAAAAGGTGAAAAGAGATGAAGAAAAACATTAATATGTTAATATCTATGGTTTGTTTCATTACTGATTTTTATTTTCTTTTCTGTGCTTTTCTTTTTTAAAATTTCTATAATATTTTTAAGTTTTATATTAAGGAAATAACACATTTTAAAAATGAAGATAGGAAGACAGAAAGGGAGAGAGGGAGAAAGGAAGGAAAGAATAAGGTCTAACCGAGCAGGAATGTCTTTACCTTTGTGAAGCTGAGTAGGGCACTGTTTACTTCCCTGATTATCTACTGTTCTCTTTGGTATCTGGATATTGTAAAGAATTCAGAATTTTAAATTATAGAATTATATGTGCTAAAAAAAACAGAACTCATTATTAGCATAGATATGCCAAAGGACAGAATAACTAAGTATAAGAGTATATTTGTGGGTACATGTATTCAGATATGGTGTTATGACATATTTTTTCTTGAATTTGGTCTAGTTTAGCATTAATTATTGGAGAAGAAAATGGCAACCCACTTGATTATTCTTGCCTGGGAAATCCCATGGACAGAGGAGCCTGGTGGGCTACAGCCCATAGAGTCACAAAAGAGTTGGACATGACTGCGAGACTAAATAACAACACAGCATTAACTCTAGTTTGCTTCAGCTGATTCTCTTTATAACTCTGACTGACTGGCAAGAAGGAATATACATCTAAAACCATGATCTCACTGTGTAAGAAGATGGCACATGATTGCCATTTAGCCCAAGACTATCCAGGTTTCAGCAAGTAAATAGTTATAACTCAGATAAAATGGCCTGAAAGAGATTTTCCTGTACATTCACTGGGACAGGAACCAAGTATTACAAATGATGTGTGTTTTGCAATTACAGTATTTGGCACACCAGAGGTTTATGTCAGTCTTGGCATTGTTAAAAAAAAATTTGGACCATATCTTAATCTAAGCCATTTTTTTTTCCTTATCAGTTAGAACTTTACCAGCTCTCATTCATGACATTAGAAGTATAAACCATGCAAATGTTGTTTGCAGACAATAAAGAATTGCTCAGGTATACACAGAGGCAGACATTTCTGACACAAGGATGTTAGGGATAGCAGATGAAAGATTTCTACTGTCAAAGCCTTCCTTGTGTCTCTGGGCCACCATGCCTGAGGAATATTCATTTTCCCACTCCAAGTCAGTATTTCTGAAAGGGTAAGCTATATATAGATTACCTGCATCATAATATCTATAGGGCTTATAACTATGCAGATGTATTTAAAAAATATATTTATTTAGCTGTGTCTTTGTGGCATGTGGGCTCCAGAGCACATGGATTCAGTAGTTGCTGCAATGCAGGCTTAGTTGCTCCGTGGCCTGTGGGATCTTAGTTCCCCAACCAGGGATTGAACTGGTGTTCCCTACATTTCAAGGCAAATTCTTAACTGCTGAATCACCAGGGAAGTAGGGAAGTCCCTGAACTTACAGATTCTTGGAACTTGCTGCTGCTGCTGCTAAGTCGCTTCAGCCGTGTCTGACTCTCAGAGACCCCATGGACTGCAGCCTACCAGGCTCCGCCGTCCATGGGATTTTCAAGGCAAGAGTACTGGAGTAGGGTGCCATTGCCTTCTCCATGAAACTTGCTCCAAACCTACAAGTTTGGAGTGAACTGGGTAATGATAATATTCCCAAAGTCAGACCTCAAATAAAATCCTAGCAAAATCTCAAAGTAAAGATCGTATCAGTTCCCTTATCCCCACCTCACCAAATCTATGTTTCAAGTAAATTTTCATATGGGACAAAGAGGGTTTGTACTCTGCAGTGGAAGAATGTCTGGAAGAGCTGGGGTTAAACCTGGGGAAAATGTAAAAGTTAGACAGGTATATTCATTGATCAGCAAAATTACAAGGGATTTTTTTTTTCTTTTTTTAACTTCTTATTATAATTTAACGAATAAAAGTACACAAGCCATGACTGTACAGCTTAGTGAATTTGCATGCATGTAACCTTTTGCTACACTCAGCAATCAGATGTGAAATTAGAGCATTTTCAGCATCTAAGAAGCCAGTGTGCATCACTTTGTTTTATTGTTCTACTCCTGACCCAGGGTAACTACTATCCTGACTTCTAATACTATAGATTGTGCATTCTAGAACTTTCCATGCATATAAATGGGTTTCCCTTTTGGATCAGCTGGTAGAGAATCCACCTGCAAAGCACGAGACTTGGGTTTGATCCCTGGGTTGGGAAGATCCCCTGGAGAAGGGAAAGGCTACCCACTCCAGTATTCTGGCCTGGAGAACTCCATGGACTGTATAGTCCATGGGGTCACAAAAAGTCCAACACGACTACCTTTCACTTCACTTCATACAAATAAACAAACAGAAGGAATTCTTTTTTAAGTGGCTTATTTCAATCCATATTATGTTTGCTTTATCCATATTTTTGGTGCAGTGGTGGCTCTTTCATTCTCATTAAAGTATGCCATCTTTGTTTTTTGTTTGTTTGTTTAAAGGTGCCATGATGTACTTGGCCATGGATGGGTATTTTAGTAATTTTCCATTTTAGGCTATTACAGAGAGGGGCACTATGAACACTCTAGTATATGTCTTTTAGTAAATGATTTTTTTAGTAAGTGACCCCTTTACTAAAAATTTACACATTTCATATGAATATGTACAGAGGAGTAGAAGTACTGGGTCACAGGCTATACATACATCAGTTTTAACAGTCACAGTCAAAAAGTTTTCCAAACTGACTAGAAAGCCCTCTAGAAGTATGTGAGTCTTCTGTTTGCTCCACACCCTTGCCAGCACTTGTCATTCTTCTATCTCTTCCATTTAAGCCACTCTGGTGAATATATAAACATCCTATACTAATTTTAATGTGTATTCTACATGGAAAGTTGATGTTATTTTCATTTATTTTAAATATCTATTTTCTGTACTTCAACCTCAAAATTCTGATTCAATAAAAAGAGAAAAGCTTTTGAGATTTGGTAAATTTAAGCTGGTTTTAGAAAAGGCAGAGGAACCAGAGATCAAATTGTCAACATCTGCTGGATCATGGAAAAAGGAAGAGAGTTCCAGAAAAACATCCATTTCTGCTGTATTGACTATGCCAAAGCCTTTGACTGTGTGGATCACAATAAACTGTGGAAAATTCTTCAAGAGATGGGAATACCAGAACACCTGACCTGCCTCTTGAGAAACCTGTATGCAGGTCAGGAAGCAACAGTTAGAACTGGACATGGAACAACAGACTAGTTCCAAATAGGAAAAGGAATTCGTCAAGGCTGTATATTGTCACCCTGCTTATTTAACTTATATGCAGAGTACATCATGAGAAACACTGGGCTGGAAGAAACACAAGCTGGAATCAAGATTACCGGGAGAAATATCAATAACCTCAGATATGCAGATGACACCACCCTTATGGCAGAAAGTGAAGGAGAACTAAAGAGCCTCTTGATGAAAGTTAAAGAGGAGAGTGAAAAAGTTGGCTTAAAGCTCAACATTCAGAAAACAAAGATCATGGCATCTGGTCCCATCACTTCATGGTAAATAGATGGGGAAACTTTGGAAACAGTGTCAGGCTTTATTTTGGGGGGCTCCAAAATTGCTGCAGATGGTGATTGCAGCCATGAAATTAAAAGATGCTTACTCCTTGGAAGGAAAATTATGACCAACCTAGATAGCATATTGAAAAGCAGAGACATTGCTTTGCCAACAAAGGTCCCTCTAGTCAAGGCTATGGTTTTTTCAGTGGTCATGTATGGATATGAGAGTTGGACTGTGAAGAAAGCTGAGCACCGAAGAATTGATGCTTTTGAATTGTGGTGTTGGAGAAGACTCTTGAGAGTCCCTTGGACTGCAAGGAGATCCAACCAGTCCATCCTAAAGGAGATCAGTCCTGGGTGTTCATTGGAAGGACTGATGCTGAAGCTGAAACTCCAGTACTTTGGCCACCTCATGCAAAGAGTTGACTCAATGGAAAAGACTCTGATGCTGGGAGGAATTGAGTGAAGGAGGAGAAGGAGACGACAGAGGATGAGATGGCTGGATGGCATCACCGACTCGATGGATGTGAGTTTGAGTGAACTCCTGGAGCTGGTGATGGACAGAGAGGCCTGGCGTGCTGCAATTCATGGGGTCGCAAGGAGTTGGACACAACTGAGTGACTGAACTGAACTGAACTGAGAGCAGCACTCCCGTCTTTTTGGCACCAGAGATCAATTCCATGGAAGACAATGTTTCCATGAACCGGGAGTGGGAGGATGATTTTGGCATGATTCAAGCATTACATTTATTGTGCACTTTTTTTTTTTCTATTATTACTACTTCCACTCCACCTCAGTTCAGCATGCAGTAGATTCTGGAGATTGGGAACCCTGCAAGAACCAAACCAACGTCTATACATTCATGTTAGGGGAGGGAAGTCAGAGGGAGAGACAGAGACAGAAACAGACACACAAAGAGACAGAGGCAGAGAGATTAATTCTAGGAATTGGTTCACACAATTATGGAGGCTGAGCATACCCACAGCCTGCTGTTCACAAGGTGGAGAACCAGGAAAGTAATTTCATCCTAGCCCGAATGCGGAAGAAGTTGGAACACCAATATCTGAGGACAGTAGAAAAAAATGCACCAGCGCAAGCAGAGAGAAAAAATTCTTGCTTCCTCCACCTTTTTGTTCTATTCAGACTATTGGATGTCACCCACCAGCACTTGTGAGGGTGAGTTTCATTCAGTCTGCTGATATAAATGCTGATCTCTTCTATAAATACTCTCACAGACATGCCCAGAGGTAATGCTTTACCTTAGTCCGACAAAGTTAACACAAAAAAATTAGTCATCACAGTCTTGGAATATAATATTTAATTTAATCTTGGTAACTCTGAGAACAAAATCCTATAAATTATTTTAGGTACCCTTAGTGAGTTCATGTTAGGTTTTACAGAATTTACCAAGATTAAGTGGACAAAGAAAGGAAAATAACGTCCCCCCCCTCCCCCCGCACAGACTTTTTAGTAGTCTGCATGATATCTGTATATTAATAACAAATTAATTGTTTAGGAACTAGGTTGCAGGAGTCTAACCTTAGATACCAGAAGCTATTGCTGGAACCCTGAGTGGGCCATGGATAATTTTAGCTTTCTGGTTTTAGAGCTCAAGGGAGCAATGTTAGGGGTACCAAATTATCTTTATGTATGTCGGTAGATCACAGTGTTTTACTAGACAAGGAATCAATTTTAAATCTCATCAAGGGCTTGAGTGAGAATATTGAAGTTGCTTAAGTTTTTCCATTGTATCATGTTTTGAGATATGTTGAGTGATTTCAGTGTACTTTATTGGAGATATTTACTTTAGCCTTGGTTTAAGGCATTAAATGTGTGTATTTTTTCTATTAAAGCAAACCACACTTATGTGAGCACAATAAAACAGCAGAGTCTGGCACCATCCGTCTTTTGTTATGAATTGCGGAAATGATGCTGGGCTGTATTTATAAGTACTGCATACTAGTGTAGCCAAATATTGACTTTGCTTGCTAACTCCATCACATAAAACTTCTGACGACAACCTAAGTAAAGTTCAGTTGAAGATAAAATATTGCGAAATAAATGCCAAAAATGGAAACCATTTTTCAAAACACTAAATTAGGAAGTTAAGGAATCAAGGCAATTAATCAATATTTCAAAATGATGAATATATTTTACAAAACACCACTTAAAGTGAAAAGCTCAAAACTGAGTTTTTTGTGTGTGTGTTTAAAACAATGTTTATTTTAGTCTTCTGTGGCAGATTTCAGATGAGGCTTTTGAAAAACACTTTAGCTAAAATTTGTGCTACAATTATATTCTTCATCAAAGTGATCTGAAGGAATTCCAGTAAATCATTTAGTTTCTGATGCTAATAATTAAGTTTGTCATTTATTGAGAACATATGTTCCTCCTACTTACCTACTTGTATTCAATTCTCTTTACAAGCCTATATCATTATTATCCTAATTTTAGAAAATACACTAATGTTAAAACAACATCCGTTCAGTTAGTCATTCCAGTAAGTTTTGTTTTGTGCCAAACAATTCCAGAATTTAACAGAGAGTCAAAGTCCCTCAGGCTTGTAGGCTTACATTCATTTAGGAGAGAATAAAAAGACAATAAATGCATGAGGAAATAAATAAAAAGAAAACATGTTATGATTAATCAAGAGATAAGACAAGGAATGTGTGACTACCTGGCAGATCAGTGGAGGCCAAGAAGGGAGGAGGTTAGGTACCATATCATTGTTTGCATGCACGAATCTACATGCGGGCAAACTTGGCACATCTAAACTAACCAAAAGAAAAAAACAAAAACAAATATGTGGTCACAGCTGACTTTAACATTTAGTTGGGGAGATATATTAATACAAAATATTAAATCAGACTTCAACAGTGGCTTTAAGGAGTGTCCATATACTGAGGACTCCTCTATATCTGTCTCCATCCCAGTCTGATTCCTAGACTTACAAATCCAAGTATGTGACGTCTATGTGACATTTTGACTTAGGTGCCACCTAGCCATCTGAAACATGGCATACTGGTTTATATTCTGCATCTTCTAATTTATTTATTTATTTATTATTTAGGCTGTGCTGGGTCTTCATTGCTTCTTGTGGGCTTTCTCTAGTTGTGGCAAGCAGGGACTCCTCTTCAGTAGGGGTGCTGGGCTTCTCATTGTGGTGGCTTCTCAATAGTTGCTGAGCATGGGCTCTAGAGTACACCGGCTTCAGTAGCTATGACAGGCAGGCTCGGTAGTTGTGGTGTGTGAGCTTAGTTTCCCTGTGGCATGTGGGATCTTAGTTCCTAGACTAGGGATCAAACCTGAGTCTCCTGCGTTGGTAGGCAAATTCTTAACCACTGGACCACCAGGGAGGTCCTTGCATCTTATTTTAATTAACAGGAATCCTTTCTTCTGGATTCTGGTTAGGTATGGCCCCACTGAGAGGATTAAACTTCTGGACAAGGAAGTCCTTGCCAAAGGACAAGGACTGATATTATCGTTTGATAACCATATATTAGTACTACTAATAATTGTTCAGGAAACTTACAAGGAATGCCCTGATTTATCTACTAATGTATCAAATCACTGGAGCCCTACTAGAACCAGTCCTGAGTGTACAGTGGGAGAAAATAAATCAAACCCCTGCCTTCTAGGAGCTTATATTTTAATGTAGAGTATAGTGGAGCAAAAACAGTGAAGAGCAGCAAAACCAAAGACCTATTCATACATGTCTAATATTATGTCAGGTAATGATGAATGCTATAAAGGAGAGAAGAAAAAACAAAGAACAAGATAAAGCACATACTTATCCTAGAACAGGGAAAGGACACTGGGAGATGCTGTAATCAAGAAGGACTTGGTGAAAAGGAATATAAATTGATATAAATTTTTAAAATGAGGAAAACGTATTAACTCTATTGTTTGTTAGATGGAGAAATGAAATTACATTTGTCAAATGGACCTTAGGAAGCATCACTAGGAACAAAGCTACTGGAGCTGATGGAATTCCAGTTGAGCTATTTCAAATCCTAAAATATGATGCTGTGAAAGTGCTGCACTCAATATGCCAGCAAATTTGGAAAACTCAGCATTTGCCACAGGACTGGAAAAGGTCAGTTTTCATTCCAATCCCAAAGAAAGGCAATGCCAAAGAATGCTCAAACTACTGCACAATTGCACTCATCTCACACACTAGTAAAGTAATGCTTAAAATTCTCCAAGCCAGGCTTCAGCAATACGTGAACCATGAACTTCCAGATGTTCAAGCTGGTTTTAGAAAAGGCAGAGGAACCAGAGATCAAAGTGCCAACATCCGCTGGATCATCAAAAAAATAAGAGAGTTCCAGAAAAACATCCATTTCTGCTTTATTGACTATGCCACAGCCTTTGACTGTGTGGATCACAATAAACTGTGGAAAATTCTTCAAGAGATGGGAATACCAGACCACCTGACCTGCCTCTTGAGAACTCTGTATGCAGGTCAGGAAGCAACAGTTAGAACTGGACATGGAACAACAGACTAGTTCCAAATAGAAAAAGGAGTACTTCCGGGCTGTATATTGTCACCCTGCTTATTTAACTTATATGCAGAGTACATCATGAGAAACGCTGGGCTGGAGGAATCACAAGCTGGAATCAAGATTGCTGGGAGACACATCAATAACCTCAGATATGCAGATGATACCACCCTTATGGCAGAAAGTGAAGAAGAACTAAAGAACCTCTTGATGAAAGTGAAAGAGGAGAGTGAAAAAGTTGGCTTAAAACTCAGCGTTCAGAAAACTAAGATCATGGCATCTGGTCCCATCACTTCATGGCAGATAGATGGGGAAACAGTGGAAACAGTGGCTAACTTTATTTTTTTGAGCTCCAAAATCACTGCAGATGGTGATTGCAGCCATGAAATTAAAAGACACTTATTCCTTGGAAGGAAAGTTATGACCAACCTAGATAGCATATTGAAAAGCAGAGACATTACTTTGTCAACAAAGGTCTATCTAGTCAAGGCTATGGTTTTTCCAGTTGTCATGTATAGATGTGAGAGCTCAACTATAAGGAAAGTTGAGAGCAGAAGTATTTCTGCTTTTGATATGTGATGTTGAAGAAGACTCTTGAGAGTCCCTTGGACTGCAAGGAGATCCAACCAGTCCATCCTAAAGGAAATCAGTCCTGAATATTCATTGGAAGGACTGATGCTGAAGCTGAAACTCCAATACTTTGGCCACCTGATGCGAAGAGCTGACTCATTTGAAAAGACCCTGATGCTGGGAAAGATTGAGGGCAGGAAGAGAAGGGGACGACAGAGGATATGATGGTTGGATGGTATCACCGACTCAATGGACATGGGTTTGGGTGAACTCCTGGAGTCGGTGATGGACAGGGAGGCCTGGCATGCTGCAGTTCATGGAGTCGCAAAGAGTTGGACACGACTGAGCACCTGAACTGAACTGAACTGAAAATTTGAAAATTCAGTTTACCATGAGCCACTACATACTACTGTCTTTCAAACTTTATGCTACAGCAAGTTGTTTTTGTCCACCTCCAATTCTGCCATGTGATATTTTGTGTTGTCAACTAAGGTATAAAAACTACCAGTGCATTTTCTTTAAAATTTCATGTTTCTTTTTAATTGGCCAGCAATAAAGTGGTTAAGAGGATTACTAATTAAGATGAGATATTAAACCCATCACTGTCATCTCATTCTTCCCCTTCCAGTAATCATTCATGTATTTTTTAATGGTAATTAGCCAACTTTTATTATTTAGCACTTTGTAATTACAAAATAACTTGTAGTCATCATTTAGTTATTCTTAACAGATTTCCAATTAAGTTATTGGAAATCTGTGTCTTGCATGCTCTCTGGAAAAATCTTTAATGTCTTCCATACAATTTCACAGTTTTTAATATCTTTCACTGTATCTTACTTCACTTGCTTTATACCTCACATCTGACTTGAACATGCAAATCTTCTTGATGCAAAAATACCAGTGTTGAGGCTCAAGGCAGGCTACCCCAAAATATACCAAATTGGCATATTGATGATTTTTGAATTAAAGTTACTTTAGAAACAGCTGGTGCAGGAAGGCCATTCTGACCCTCCTCTCTGCTGCTGCTAACTCACTTCAGTCGTGTCCGACTCTGTGCAACCCCATAGACGGCAGCCCACCAGGCTCCACCGTCCCTGGGATTCTCCAGGCAAAAACACTGGAGTGGGTTGCCATTTCCTTTTCCAATGCATGAAAGTGAAAAGTGAAAGTGAAGTTGCTCAGTCATGTCCGACCCTCAGCAACCCCATGGACTGCAGCCTACCAGGCTCCTCCGTCCATGGGAATTTCCAGGCAGGAGTACTGGAGTGGGGTGCCATTGCCTTCTCCGGACCCTCCTCTCTATCTCCCTGAAAATAGGAAATAAATCTCCCATTTGAAAGGTACCCTTCCTGTACCAGGAGGCAAACAGACATCCTTACCACCAGAAACAGGAAATTCAGGGCTGAGAGAGCTGCATAAACAAATCTTGTTACTTCTTTACTAATTTACTACCCCAAGCCCAAACTCTGTTAAGAGTCTTCACTAATCAAGCACCTGAGCTTAAGTTTCTTCCTCCTGTTAATTCCTCACAAATTCATTATTTCTTTGTCTAGAAAATGTAAAAGCTGCTCTCTCTCAGGTTCTATTTCTATGAAACCTCTTTACACACAAATTATTTTTTTTTTCTCCTCCTGTAAATCAGTTTTCTATTTAATTATTAAACAAGCCAAAAGAATTCCAGGGGAGTAAATTTCCCTTGGGCTACAGTCCTTGGGGTCACAAAGAGTCAGACATGACATAGAGACTGAGTACACAAGCAGCTTAACCTCTAATTAGAAAACAGAACTTTTAAAAATGTTTAAATAATTAATTTTGATGACATTCAACATTTTTATACTAATATGATTATACATGCCGATTATATGGACGAAATTTTGGAAAAATAGCAGTTTCCTATTCCTTAATTTTTTGTTTTCACTTTGAGCTATGCCATCTCAAAACACATAATTTATAATGATTTAATTGAAATCCAGAAACTCAGCTACAGAGCAAAATCAACCGGTGTACTTTGAGTTCACAGGAAATATTTCTAACTAAAAATTGGACAAAGAAAAAGTTAAATATAAATGGAATAATTAGAGACTAATTTTGTGTTAGCTTGGAAGCACATTTGATTACGTTCTTGTGATTTTGGAATCAGCTTATTTGAATCCCAGTTTTCCAAGTGCCAGTTGACTTTGTGCCTTTTATAAGCCTCAGGGTCAAGATCTGTACAGTGGGATTAAACAGAGTAGTTAATGCAAAGGGTTGCCATGAGGATGTTCATGACTGCTCAATAAATTTCCCTTTTATGTTTGAAGAAGAGAAATTCTCCAGGAATAAGGAAGACCTCTACCTAATAGCGGATTACATATACAGACTATATTTTAGGAGTGTATACCATGGTGAGGTTGTTACTTAGAGCAATAAGCGGATAATACTTAGATGCTATGAAATTCAAAGCCCAAGAAAGTCAGTGCTCTGTCCTGAAACAAGTCAGAGAATTTTCAATTCAGTAACACACACTCGGTGTGACACTTTTAATATAGACGAAAAGGATTTTAAAAGCAGAATCCGCCAGTTCATTGGATCAGTTAAGTCTTTATTGTATCCATAGACCCTTAAAGCTCTCTTTGTAATCAGCCAGTTCTATCATTTAACAGCCTTGTTCTGTGTTTTGGCAACAGACCCCAAGTGAATGGGCCTATCTGGGGATGAGAAGAAAGGAAGCCACCCAAAGGCCCTTTTTTGCCTTTGCAAACTGATGGTTTCCAAGCAGTTTTCTGGTGTTTGGAAACACTGCGTAGTAACTGGGGGAAGAGGCAGCTGTGCTTTGGCCTGCATGAGGTAATTTGCAGACACATTTTAATTGCCTTTTAGGGAGCATGAAGGAGTTCCAAATAGTCTAATGAGTTCCAGCAAACACCTGTGAAATGCTTTTAGACGGCCATGTAATACTGAAATTAAGAATGTAATGCAGCAATTGGAGGCATGGTTTTTTCTTCCTCTTTTTTTTCCCCCCCTCTCCACTTGAAAGGATAGCTGGAGATGTTTTAAAGACCCTTTTCCTATAGATAGTAGGTTTTCCACTCGCCAAATGACTTTTTGGACTAATCTAATAAATTCAATAATGCTTAATAGAATCTTCACGTCAACTTTATATTTAAAACAAATAATATTGATCAGACAGTAAAATTAAAATGAGAAGGCTGTTGATAGTTATAAATCTAACACTACATATCTATTAGTCAATAAACAATATTAAATAGATAGATCCAAAATACACACAGAAAATCATGACAATATGGTAATAGATGGAGACTGGGAAAGATACTTTATGGTTTCTTTCCCTCACATCCTCCCTCCTGTCCTTTCCTTCCTACATTTTTTAATGGTTCATCATTGATTTACATGGAGATATTTTTGAGAGATGAATGACATTTTAATCTTCTTTGTATGCATTTGGGAACTGCAACAGAAGAAAGATTAGGATAATTTGGAGATGTAAAAGACAAAATTCAGAAATTGTATCCTCATTCTAACTTTAGACTCACATCATTATTTTGTGAGTGTATTTTTGTGTGTACCATTATGTAAATGCATGACTCTTCCTTCCCCTGCAAAGTAACAACTATCCTTGAAATGTGTGTTTGCATTCCAAAAGATTACTTTATGTTTTTAGTATATGATATATAGTATTTCATATGCATACATGTACATACACGAACACCAACAAAATAAAAAAGCTCTAAAATCAAATCATACTGCATTGTTCCTCTGTGGGGCTATATTTTTCTTAACATAGTTGTAGGATGCCTTAATAGATATAGCTATAATTCATTTCTTTTTATAATTGTATAATGTGCCATTGTAAGAACATGTTTTCATTAGTCACTCAGTCATGTCTGACTGTGACCCCATGGACTGTAGCCTGCCAGACTCCTCTGTCCATGGAATTCTCCATACAAGAAACTGGAGTGGGTTGCCATTCCCTTCTCCAGGGGATCTTCCCAACCCAGGGATTCAACCTGAGTTGTTGAATCTCCTGCACTGCAGGTAGATTACCATCTGAGCCACCAGAGAAGCCCAGCGTAAGAATATTCACACTTTATTCTTCTGTTATAGACATTTAGATTGTTTTCACTTTTTCACTATCACAAGAATGCTCCCCTTATCTATGGCTGTAAAAGTATTTCTTTAGACTCTCTGGGAATAGAATTGATAGATGGCAAAGTATAAGCATTTTCAGCTTGACTAGATTTTGCCACCTTCTCTCAAATGCATTTATAATTTGCTTTCCTACCAGTGGCACATAGGAATTCCTATGGATCTATATGCCTGCCAGTTTGTGAAATTATTTTTAAAATGATTTAAAATCAATTTTAAGTTTGTCCATTTGATTGATAGGAAATTCCAATTTGGTTTATCTTATATTTCCTAATGATTGAGGAGATTCTGTATCTTTCATATACATATTCACACTTCTTTGAATTGCCTTGTTCCATTGTGTTCTTTCTTTATAATTTTTTTAAGGGGGGTTTTATGAGTCATTATTTGGGGCACAAAAACTTTCTTGGTTATATAGGTAAAAATTCAGTCTCTCTGTCTATAGTTAATCTTTTGTCATTTGGCTTATGGGAGAAGGAAATGGCAACTCACTCCAGTATTCTTGCCTAGAGAATCCCGTGGACAGAGGAGCCTGGTGGGCTGCTGTCCATGGGGTCGCACAGAGTAGGACATGACTGAAGCAACTTAGCATGCATGCATGCACTGGAGAAGGAAATGGCAACCCACTCCAGTGTTCTTACCTGGAGAATCCCAGGGACAGAGGGGCCTGGTGGGCTGCCGTCTATGGGGTCACACAGAGTTGGACACGACTGAAGCAACTTAGCAGCAGCAGCATTTGGCTTATGATAGCTTTTGACAATTCCAAGATTTAAAATTTAATTCGTTATAGTTTGCCTTTTTATATCTTATTTTAGAAAGTCTTTCCTACTTTGAGGAAATAATAAAGTTACTGTCAGAGTTTACTCTATATATAATATTGTTTTTCCTATTTTTAAATTTAATACATGCGACATTTGGGCTATATTTTGTGAGATAGGAATCCATGTGGCTAACCCATACTTTTAGCATCTATCCTGTTTATCTACAGTGACTTTATTATATATTTTTTCCACATATGCATGCTTCTAGAGCTGTACTACCTAATATGGAAGCAGTAGTTAAAATATTTACTTTTAAATTTAATTAAAATTAAACAAAATTTTAAAATTCAGTTTCCCAGTAACACGAGCTACATTTCAAGTAGTTACTAGCCATACGTCACTAACTTACTGGACATTACAAATGATGTAGAATGTATTCATTATCACAGAAAGATCTGTTGGACAGTGCTATTAAGGAATTAAGTTCTTTTAGCCATGTTTCTACTAGCTTTGATCGTAGTGATGTTTTCTAAGGCCCACTTGACTTCACATTCCAGGATGTCTGGCTCTAGGTGAGTGATCACACCATCGTGATTATCTGGGTCATGAAGATCTTTTTTGTACAGTTCTTCTGTGTAGTCTTGCCACCTCTTCTTAATATCTTTTGCTTCTGTTAGGTCCATACCATTTCTGTCCTTTATCAAGCCCATCTTTGCCTGAAATGTTCCCTTGGTGTTTCTAATTTTCTTGAAGAGATCTCTAGTCTTTCCCATTCTGTTTTCCTCTATTTCTTTGCACTGATCACTGAGGGAGGCTTTCTTATCTCTTCTTGCTATTCTTTGAAATGCTGCATTCAGATGCTTATATCTTTCCTTTTCTCCTTTGCTTTTTGCTTTTCTTCTTTTCACAGTTATTTGTAAGGCCTCCTCATACAGCCATTTTGCTTTTTTGCATTTCTTTTCCATGGGGATGGTCTTGATCCCTGACTCATTGGAAAAGACTCTGATGCTGGGAGGGATTGGGGGCAGGAGGAGAAGGGGAGGACAGAGGATGAGATGGCTGGATGGCATCACTGACATGATGGACGCGAGTCTAAGTGAACTCTGGGAGTTGGTGGTGGACAGGGAGGCCTGGCGTGCTGCGATTCATGGGGTCGCAAAGAGTCGGAGACGACTGAGCGCCTGAACTGAACTGAGCCTTGTTTTCGGAGAAAGCAATGGCACCCCACTCCAGTACTCTTGCCTGGAAAATCCCATGGACGGAGGAGCCTGGTAGGTTGCAGTCCATGGGGTCGCTAAGAGTCGGACACGACTGAGCGACTTCACTTTCACTTTTCACTTTCATGCATTGGAGAAGGAAATGGCAGCCCACTCCAATGTTCTTGCCTGGAGAATCCCAGGGAGGGGGCAGCCTGGTGGGCTGCCGTCTATGGGGTCGCACAGAGTCGGACACGACTGAAGCGACTTAGCAGCAGCAGCAGCCTTGTTTCACTTCTGTCTGTTCCAGTCCCTGCCACTGCTACAGCGTAACAGTGTTTCGATATCTTAATATTTCACATTCCCCTTTATTCTTATGTTTCAGAGATGTCTTCTCTATTCTTAGTTTATTTTTCCTCTGTACAATTTCAATATAATCTTGAGGGAAATTGACTTTCATGTATTTATACAGAAATCTGAGCTTAATTTATACATTTATATCACTGAATTTCTAAACCTTAGTCAGTATACATCTTTCTGTTAATCTAGAATTTATTCTTTAATTAAAATAGTTTTCTCTACATGTATCACATACATTTTGAACAGCTTTATTCATAAGTGCATCAAAATTTTTGTTAACTGTTGTGAATTGTGTTTTTCTTTTACATTACCTGTTTATTGTTACTGTATAGCAATACAAATCATTTTTATGTATTGATCTTATATCCAGCGAAGACAAACTAAGTATTTGTAAGGCCATTTTTGTATCTTCCATTTCAATTTGTATAACATTTTTGGGGGGTTCTTTAATGTACCAGGTGGACTAGATTTCTTGTAGGAAATGAGGTGTTAAAATCGGATATAATTTTTTAATAGATGACTTTTCATAAGATTCAGAACTTTTTTATTATTAGTTCTCCTGAGTTTTTATTTCATTATCAATTGCTGTTAAATTTTGTCAAATTGCTTTTTTAATATCTATTATATTTTATCATATTAACTGATACATTAAATCAAATAATAATAAGTATTCCGATGTTTAGTTTTTGCGTGCATGAAAAATATCCAATGGATCATGAATTAGCAGCAGTAGTATCATTGTTCTTATTTCATTGCTGGATTTGCATTTCTAACATTTTGTTTAGAGTATTTTTTTTTCCATATTTGAAAATAAGATTGACCTGTATTTGTCCTTTATCAAATCATCCTTTTAGTCTTGCCTTTGAAAGTTGTACTAACGTGGATGCATTTGCTTGATATATGTATGACGAAGCTTGGAACTATCTGTTTCATTCCTTGAAGAGCTTGTCTTTCAATCATTAGCCATTCCTTGAGTATTTGTTAGAAATTATTATGTAGAGCTTTGTGTGTTTTATTTTCTTGAGTGTGTTTTTGATTTACTACTAAATTTCTTCACTGGTTAAAAGTCTTCTGATTTTTTCTATTTCTTCTTAGTCACATTTGGTAAGTTAAGTTATTATAGGAAAAAAATTTCTTTATCTGTTTCCTAAAGTAGTATTCTTTTATTTCTTAAAATTTCTGCTTTGCTATCTTTTATCGCTAATAGTATTTGAGTTCAGTTCAGTTCAGTCACTCAGTTGTGTCCCACTCTTTGCAACCCCATGAATTGCAGCACACCAGGCCTCCCTGTCCATCACCAACTCCCAGAGTTCACTCAGGCTCACGTCCATCAAGTCAGTGATGCCATCCAGCTATCTCATCCTATGTCGTCCCCTTTTCCTCCTGCCCCCAATTCCTCCCAGCATCAGAGTCTTTTCCAATGAGTCAACTCTTCGCATGAGGTGGCTAAAGTACTGGAGTTTCAGCTTTAGCATCATTCCTTCCAAAGAAATCCCAGGGCTGATCTCCTTGAGGATGGACTGGTTGGATCTCCTTGCAGTCCAAGGGACTCTCAAGAGTCTTCTCCAACACCACAGTTCAAAAGCATCAATTCTTCGGCATTCAGCTTTCTTCACAGTCCAACTCTCACATCCATACATGACCACTGGAAAAACATAGCCTTGACTAGACGGACCTTTGTTGGCAAAGTAATGTCTCTGCTTTTGAATATGCTATCTAGGTTGGTCATAACCTTCCTTCCAAGGAGTAAGTGTCTTTTAATTTCATGGCTGCAGTCACCATCTGCAGTGATTTTGGAACCCCCAAAAATGAAGTCTGACACTGTTTCCACTGTTTTTGGGAGTGATGGGACCAGATGCCATGATCTTCGTTTTCTGAATGTTGAGCTTTAAGCCAACTTTTTCACTCTCCTCTTTCACTTTCATCAAGAGGCTTTTTAGTTCCTCTTCACTTTCTGCCATAAGGGTGGTGTCATCTGCATATCTGAGGTTATTGATATATCTCCCGGCAGTCTTGATCCCAGCTTGTGCTTCTTCCAGCCCAGCGTTTCTCATTATGTACTCTGCATAGAAGTTAAATAAGCAGGGTGACAATATACAGCCCTGAAGTACTCCTTTTCCTATTTGGAACCAGTCTGTTGTTCCACGTCCAGTTCTAGCTGTTGCTTCCTGACCTGCATATAGGTTTCTTAAGAGGCAGGTCAGGTGATCTAGTATTCCCATCTCTTTCAGAATTTTCCACAGTTTATTGTGATCCACGCAGTCAAAGGCTTTGGCATAGTCAATAAAGCAAAAGTAGATATTTTTATGGAACTCTCTTGCTTTTTCGATGATCCAGCAGATGTTGGCAATTTGGTCTCTGGTTCCTCTGCCTTTTCTACAACCAGCTTGAACATCTGGAAGTTTACGGTTCATGTATTGCTGAAGCCTGGCTTGGATAATTTTGAGCATTACTTTGCTAGCGTGTGAGATGAGTGCAATTGTGCGGTAGTTTGAGCATTCTTTGGCATTGCCTTTCTTTGGGATTGGAATGAAAACTGACCATTCCAGTCCTGTGGCATAGTTTGTCTTTAAAAAATTATTTAACAAACCTTCTCAGAAGTGTGTTTATATTTTCAGTCTTTAGTAAGAACCAGCTTTTGGTGTGGTTGACCATTGTCTGTCTATATTTTCATTATATTTTATTATTTTCTATACAGTTGCCTTTATTCTCCCTTGGATTTGTTCTATTTGTTTTCTATTTTTGAACTGGATAAATTCTTATACCATTATTTGTCAGCACTTCTTCATTCTTAACATAAGCATCAAGCCTCCAATTTCTAATAGCTACCTAACTTCATCTAATAATCATTTACAAGACTATTCATGTTGTAAATGAGCTAGATAAATAGGCCATTAAATATAATATGTTTTAACTAAATTTTTATTTATTTATTTTTGTTCTTTTTGTTAGAAGGATTAATATAGAGATGTGTTAAAATCACCCAGTATGATTGTGGATTTGTCAGATTCTATACATTTTTATTATATTTTGAGGCCTTGTTATTTGTTTCATGAAATTTGGAATCTTTTACCTTTCCATGAATTGAAACTTTCATCATTAAAGAGTCAGTTCAGTTCAGTTCAGTTCAGTTGCTCAGTCGTGTCCAACTCTTTGCAAACCCATGGACTGCTGTACGCCAGGCCTTCCTTTCCATCGCCAACTCCCGGAGTTTACTGACTCATGTCCATTGAGTTGGTGAAGCCATCCAGCCATCTCATCTTCTGTCATCCCCTCTCTCTCCTGCCTTCAATCTTTCCCAGCATCAGGGTCTTTTCAAATGAGTCAGTTCTTCGCATCAGGTGGCCAAAGTATTGGAGTTTCAGCTTCAACATCAGTCCTTCCAATGAATATTCAGGACTGATTTCCTTTAGGATTGACTGGTTGGATCTCCTTGCAGTCCAAGGGACTCTCAAGGGTCTTCTCCAACACCACAGTTCAAAAGCATCCATTCTTCTGCGCTCTGCTTTCTTTACAGTCCAACTCTCACATCCATACATGACTACTGGAAAAACCATAGCTTTGAGTAGATGGACCTTTGTTGGCAAAGTAATGTCTCTGCTTTTGAATATGCTATCTAGGTTGGTCATAACTTTCCTTCCAAGGAGCAAGCATCTTTTAATTTCATGGCTGCAGTCACCATCGGCAGTGATTCGGGAGCCCCATAAAATAAAGTCAGCCACTGTTTCCATTGTTTCCCCATCTGTTTGCCAGAAAGTGATGGACCAGATGCCATGATCTTAGTTTTCTGAATGTTGAGTTTTAAGCCAACTTTTTCACTCTCCTCTTTCACTTTCTGCCATAAGGGTGGCATCATCTGAAGTTATTGATATTTCTCCCAGCAATCTTGATTCCAGCTTGTGCTTCATCAAGCCCAGTGTTTCTCATGATGTACTCTGTATATAAGTTAAACAAGCAGGATAACAATATATAACCTTGACATACTCATTTCCCCATTTGGAACCAGTCTGTTGTTCCATGTCCAGTTCTAACTGTTGCTTCCTGATCTATATACAGATTTCTCAAGAGGCAGGTCAGGTGGTCTGGTATTTCCATCTCTTGAAGAATTTTCCAGAGTTTGTTGTGGTCTACACAGTCAAAGGCTTTGGCATAGTCAATAAAGCAGAAGTACATGTTTTTCTGGAACTCTCCTGCTTTTTCAATGATAATTCCATTTATCTATAAGAACAAATGTACACCCGTCGTGAACTCATGTCAATGTATGGCAAAAGCAATACAGTATTGTAAAGTAATTAGCCTCCAATTAAAATAAATAAATTTATATCAAAAAATAAAGATTTTTTAACCTTCTGATTTATTGGGCTGATGTTAAAACAGTTACAAAGTTTCTTTTAACTAGTATTTGCAGAGTAAGATTTTTCTCATTTTTATTCAATTTTTGCATATCCCTGTTTGCATCTTGTAAATTGGATACTACATACAATGTGTGTGTGTTTGTTTTGGTTCATTTTGACAGTCTCTGTATTTTATCTGGGAGAAGGCGATGGAACCCCACTCCAGTACTCTTGCCTAGAAAATCCCATGGATGGAGGAACCTGGTAGACTGCAGTCCATGGGGTCGCGAAGAGTCGGACACGACTGAGTGACTTTACTTTCACTTTTCACTTTCATGCATTGGAGAAGGAAATGGCAACCCACTCCAGTGTTCTTGCCTGAAGAATCCCAGGGATGGGGGAGCCTGGTGAGCTGCTGTCTATGGGGTCGCACAGAGTCAGACACAACTGAAGCGACTTAAGCAACAGCAGCAGCAGTATTTTATCTAGATGATTTAAGTTCCATTTATATTTACTGTGACTGCTTATAAAGGTAAATTCACTTTTATCATTATACTGTTGCTATCTTTTCTCATTTTTAATTTTCTTTTTCTACAGTTTATTTAATTCATTCTTTCACTTGTTAATTCATTCAAAATGATTCATTACGTGCTAAGTGAATGCCAAACACTAGCTCAGATGTTCAGAGAATAGCAGTGAAAACCACTGCCTTCAGGGAGCTTACAATGTAGAATGATGATAGACAATAAACATATCAATAATTATAAAATATGGTTTGTCAAAGGTGACAAGCAGTAAGGAGAAAAATAAAGCAAGACCTTATCAATAAACAAAATGATTATTAGTCATCTAATTCAAGACCTTACGGGAAGAAAAAGCAAAGACTTCTTTCAGTGAAAATAACAAAGTTCTAGTTTAATACAAAGACATAGACTTGGCAAGTAACTTTGCTAGAATATGAGAAAAAAAGATATTCTCTTATTCATATCCCCATTTCCCCTGATCTTACTCAGTTTAGTAGTAACATGATAAGGTGCCTCTGATTAGTCTTTATATTGTCCTGCGTGTTTCATACGGGATGATGATGACTTCCCCCTCTGTCAGTTCTTTAAGGATTATGAATGTGTCCTAGACAGCCTTATCTATCCTTTAGTTAGGTTTTACAATTTCAGAAATTGCAATATGCCCCAAATTAGAATTTGTAAAATATGCCCCAAATCTATGTAATAGGAAAACTATGAGATTATGCAATTAAATTATTTGAAATGCTGGTTTTCAGTCATTTTGACTTTAAAACATGGACACTTTTATAGGTTGAGCTTACTCAAGTGCTAATAATATACTTGTAATGTTGAGATTTATTGCTTTCTGTGATTATCCTGTATATCAGTATTGTTAAAAATTTTAGCTTGATTTTCTGTAAAATGATAATGCCTTATATTATAAAATGTTTTTTTTTCTATTTTATTTTTATGTAATATGACTTTCCTATCAAGCATCAAGCATTTTATTTCTTATTCGTAGGTTAGAAAAAATAGATAGGTGCATTAAATATACAGTGAATGCTATCATTTTAACAGATAGAAGTATGTATTTGACATTTCATATTTTGTCATTTGATCTTCTCAGATTGATTTATGACAGACAATAAAGTTGTCAGAGGGCTTTTGTTGTTGGCAATGTTTTAGTTCTCAAATTATGAGAACATAGAGGTTTGCCATAAAGGGAGAAGAAAGTAGTTCTTTGATTGATATGGATGAAATGACAGTTCATCCTGAGAATAAGGGTTAGTGCTATGAAATGAGGGTATTGCTACTTCCTTAGCAATGAAAAATCTTATGAAAAAATCACCTCTATCATGTATTTGGGCATACTGTGCAGTCAGCTTGGCTACCAGGGTTAAAGCTACTTAGAAAATGGAAAATGAGGAAGGGAGTAGTTCAACATAGGTTCCGTATAATAAAAACTATTTGCCCTTTGAAAAAGTTCAATATCTTGTTTCTCTGGTCTGAATAATCTAGAACATTGTTTTATATTATCTCAGGTGTCTTGAACACACTGAGAAGCTGTCACTTAATTTCCTTTCTCTGTAATTATTTTGCTTTGGAATAAGGTAAACAGTTTTATCTCTGCCTCATTTACAAATAAATAAAAATTAAATAAGCTCCCATCACATCCTTTTTACCAGATCTTTTACCAGAACCAGAATATTTAAATACAAGTGGTAAAGATCTCTGCCTTAGATGTCTAGGCAAATCAGGACATGTTGGCAATCTGCAGAATGACTGAGCTAAGACCAATTTATTAGAAGCTGTCAGATTATAGCAAAGGTTATTTTAAAGGTGAAGCATTAAAAATAACATTTGGAATATGAATTTTTTAAAAAGACTCTTTAATTCTTCAAGATGAAGAAGAGGAGTACCAGAAGCCATCATAGTGGGGAATCTGAAGGCAATACAATTTTTTTTTATTACAAAGGTTTAAAAGTGAAAAAGTAAAGTGTTAGTTTCTTAGTCACGTCTGACTCTTTGCAATCCCATGGATTGTAGCCCACCAGGCTCCTCTGTCCATGGAATTCCCCAGGCAAGAAGACTAGAGTGGTAGCCATTCCCTTCTCCAGGGGATCTTTCTGACTCAGGGATTAAACCTGGGTGTCCTGCATTGCAGGCAGATTCTTTACTGTCTGAGCCACTGAGAAAGCCCATTATTAAGGTTAATGATAGGTTAAAATTTCTTATATATCTTATTTTACTAAAATTATCTTCCTACTCTCAGACTAGAGGCACATTAGAAAATTCCTCAAACCCCATTCTCAAAGGAGTGGAGATTAAGGAGGTAAAGAGGGGAGAGTTCTTTTATTTTTGTGTGTGGGGACTATAATAAGGTAGGTAATGATTAGGAAGAAAAGAAATTTACTTATTTTGTTAACTCCAGAGGAAACTGAATCTTGAGAATCCTGAAACAGTCCCATGATATTTGTAAAATAACCAAAATAGAGAGTATGAATTCTTGTATCCTGGCTAGTTCTTATTCGTTTATTACATTCTGCTCTCATACATTTCTGTTTGAAATTTTCAAAAGTATGTTTCTCCCCATTTAAATCAAGCTTTCTCCTGTGACTCTTCAACCGAAATAGCATAAATTTTAATTGTCTTGGATATCATTTACTTCTCATGATAGTTTTGCTTAGCACTTGAGATAGGACACCCCATCATGACAGTATCTGAACACTCTGACCATGCTAGTATAAAAATGCTGTGGTGTTCTAAAAGCACAGAACATTTGCCTTTACCATAGAAGTTAATAACATCCTCAAACTCAGAATACGTAAGATAAAACTGATGACATTTGTTTCTTGACTGTTCACATGACATATATAACTATTTAATGCTACAGTTCAGTGGGGGCCCAGACGGAAGGATTTGTGTCAAGCTTATTCATTCTATGAATATTTATTAAGTATATCATAACTACAGACCAGGTAATTACATTTTATTTTTTCTGTATATGACAATCTTGGTCTATAATTGGTATACTTTGTTTACTGATATTTGCTGTGCTTCCTAATATATTTGTGTTTAAATCTAATAATCTGTTATTTGTTTTCTATTTTCAAACTGTTTTTTTTTCCTTTCTCTACTCCAATCTTTCTTCCTTATAGAATAATCATTTAAATAAATTCATCTTATTTTAAAATCTTCTAGTGATTACTCTAGAAATTACTCAACATGCATTTTCAATTATTAGTATCTACCTTAAAGTTCAGTTCAGTCACTAAGTCGTGTCTGACTCTTTGCGACCCCATGGGCTGCAGCACACCAGGCCTCCCTGTCCATCACCAACTCGTGCAGTTACTCAAACTCATGTCCATTGAGTTGGTGATGCCATCCAACCTTCTCATCCTCTGTTGTCCCCTTCTCCTCCCGCCTTCAATGTTTCCCAGAATCAGGGTCTTTTCCAATTACTCAGTTCTTCATATCAGGTGGCCAAAGTATTGGAGTTTCAGCTTCAACATCAGTCCTTCCAATGAATATTCAGGACTGATTTCCTTTAGGATGGACTGGTTGGATCTCTTTGCAGTCCAAGAGACTCCCAAGAATCTTCTCCAACACCACAGTTCAAAAGCGTAAATTCTTCACTCTCAGCTTTCTTTATAGTCCAACTCTCACATCCATATGTGACCACTGGAAAAACCATGCTTTGACTAGATGAACCTTTGTTGGCAAAGCAACAAATACGCTGTCTGGGTTGATTTTTAATATGCTGTCTAGGTTGGTCATAGCTTTTCTTTCAAGGAGCAAGCATCTTTTAATTTCATGGCTGCCATCACCATCTGCAGTGATTTTGGAGCCTAAAAAAATAAAGTCTGTCACTGTTTCCACTGTTTCTCCGTCTATTTCCCATGAAGTGATGGGACCAGATGCCATGATCTTCGTTTTCTAAATGTTGAGCTTTAAGCCAACTTTTTCACTCTCCTCTTTCACTTTCATCAAGAGGCTCTTTAGTTCTTTTTTGCTTTCAGGCATAAGGGTGGCATCATCTGCATATCTGAGGTTATTGATATTTCTCCCAGCAATCTTGATTCCAGCTTGTGCTTCATTCAGCCCAGAGTTTCTCATGATGTACTCTGCATACAAGTTAAATAAGCAGGGTAACAATATATAGCTTTGACGTACTTGTTCCTATTTGGGACCAGTCTGTTGTTCCATGTCCAATTCTAACTGTTGCTTCCTGACCTGCATACAGATTTCTCAGGAGGCAGGTCAGGTGGTCTGGTATTCCCATCTCTTTCAGAATTTTCCAGTTTATTGTGATCCACACTGTCAAAGGCTTTGGCATAGTGAATAAAGCAGAAGTAGATGCTTTCCTGGAACTCTCTTGCTTTTTCGATAATCCAGCGGATGTGGGACTTTGATCTCTGGTTCCTCTGCCTTTTCTAAAACCAGCCTGAACATCTGGAAGTTCACAGTTCACATACTGTTGAAGCCTGGCTTGGAGAATTTGACCATTACTTTACTAGCATGTGAGATGAGTGCAATTGTGTGGTAGTTTGAGCATTCTTTGGCATTGCCTTTCTTTGGGATTGGAATGAAAACTGACCTTTTCCAGTCCTGTGGCCACTGCCGAGTTTTCCAAATTTGCTGGCATACTAAGTGTAGCCTTTCACAGCATCATCTTTTAGGATTTGAAATAGCTCAGCTGGAATCCCATCACCTCTGGCTAGCTTTGTTCATAGTGATGCTTCCTAAGGCCCACTGGACTTTGCATTCCAGGATATCTGGCTCTAGGTGAGTGATCACACCATCACAGTTATCTGGGTCATGAAGATCTTTTTTGTATAGTTCTGTGTATTCTTGCCACCTCTTCTTAATGTCTTCTGCTTTTTTTAGGTCCATATCATTTCTGTCCTTTATTGTGCCCATCTTTGCATAGAATGTTCCCTCAGTATTTCTGATTTTCTTGAAAAGATCTCTAGTCTTTCCCATTCTCTTGTTTTCCTCTATTTCTTTGCATTGGTCTCTTAGGAAGGCTTTCTTATCTCTCCTTGCTATTCTTTGGAACTCTGCATTCAAATGGTTATAGCTTTCCATTTATCCTTTGCCTTTCACTTCTCTTCTTTCACAGCTATTTGTAAGACCTCTTCAGACAATCATTTTGCCTTTCTGCATTTCTATTTCTTTGAGATGGTATCAATCTCTGCCTCCTGTCACAAACCTCCGTCCATAGTTCTTCAGGCACTCTGTCTATCAAATCTAATCCCTTGAATCTATTTGTAACTTACACTGTATAATTGTAAGGAATTTGATTTAGGTCATACCTGAATGGTCTTGTGGTTTTCCCTACTTTCTTCAATTTAAGTCTGAATTTGGCAATAAGGAGTTCATGATCTGAGCCACAGTCAGCTCCTGGTCTTGTTTTTGCTGACTGTACAGAGCTTATCCATCTTTGGCTGCAAAGTACATAGTCAATCTGATTTTTGTACTGACCATCTGGTGATGTCCATGTGTAGAGTCTTCTCTTGTGTTGTTGGAAGAGGATGTTTGCTATGACCAATGTGTTCTCTTGGCAAAACTCTATTAGCCTTTGACCTGCTTCATTCTGTACTCCAAGGCCAAATTTGGGCTTCCCTGGTGGCTCGGAGGGTAAAGCATCTGCCTGCAATGTGGGAGACCTGGAATAGATCCCCAGGTCTGGAAGATCCCCTGGAGAAGGAAATGGCAACCCACTGAAGTCCTCTTACCTGGAACATTCAATGGACAGAGGAGCCTGGTAAGCTACAGTCTGTGGATGTGCAATGAGTCAAACACAACTGAGAAAATATACTTCTCATGAAGCAGGCAGCTTGCCACTTCCTGCTGTGAGGTCCTGATCGTACCTTAAAGTAATACTTTTATAACTCTCTGTACTTTTAGAATTGTATAATACTTTAATTCCATTTATATCCCCACTTCTTTTGTGCTGTTTTTCTCATGTGTTTTGATAATAAATGTGTTTTAAACACACAAGAATTATTATTGTTTTAAGAAATCTGTATTTATTAATACATGTGCTCAGTCACTCAGTAGTGTTCAAGTTATTGAAACCCTTTGGACTGTAGCCTGCCAGGCTCCTCTATCCATCGGATTGTTCAGACCAGAATACTGGAGTGGGTTGCCATTTTCTCCTTCAGGGCATCTTCCCAACCCAAGGATCAAACCCATGTCTCCTGTGTTTTCTACATTGCAAGCAGATTCTTTACCTGCTGAGTCATCAGGAATACATCTAACACATATAACACTTTTTACTATTCTTTATTTCTTCCTAAATCACTGTCTCCAACTAGGTTCACGTTCCTTTAGTATTTTTTGAAATATGGTTCTGCCGCTGACAAATTCTGATTTTTGTGTGTGAGAAAATGTTTGTACTTTATCAACTTTGTTAGAGTATTTGCTAGCATAATTTATAGAGTTTTTTTTTTACTGTTTTTAAGTAGATGTTTCATTGTTACCTAATTTTCATAATTTTTTTTAAAAAGTCACCCATAAGGCTTATTTCTTCTTTGAAAGCATTGGATTTTTCTCCCCTATGGCTGCTTAAAATTTTTTTTCTTTGTGTTAGATTTCAGAACTTTCTAAAAAATTCCACTTGGGGCTTATTGAACTCCTTCAAACTATTACTTTATATATGGCACCCCGCTGCAGTACTCTTGCCTGGAAAATCCCATGGATGGAGGAGCCTGGTGGGCTGCAGTCTATGGGGTCGCGAAGAGTCGGACAAGACTCAGAGACTTCACTTTCACTTTTCACTTTCATGCATTGGAGAAAGAAATGGCAATCCACTCCAGTGTTCTTGCCTGGAGAATCCCAGGGACGGGTGGGCTGCCATCTATGGAGTCGCACAGAGTTGGACACGACTGAAGCAACTTAGCAGCAGTAGCAGCAGCCAGTATCTATGTTAGTCTAGGTCTTACAAGAAGCAAATGCCAAGATGAAATTTTGTGCAGGATATCTATTAGAGGAAACATCTATGAGAGAAAATAGTAAGGATCCAGAAGGAAGTAGAAGATCTGTTGGACCTGTCTTATCCTCAGTACAGGAGAAAGAGGAGGAAGTTTGAGTGAAATTATCTTAGATTATAGTGAAGTTCTAAGGAAAGTTTACCATGGTCAATGGACACTCTTTGATCCATAGTCACCCAGAAGAGACTGCTCTCTTTCAAAAACATGCTCATCTTAGTATTCATGCAGGACATAGTCATTGTCTGGGGGTAGTAGGTAGCTAATTGGACTTGTGGCCTTGACCCCAATATAGTGTTATTTTCAGATAAATAGTATGCCTATTCTCTTACCTGCGAAGATCTGAGAAGTATTTTTCTCAACTTCACTGTGGTATCTCTTCAAATACTACTTATTCTTTATTCTTTCTGTTGTAAGTAGCCTCTAAGATGACTTCCAGTGATAATTTCATTTGGTAATTCATAATGTTATATATTCCCCTCCCTTTAAGTATGGGAAAGACATAGAGACTTGCTTTTAATGAAGTGCCTATTTTCAAAATAATGATAGGTCACTTTGCAGGTTGGATTACAAATAGACTGTGGTTTTAGTCTTCCTCTCACTCTTTCTTTTTGTTGTCCTTCAATCACTCAGTCATTTCCAACTCTTTGCAACCCCATGGACTGCAGCATGCCAGTCTTCCCTGTCCTTCACCATCTCCTGGAGTTTGCTCAAACTCATGTCCATTGAGTCAATGTCCATTGAACCATCCAACCATCTCATCCTCTGTCGCTACCCACCCCACCCCACCCCCACCAACCCCTGTCCTCCTACCCTCAATCTTTCCCAGCATCAGGGTCTTTTCTTACTCCCTCTTTAAGAAGTCAACTGCCATGGTATAAACTATGAATTTCCCAATAAAGAAACCCACATGGCAAGGAACTCAGTGATTTCCAGCCAATAACTGCAAAAGAACTTAATCTTTTAGTGTAAAAGCACAGGACAAATTGGAATCCTATCAACAAACACGCTTGGAAGCAGACTCAGTTAAACTTTCAGATCAGAATGCAGCTCTGGCTGTTAGGATAACTGAAATCTAACTAGGGGTGTTGAGTTAAGGGCATCCAGCTAATCCTTGGACAGATTCTTGATCCATTGATATTTTGAGATAATTAATACTTGTTACTAAGCCACTAAGTATTTTAGTAATTTATTACATATTAATAGGAAATTACATATTAATAGGGAATTAGTATATCCTCCGGAGAAGGTGATGGCACCCCACTCCAGTACTCTTCCCTGGAAAATCCCATGGATGGAGGAGCCTGGTGGGCTGCAGTCCATGGGGTTGCTAAGAGTCGGACACGACTAAGCGACTTCACTTTCACTTTTCACTTTCATGCATTGGAGAAGGAAATGGCAACCCACTCCAGTGTTCTTGCCTGGAGAATCCCAGGGACAGGGGAGCCTGGTGGGCTGCCATCTATGGGGTCGCACAGAGTCGGACACGACTGAAGTGACTTAGCATAGCATATCCTCTTTCTTCTCCTTTTGGAGCTTAACTTAGACATAGGATAGGTCTTTTAAGCATGTCTTTTACGTGTTTCCTGCTTTCTGCCTAAAAATTTCTTTTAGTGTGCTTCAATATAAATATTTTCTACTGATATACATTTCAGTTTACTAATTCTCTTTTCTGCTATATCTAATCTAATGCTAGGTAATTCACATTTGAGTTCTATAATTTCCATTTGACTATTTTACATGATTCTACTCACCTTGTAAAAATCTCCCTTTTTTTCTCTTATATGTATGTTTATTGATCTTAGCAGTTTAAAACTCTGTGTCTGATACTCAAGTATATGTATGTGGTTCCATTTCTGTTTGCTGCTCCAACCCCACTTGATCATTTGGTTCTATACATGATATTCTTTGTAATTTTTTATTTAATTCTAATTGTTCATGAATAAAATATTTCCTCAGTCTGTCATTATACATAAATTTAAAATATTAAACGAATCTTTTTAATATTAGCAATATACACTAGTTTATAAAAGCTTCTCTTCCTGTTTTAAATAATAAAAATCATAGTATGTCTAGATTGGCATAAATATATTTAATCAATACCTAGGTAAATGTAATCAAATGCTATAATCCTTATGCTCAAGATGCAATATAATTGAGGTTTGTGTAAGCTGTAATGGGCAACCTGCAGTTATTATTAGTAATGGTAAAAAAAAAAATGTATAGTACTTTAAATGCTCTGTATTATTTTATCAAATTTCCCAGTGTACCAGAAAGAATGCCATGCATCAAAAGATATATATCCTTATTATATCTCTAACAATACTTGATTTGTATCATTGAATATTATGTGTAACTTTCTTTTCCTTTTTTAACCTATAACATTGCATACTCTCTAGCATGCCTTTCATAATTGTTTGAATGAGAAACTGACTTTACAAGAGAAAATGAGATTAGTTTAAAAAAAAAGCAGTACATCACAGAAAACAAACTTGTTACCAGAGGGGATAGTAGGAGTAGGAGAGAGATGAATAAGGAGTTTGGTACTAATATATACACACTATTATGTATGAAACAGATTAACATCAGGGACCTACTGTATAGCACAAGGAACTATAGTCAATGTCTTGTAATAACCCATAATGGAAAAGAATCTGAAAAAGAATATATGTGTATGTATAACTGATTACATTGCTATACACCCAAAGCTAACACAGCATTGTAAATTAGCTGTAGTTCAATTTAAAAAAACTGGTTTAAAAAGCAGAGATTATTAGATAGAACTAGAGCTGTAAAAAAAAGAAAAGGTGAGCCTGAGACCAAATAGTAGGGAAAAAGAAAACAGAAAAATAATACATCAGTGGATTTCAGCCAGGCTAAGAAGATATTAAGGCAATGTAATTACAAGTATGGATTTTAAAGTTATACAGTCAATTTTGAGTGTTGATTTACTCATTTACTATTAATACATCATGGTCTTGGCAAGTCATTAGATTAACGCATACTTCAGTTTCCAAATCTGTATAGTGGGGATGATAATATATATCTGCCAGGATTATTTTGAGTAAACGATTCATGTGTAGTAATTAGAAAATGCTGAAACTTCAAATAACTCAATAATTATATTTAATAATTTTGTTTAGTCGCTACATAATGTCTGACTCTTTTGCAACCCCATGGACTGTCGTCTGTCAGCCTCCTCTCTCCACTGATATTTAATAATATAGCACTTTTTATCAACACTATTATTATTATAGAATACCCTGATGCTGGGAAAGATTGAGGACAGGAGAAGTGGGTGACAGAGGATGAGATGGGGGATGGTATCACCAACTCAGTGGACAAGTTTGAGCAAACTCTGGGAGTTGGTGATGCCTGGTAATCTTTGCATGCCAGGGAAGCCTGGCATGCAAAGAGTTGGACATGGCTAAGTGACTGAACAATAACATGTGCTTAAGTGTTTCTTAGGCCTGAAAGAAATCTTGAATATAGTTAGTTATAAACTAAAAAGATTTTTATAAATGGAGCATCATGAAATAAGAATATCTTTGTACTTCTGCATTGATTTCATTATCATAAAGCAAAAAAAATGACACCTCCCAGTATATGATGTAAAGGTAATATAAGAGCTGTGCTGTATATTCTCATTAAAACCTTAGTTGGCTCACATCTGACAAAGGAAACAGCTACGCATTTCCAGTATTCTGGCCTGGAGAATTCCTTTAATGTTGCAAAGACAACTGACACAACTCAGCGACTTTCATTTCACTTCAGGCTCATGTCTGGGCTTCCCTGGTGGCTCAGATGATAAAGAATCTGCCTGCAGTGCGGGAGACCTGGGTTTGATCACTGGGTTTCATTCCTGGGTTGAAACCATCCTCTGGAGGAGGCTATGGCAACCCACTCCAGTATTCTTGCCTGGAGAATCCCCATGGACAGAGGAGCCTGGTGGGCTACAGTCCATGGGGTCACAAAGAGTAGAACATGACTGAGCAACTAAGCACAACACAGCACAGGCTCACCTCTACATCTTTGTTTTTCTGTCCCAAAACATTTGCCCTGAAGTGGTGAACAATACCTATATGCTCAATCCCAAGCTAAGTCTGGTCTTTCTAAACTGTGTTGAATAAATCATGGCTGGTCCACTCATATAACTTTTCTGTTTGTAGAGTGAGATGCCCACAAATAGCACAGTACCCGCCATTGATTACCTAATTACACAGTCACTCCATCAGTAAATCAGCACAACATCTGTGACCCTGTATGTCACTGCCACAACTCCCTCTGTCAATTCCCCTTGGAGCTTCAGTGAGGTGGTTCTACTGACATAATATATTCATTATCCATTAGATCTGGTGCACGCTCTGCAGTGCTCAATTACAATACAATTGAGCGAAGGATCTGGTGTCAGCCAATGTAATGACTTTCTGATTATCTGTCTTTAAATGATGAATGAAATGAAAGTGTACTGCTCAAACCAAATATAAGATTGTTAGGATGCCAAATGAAAATTGTACGTAGCCTTCTTTGTGGGACAATGGCAGAAGTCTGCTTCTATTCAGCAGTTGCTCCCTAAAGATAGTTTTCCAAGTCATTCCCATATTTCAGTTATAAGACTACTATGACTCCACTCAATTTAAGTCTCAAATTGACATTTTGAGGTTATTGTAATATCCTTTGACTACGGATTTAATTCACAAGAACTTTCAAATACTTTTGCATTTTCCTTAGTCTTTCGGCTTTAGTTGTGTAAACTGACCTCCCAGTAATACTATTCTTGCTTCTAGTTTGTCACCTCGATCAGATTATTTTTTGAGCTGTTTTTTGTCTCATGGAGAGCTGTAAAATAATTAAGCAGGTTGATACATAGACAGGCATTAAAAAAAAAATGCCAGGATTATAAATAAGTGAGAGACTCAAAAACATTTTGTTGTTCAAATAATTATGAAGCAGGTGTTTGATAGTACAGTCACTTCTGTTTCTGTTTACATCTTTAGTTATTATTTTGTTAATTATAATTGAAAATCCAATAAAGCTTTATATTGGAGCACTCACAAATCTGACTTAAATTACAGCTTCTTCATTTATTCCCTTAAATAGAACACATTGGACTTTGGTTATAAAACAATTTTTAAAATCCAATCCGCTTCCCAATTCTAAATCGTATGTAATAATTGGGCCTTTTGAAATATGCAGACAAGACAGAAACATAAATGCATTTGTTTTCTATGTCACAATTAGGCTTACAGAATGGGTTTATTTTTTTGGTATCTGGAAAGTTCCCATAGTGGCCTCCATGATACAGCTTATCAAGCTTTGGGCAAATCCTTGCCACACTCTGTGCTTCAGTTAAGTGAAGAAATTACAGAAAATCAGACACAGTCTGAATTAGAACGTCTAAAATAAATTTCGAATTTATCTTCTTACTGTAGATTCCTTATTTGAGAAGCTGATCTGAAATTCAGCCTTGAGATTAAAATAGCGTTTGTTTAGTTCACATTTAATTAGAGCAAAGAGATAGTCTTTGTATTTGTAGGAGACAGCTAACTTCAGGCATAATGTTTTGATAGCCCAGTGACCACTGAGAATAATTTGAGAGATGATGTCCTCCGTATTTATTTGCAGAGAAATGTGCATTTGTCTACAATATGTTCCCATTCCAAGGATAACTGCCTTCTTATTTTTTACTGTAAAGAATGACTATACTATGTATTGGTTAAATGTCTTGAGACCTTTTAGGTAAAGTAAAAAAGCAAGGAAAAATTTTCCCTAAGCATGCTGTTTAAATGAGCTCACTAATTGATTAAGTACATCTTAGCACTCTTGATTTGGAAACTCTAACAAGAATCTTATTAGCTTATAGTTTATTAAAATAGAGAGGGTAGGTAAATCTTGTTTTTTCATTTTGATTCCAGCCAAAATGTAGATATTTAAATGGGGACAGATTAGAATCCCTAGAGAAATGTAAATTAATTTTAAGGTCATTGACTGCTTTATTTTTTATTTCATTTGTTTACTTATTCAAAATAATCATACAAATTTGAAGGATATGCTGATTTTTATTTATGTAGCTACTGTAGTAGCAGAAGATCAAAATTTACCTTGTGAAGATAGAATTTTCTTGGCATTTTTTTTTAAAGGTCTAATATAGTACCTTCTTCACTGCCTCTCAATATATTGCTGGAAATACATGTAAAACATAAAAATCAGAATTTTGAATATGTTTTTCTTTTAATCACAGGACACAAATATGTTAGGAGATAATTTAATTACATCCATAAAATGCCCAAAGTCATGTGAACTCTAGCATTCTGTCTCTTGGCTAGTTTAAACACAATTTATTCTAGAAAGATACCTGTCTACTGTCAATAAATGTCAATTTAGACTTCATGTGAAACTGAATCAGAGAAAAATCATTTTATTTATCATAGAAATAGCAGGAGCCAGAGCATCAGTATTTTTATCCCATTTATTAGAGCTTCGAGTTCCACAGGGTGATGCCAAGCAACACTTACATGGTGGGTTTTGTTACAGGAGAGGAATCCGGTCTTAGGGAGCCCAAATATTTTAAAATGGAAAGTAAGCATGTGTATCCCTTATTCCAAGGTTCTAAGAAATTCTGCTCTTTCTCCAGAAGAAAATATTGTTTCTAAATTCCAAAATTGTTTACTATGGAATCATAAACACTCTTGAAAAGATATTTCAAAACAATTGCTTTCTCCAGGACAGGCTAAAATATGACAGATCCATGAAGAATTGTCTCCAAACACCTATATTCTATATTTTCTGAAATGTAATATTTTCTTCATATTGAATTAAAAACTCATGATGTAAAGAGCATATTCACAAATATTTTATGTTTTTTTGACAGCATACCTCTGGTTCAGGTTTTACTAGACCCATTTCACAGATGAGCACACTGAGTCTGATAGACTAAGTAAGTTATTCCAGATCCCATGGCGGTAACTCCTGCATCTTCTACCTCCAAATGCATTATATTTTCCACAAGGCCAGAATTTTCTCTTCATCTACCACACTTATTGACAATAGCTTGTAAAAAGAATAGCTTAATTATGTGATACAATTTGAGAAATGTTTTGGGAGGCCTGTCATCAAAGAAAAAAACCAAAAAATTCCCTGATGGCCCTTTGTATGTGCCATAAAATAGTTTCTTAAAAAATTTTTTTCATCCAAAATACTATCCCAGGTTTCTTAAAACTTTTTGAAAGATTTGGGGAATTCACTGGAAGTCATCCAGCAATATTCTCAATATAAAAAGGGTATGAGGGAGAAAAGACTGAGGATAAAGTTCTTAGCTACTCTACCCAGGAGCTGATCATAGGAATGTTTTGTTCTCATGTTTAACTGAGGACCCAGGGATATGGAGAGAAACAAATTAGAGAAGAAGATAAGGTATATACATACTTTGCCCAGTTTATAATCTTTCTCAGTTATGACTTGCATCTTAGTGTCAAACAGTTTCCTCCAGAGTCTCAATTTCTTATCGTCAGGAAGGTTTTTGCCTACTACCTTTAATCAGTTCACGGTGTAAAGTTTCTCCTAGGTGCATGCTCAGCCCCTTCAGTCATGTCAGACTCTCTGCAGTTCTGTGAACTGTAACACACCAGGTTCCTCTGTCCATAGGATTCTCCAGGCAAAAATACTGGAGTGGGTTGCCATGCCCTCCTCCAGGAAATCTTCCCAACCCAGGGATCGAACCTGTGTCTCGTACATCTCCTGCATTTCAGGCAGATTCTTTACCTCTGAGCCACTGGGGAAGCCCCAGTTGTCCCCAAAAGTTAGGAAAACTTTGCTATTATATGACCATTGCTACACACACCTAAAGTATCTTCCAGGCCTCATGCTGGTAGTGACTGAAGCATCAAAGGGGGTCCTTGATCAAGTAAATGTGGAAAAAGTGAGATTAAAAGAACTATTCATGTCTTTATATGAGGGCTTCTCGGTGGGTTTAAGATGCTGATGTAAACTGTGACTCTCCAAAGGAAGGAGATAGCCTGCAGAATTTTCCAAGTTTATTCCATACTGGAGCCCTGGTTTCATGGTGTATACTTGGGAAATGCTGTCTTTATAAATGTGAAAATGATACTGTCACTCAGTCATGTCCCACTCTTTGTGACATCATGGACTATAGCCCACCAGGCTCCTCTGTCCATAGAATTCTCCAAGGAAGAAAGCTAGAGTGGGTTGCCATTCCCTTCTCCAGGGGATCTTCCCAACCCAGGGACTGAACCCAGGTCTCCTGCATTGCAGGCAGATTTTTTACCATCTGGGCCACCAGAGAATACATTGTATATAGGTACAAAACCACGAATACCAGTGTGTATCAGCATAATGTAAAATAAGAACGTGAGTTCGTCTTCAGGTTAAATGGAAAGAAAACCACCCATATAAACCATAGTCAAATTTTTTAAAACCAATGGTAAAGACAAAGAAATACTAAAAGCCTCCAGATCAGGGGTGGGCTCACTTCAGAACATACAGTGAGAAATATCAACTAGAAAATTATGAAAAGATTTCAAGTTGACCTTAAATTCTATGTCCAATAAAAAATACCCTTCAAAAATGAAGGCAAAATTAAGACAGCTTCAAGTAAATAAGGTCTTTCCAGGTAATGCTAGTGGTTAAAAATCCGCCTGCCAATGCAGGAGACGTGAGACCTGGGTTCGATCACTGGGTTGGGAAAACTTAATGGAGGAGGAAATGGCACCCCACTCCAGTATTCCTGCTGAGAGAATCCCATGCACAGAGGAGCCTGGAGGGCTATATAGTCTGTGGGGTAGAAAGAGTCGGACACTCCTGAGCCACTGAACCCAGCACAGCACAGGCAAATAAGAGCTAAGAAGAACTTCAGACCTGTTTATCACCACAGCCCCGTTTCATAAGAAATGTTAAAAGTTCTTAGGGTGAAGGAGAATAATTCACTGCTAGGAATGAAAAGCTGTGAAATTTTAAATATGTGGGTAAATATCATATTTTTGTCCCTCATTTTTAAATGCATTTAACTAAAATTAGTTGTTTTCAAAACATAAATAATAGCATTGTATTTTTTGGTTTATAATTGTGTGTAAGTAAAATATATTTACAAAATATGGGAAGGTATAAATAGAATTACGCAATCATGAGGTTCTTAAATTGTATGTACAAGTGATATATTATTCAGATGGTATAATATTAATATATAGTAAATTTTGATAAGGATGCGCATTGTGGTCCCTAGAGAATTCACTAAAAAGAAAACCACACAGATGTATCTAGAAAGTCAATTGACAAAATAAAAATAGATTGCTAAATTTCTCTAAGGAGAATTTTTTAGTCCTTAGGGGAATATTACAGAGAAGGCAATGGCACCCCACGCCAGTACTCTTGCCTGGAAAATCCCATGGATGGAGGAGACTAGTAGGCTGCAGTCCATGGGGTTTCTAAGAGTCGGATACGACTGAGCAACTTCACTTTCACTTTTCACTTTCATGCACTGGAGAAAGAAATGGCAACCCACTCTAGTGTTCTTGCCTGGAGAATCCCAGAGATGGGGGAGCCTGGTGGGTTGCCATCTATGGGGTTGCACAGAATTGGACACGACTGAAGTGACTTAGCAGTAGCAGCAGTAGGAGAATATTAAATACAAGAACAGCAAAGTATACATCAACTGTAATCTTGGTTTATATATAAATTTTCTCTTGGTTATTTCAGAACCAGGGGGTAGTTTGAGGTTATGAGGATTTTCCTTATTTTTTATCTAACCTTATTCTCTTTTGCTTTTCTTTGAAATACATCTTACATAGTTAATCTAAACATAATCCTGGAATCTACCCTTAGTAATGAATGAATCAATCAATCAGGTTGGATATAAAGGGAAGTTCGAGGACAAATGAGCACAATTTACAGAAAGGTATTGACTTCAAATCTCAATCTCATATTCCAATTTTCAATGACCCATTGTGCTGAAATACAACTTAATTGTTTTATCTTTTAATTTTGCCAAAACAAATAGCACTACCACATTTTCTCTCTTTAGATGATTAATGTGATCAGATGTCCCAAACATTTGTTTGTTCAATTGAAGGACTGGAATCATTAATTTTTGGCCATTGCTTCAAACACACACACAAAATCGGATGAGTCACCTATGTGTAATGTTTAGTTGGTTATGATTCCCCAGATGTGGAAATTGGCTATCTTTGCTGTTTTGTCTCCTTAATCACAATTTCACTACATGCTTTCTTTATCTCTACCATTCTTTGCTTTCCCATCCCCATAGGCTCTATTTATTATTATTATTATATTCAATACACATAAAATTACTGTTCATTTGCTATACGTCTCCAACCTTTACTCTCAATTTTTTAGCTTCCCTATTGTTGTTGTTGTTTCGTCGCTAAGTCATGTCCAACTCCTTGTGACCCCATGGACTGTAACCTACCCAGCTCCTCTGTCCATGGGATTTCCCAGACAAATATACCAGAGTGGGTTGCCATTTCCTTCTCCAGGTGATCTGGAGGGACGCAGGGATCAAACCTGCATCTCCTGCATTGCCAGGCAGACTTTTTACCACTGAGCCACCAGGGAAGCCTTTGATATTGATCAGAGCAAACGGTTTGTGCATTGGCACTGATTCATGCACTCTACTTGGGAGTAGAAGTGATATAAACTTTATCAGATGACAATGACGTGATATTTCTAAAGAAAAACGATCCGCTATAGAATATTAACCTCTCCTACCATAGACACTTAATTCAGTGTGCTTGCATCATTATTTTTTTTATTTTTTCTGAATTTCAATGCTGACATCATCACTTTGGAAGCCCATGATGAGTAGAAATTAATTCTTTTGTCAGCAGCAATGTATTCTTCAGTTTGAAACTACAAAGAGACAGTAAAAAGAAAAATGTTTACATATGTTAAAGCAAAGGTAAATGGAGTGTTTCACTCTAAAGTCCTGTTGGCCTGAATGACAAGCACACCTCTTGACCTGAGAGGATTAAGCCTTTGAAGACCATAGACTCCTATGAGAGCAAACCACTCTTTTTTCCATAAATCAAGTTCTTTTATCTTATTAGCACCAGTGCCCAGCATCAGGTAATAGTCCTGGCATAATAGAAGTAGGAACAATGCCAAGGTCCTTCCTGAGAGAAATGGACTAAGAAGGCTATCTGCAGGGAAAACTTGTACTGACCTATGATTAGGCTAACATATCACTGCAATGATGGTTTGCTCATCTTCACATTAAAAACAAAACAAAACCACATTTCAAAGGTGATGGACTGGGCAAGAAAATCTTCATGAGATTCTGTGTTCTGAAAAGAGAGTTTTTCGCAGAGTTCCATGTCCAGGGCCATCAAAGAAAGATTAAGGAACAAATAGCTAAAACCTTAGAATATCTCTAATTGCATAATCACTTGATTAGTGTAGGTTGAATTACATAATTGCACAGTGAGACTTGACATTTCAAGAAACAGAGCATGCCATTCAAAGAAGGAAGGAGGGAGGGGGTTGGAGATGGAGTTATCAGGGAAACATCACTGCCTGGCCAGACACTGTATTCCGGGGAAAGCTGCCCTACCATCAGAGTTTTCATCACAGCTTCTGAGTTCCTCTTTTGCCAAGTGAACAGATCACCGGGGCAGGATGTTTCTCCACTTAGTAAACTTCAGAAAAGTTCACTTTGGGCCTGGGGAAGTTCTGTGCGGTCACAGGGGGGACAAATGTCTATGTCTATATTTATGTATCATCTGTATAGGTCTTCTTGCCTAACTTCTTAGTTGTGTTGAATATAACCGATAAGGCATTTAGCACTTTACACACTTCAGTAAAGAAGCTCATTTGTGTTCTTTTCTTCTTTTTGTTTACTTTCTCTCTCCACTGTTCTTTTCTGTGTTTCTAATGCCTCTTTCTTCTGACCCCAACACACTTTCATAAGTTGAATGAGCCCCAGTATGTGTTTGAGATTTTACAGTCGTATTTGATCTTCTTCAGTGTCTTTGACTTTAATAGTTTTTCACCTATTACTCCATGAATATTTTTTACCACACTATATAAAATGTATTTTAATTATTTGACATGCTTCCAACAAGATAGTGTGATTCCTAAAGACATAAAGTATTAGTCCCCAAGAAAAAATTCAATAAAAACTATCACTTTTACTTTTTAATTAATACTGAAACACAACTCTTCTTAATTTATTCTTACTCCCAGTAGAAGAAACCTGAACAAGAATTTGCATCCATTATTGCTGAATCATATCTATACAATATATTTTTCTCCTCAATTTCTGTGTTTTATGAGATTCAGGATTTTAGATATTTCATAACTGTATTTTTATATCCCATAAATGATTACTTGAGCAAAGCCCATATTTTAATGGGAACTCATAGTTATTGCCCTTTAAAAAAGAAATTGCTGAAGTCAATTTTAAATCACTAATCTGGAAATCTCACTTGCTTTCAGCCATTTGTGAGCCACACACCCTCAAACATGCATATTCAGTTCAGTTCAGTTCAGTCGCTCAGTCGTGTCCAACTCTTTGTGACCCCATGAATCGCAGCACACCAGGCCTCCCTGTCCATCACCAACTCCCGGAGTTCACTCAGACTCACGTCCATCAAGTCAGTGATGCCATCTAGCCATCTCATCCTCCGTCGTCCCCTTCTCCTCCTGCCCCAATCCCTCCCAGTATCAGAGTCTTTTCCAATGAGTCAACTCTTTGCATGAGGTAGCCAAAGTACTGGAGTTTCAGCTTCAGCATCAGTCCTTCCAATGAACACCCAGGACTGATCTCCTTTAGAATGGACTGGTTGGATCTCCTTGCAGTCCACATACATACCCCTAAAGCATCACAGGTATGTCAGTTAAGATGCTTTTGCTTGAAGAGGAAAATCTCAACTCAAACTTCCTTAAACAATAAAGGTGTTTATAGCCTAAGTGCATGCAAGGAGAGAAAGTGCTGCATATGGGCATAGGTCCTCAGCCTTGAAATCTCCTTCTCTGTGATTTTCTTGACTTAGTTCTTCTCCCCTGTGATAATATCATGTTTAGATCATTAATGAGATGACTGCCTGAGTACTGTTAATCACACTGTTCAGTGTGGGGAAAAAGGGATCATTTCTTCTTGTTTTTATTTCTTTGTATCAAGAAGCCTTTTCTCTGACCCCATTTCTATACTCATAGGACTATACTTCAATGAGTTGACCTATGTTAGTTCACATGCCCATTCCTAAAGCCATCACTACCAAAAGAAGTAGGATTATAATATTTGGCCTAGACATGTAAGGATTTACCCCTGGGCTGAGAATAGGTTCTCTGTCCTCCAAATCACATGGAAGAACAAATGCTTTAACAAAGTCAAAGTTCATCAAAGATTTGGGCAGAAGAAAGGAATACATTCTAGGTAACTAACAGTGTTCTACAAACAAGGCAAAAAAATCAATAAGTGAATTTCATTTCATATTATAAATCAGTAATGAACTATGGCCCAAAGTTTCCAAATAAGAATCAGTCTTGGGTTTTTCAGCATGAAATATTTAGACATATGAATTCTCTGCCTAAGTCTATCATGAATAAAACAACAGACAATACATAAAGATAGAGGGAAAGGGAAAGTCATGTTGACATCATTTGAGTTCTAAACACATCCAAGCCTGAAGCTAGCTTTAAATCTGGACTTCCAGATATTTGACACAATAAATCATCTTTTGTACTTGACCCTGTTTGAATTGGATTTCTGCCATTTGTATTCCCTTCTTACCCAAAGTATCTCTAGTACATACAAGATTTCTAAATAAAAATAAGTTGCATCCTCTTTCAGAATGGATCTTTACACTTTGAACGATTAGTAATGGAAATCATATCATGGCAAAGTTCGTTTCTGCTGTAATATCAAGAGCTTTCCTGTGATATTCTAGAGCTAGAGTGAACACATGGCCTCTGTACTGTTATATGAGACAGCAACTTGGAAAATTTATCACCAGTTTAGGAACAAGAGTTGAGTTTTAAAACTCAAGTGGGGAAAATGATGATGGTGTACCCAAGACAGAAAGTAAAAAAAAAAAAAAAAAATGAGGCCTGACAAAAAAACATTTAAATTTTATTTTTAAGAACACATTGAAAATGAACCAAAAGAAGACAAAGCCTTGAAGGATTCTAAGCCAGAATTCTGCTGCTGACTTGTTATGGATTAGGATAGTGACAGTTTTGAATGTAGACATGATAGAAACAGTTTAAGCATTCTAGACTAATTGGACAATGGAGAGTTGCCAACACAATCCAAGTTGGATTTAAGAAAAATTGTTCTACAAAGTTGCCTAAGATTAATTACAGTAGGAAGAGGCTAGAGGTAGGGAAGCAAATTAGGACACTTGCATTCTTCCAGCTAAGAATTATAAAGGCTGACCTACATACTATCAAAAAGAAGGAAAAAAATGTTTAAGGATAAAATGTATTGAGTTTATTGTAATAGGAAAAACACATTGTCAGACTGCTTGATTTTCACTTCTGCTTGTAGAAAAAGCTGTATGATCATTATGAAATATATAAGGACAAGGAATAGTTTATAAATATCCATTAAGCTACCAAATTTATTAATTCTTACTTTGTGTGTGTGTGTTTTTCCTACTTATTGTGGTCTTCCAGTTAAAGAGCAATTATTATATTTCCTGTACAGAAAATATAACAAGTAATTCAAATATTATGGCCCTACCCACTTCCATCTAAGTAGAATAGTAGAGCAATTAGAGCCATTTGATGTTAGAGTGCAATGGCACCCCACTCCAGTACTCTTGCCTGGAAAATCCCATGGACGGAGGAGCCTGGTGGGCTGCAGTCCATGAGGTCGCTAAGAGTCGGGCACGACTGAGTGACTTCACTTTCACTTTTCACTTTCATGCATTGGAGAAGGAAATGGCAACCCACTCCAGTGTTCTTGCCTGGAGAATCCCAGGGACGGGGGAGCCTGGTGGGCTGCCATCTGTGGGGTCGCACAGAGTCGGACACGACTGAAGCGACTTAGCAGCAGTAGCAGCAGTGTTAGAGTGGCAAGTACAACTCTTCAAAAATTATCAGTATACTAAGAATAAATGTTGCTAAAATAATGATACTTGAAAGAAAAACATGCCATTAAATGAGTTCATTGGTACTACAATGTTAATTTACATCTGTCAAATCTACAGTCAGGTGCATTCCACAGAAGCCAAATATAACGTGACTCCATGGAGACTGTTATTTTTAAAAAATATTTATTGTTTTATTTTTGTTCACATGTGAAGTGAATAAACTGGCATAAAGCAATCCTACCAAAATTAACTGAATAACAATAAGAGAAATGTTTCTTTTCTTGGCTTCCTATAAACTAAAAGCTGCCATCTGATTTCTAGAAGCTTAGATATAATCAAATATGTGATGGGAAATAGAGAAGATTCTCCCAAATATACTAGAAAACCTTAAAAAGATATTTAAGACATTAGGGCATAATTAAAACTTACTAAAAAACAAAAATATAAGCCAAGGATCAAAGTACTCCATTGATACACTGTACATTAAATGCAGATCATTTGTGTAAAGTCATCTTATCCATTTAAATAAATTAATAATGTCTCAAAAAGGCAGAGGAACCAGAGATCAAATTGACAACATCAGCTGGATCATCAAAAAAGCAAGAGAGTTCCAGAAAAACATCTATTTCTGCCTTACTGACTATGCCAAAGCCTTTGACTGTGTGGATCACAATAAACTGTGGAAAATTCTGAAAGAGATGGGAATACCAGAACACCTAACCTGCCTCTTGAGAAACCTGTATGCAGGTCAAGAAACAACAGTTAGGACCGGACATGTAACAATGCACTGGTTCACAATTGGGAAAGGAATATTCAAGGCTGTATATCGTCACCCTTGTTATTTAACTTAGATGCAGAGTACATCATGTGAAATGCTGGGCTGGATGAAGCACAAGCTGAAATCAAGATTCCCGGGAGAAATATCAATAACCTCAGATAGGCAGATGACACTACTCTTATGACAGAAAGTGAAGAGGAACTGAAGAGCCTCTTGATGAAGGTGGAAGAGGAGAGTGAAAAAGCTGGCTTAAAATTCAACATTCAAAAAACTAAGATCATGGCATCCGGTCCCATTAGTTCATGGCATATAAATGGAAAAACAATGGAAGCAGTAAGATACTTTATTTTCTTGGGCTCCAAAATCACCGCAGATGGTGACTGCAGCCATGAAATTAAAAGACACTTGCTCCTTGGAAGAAAAGCTATGACAAACCTAGACAGTGTATTAAAAAGCATAGACATCACTTTGCCAACAAAGCTCCATATAGTCAAAACTATGGTTTTTCCAGTAGTCATTTATGGATGTGAGAGTTGGACCATTAAGAAGGTCGAACACCAAATAATTGATGATTTTGAACTATGGTGTTGGAGAAGATGCTTGAGAGTCCCTTGGACTGCAAGGAAATCAAACCAGTCAATCCTAAAGAAAATCAATCCTGAATATCCACTGGAAAGACTAATGATGAAGCTGAAACTCCAGTACTTTGACCACCTGATGGGAAGAACTGACTCATTAGAAAAGACCCTCATGCTTGGAAAGATTGAAGGCAGAAGGAGAAGGGGATGACAGAGGACAAGATTGTTAGAATGGCATCACTGACTCTATAGACATGAGTTTAAGCAAGCTCCAGGAGATGGTGAAGGACAGGGAAGCCTGGGCTGCTGCAGTCCATGCAGTCTCAAAGAATCAGACACAACTAAGCAACTGAACAACAGCAACAATGAGTGGGTATTAAAATTCAAGAAGCAAAACTGAGAGAGCCAATAGAAGGAATAGAAAAATTTAGTCAGTGGTTATAACATCCATTTTCCAATAATTAATACTAAACAGACAAAAAAAAAATCAGTGAGTTATATAAACACCACAATCAACTGGATATAATTGACATAAATTCCCAAACTCATATTAACACATATTAAGCCCCCAAGCTACAGGATATACTTTTTTTCAAAAAGGCTTCACATAGATAATTCACAAAGATTGACTACATGCTAGGTCATAAAATATGTCTCAATAAACAATTCCATTAACTTCTCTCTCTGTTCTCCCTTGTATCATCAAAGTTCAAGAATTAGTGATAACAGACCTATTCATTCTTTTTTGGGACTGAGCAATATTCCATTGTGTACGTATATGACTACAGTATTAAAACACATCCTTTCTTTCAGTCCTATAAACTCCTTAACTTCTCTCTTTATTCTCCTTTGTATCATCAGATTTCAAGAACTGGTGATAACAGACTTATTCATTGATAGAAAGGATATACATTCATTGATTGCAGATGATTTTTCTTTACCATTCTAGTAATTTATGGCCTATTATATTGATATATGCCAGAGTCCATCACAATATTGTAAAGTAATTATCCTCTAATTAAAAATGTAAGAAATCATCCAAAAAATGGAATGCCTTTATGGAGTATGGGGTGTTCTGTTTGTCAGTCTTCACCACTCATTCTTATCATTCAATCCTGTATTTCAAGTGCTTTAGTTTACTATCTTTTATCTGTAGGTGTTTAAATTTCAATATGCGGCTTCTTTCGCCTCTATACTAAAACTGATCCTTCAGAGATCACTAATCAGAGATCACTAATTATATCAAATAAAATAGGATTTGCTCAGTCCTTATGCCTAAGGATATCTCTATAGCATTTTGACTGTTGACCCTTTGCATCCATAATTTTGAAATTGCCCGTGTGTGTGTGTGTGTGTGTGTGTGTATACGTGTGTGTTTTCCAACAGACTCTCTTGGTTTGCGCTCTTTATTAGGTTTCTAGGGATGCTTTGACAAAGTGCCAGAACCTAGTTGGCTTCAAACAACAGAAATTTGTTCCCACAGTTCTAGAGACTAGAAGTACAAAATCAAGGTTTTGGCAGGACCACGCTCTAACATTTCTAGGGGAAAATCTTTCCTCACTTCTTCTAGCTTCTGATATTTTCTGGCAGTCTTTCACAGTTTTGACTTTTAGATGCTTCACATTCATTATATCCGTGTCTTTTTCCTGTGTGTCTTCTAATTGTCTTCTCCCTGAGCGTGTCTGTGTCCAAATCTCCCCTTTTTATAATGACATCATTCATATTTGATTAGGGCCCACCCTAATCTTAACTTGGTTGAATTTGTAAAGACCTAGTTCCAAAAAATTCACATTCTGAAGTACTCCAAGTTAGGATTTTAACATATCATTTTCAGTTCAGTTCAGTTCAGTCGCTCAGTTGTGTCTGACTCTATGTGACCCCATGAACCACAGCATGCCAGGCCTCCCTGTCCATTATTTTGTGGGGACACAATTAAACCCATAACACCTTTGTCTCCTATGATACTCTTTGGTTTCATTCTGTTTGCTCTTTCTCCTCCCATGATATGAAACATTCTCAAAGATTGGTTCCTGGCCCTCTGTTCTGGGTTCCTATATCATGGCAATAATGTGATTTCAAATATTTTTTCTGTGCTAACATTCTCTAAATCTCCGTTCCCAGACTTGTCCTTTGAACTTTAGTCTTACGTCTCAAGTTGTCTAGTAGAACTCTCCATTGGATACACTGGAGGCATCATAAACCCAATATGTCCTAAATATAAATATAAACTTGTCTTCTATCACTATTATAATTTTCAAGTATTACTGTTAAAATAGAAGGAACCCCCTCCTTATTTGACTCTGCATCTAAAGAATTACTCAGGACCTTGGATTTAACTTCTGAATAACTAAGAGTTGCTTTGAGCTTAGGTTTGAGAATCATATTATCTGGGTTTTTTTGGCTCTACCAATTGCTAAGCGTGCCCTAGGTGCTTCATGTTCTCAAGTCAATAGGTTGATGTTGTACACCTGATGAGATTGCTTTTGTGGGAACAAAATGATGCAATAGTGGTCTTAGTCTAGTGCCTGGAATGATAAATGATATTTGTGGCTGTAATAATCGTTAATAAGAAGAATAATTACTATACGTCACTATATCTCTTCTTCCCTTTCTTTCCTCTGTTTTCAGACTTTAGTGTTATTCACTTGTAATTTATAGCTAACCTGTCCCCTTTCCTCCAATCTCTACACATTCTAATCCAGTCCACAGACAGCTCCCAGATTAATCATCCTGTACCATAGTTCTGTTCATTCCTCAGGGCACCATCCTTCACTGACTCCCACTGTCTACAAAATAAAAGTAAAACTTCTTAGATTGAAATAAAAGGCCCTCTAGTCTGAAACCTCCTTTCTAACCTCATTTTCCATAACTCAGCTTCATATATCAAATACTTCAACCAAACCATGGCTTTTTGACATTCTTTATACCTGCTGCATATTTTGGCACCTCTGTGCTTCTGTTTACATTGCTCATTTCCTCAAACCCAATCTTATTTGAATCCTGACCAGGCTTGCAAATCCAGGTAGAAATGCTGTCTGAGATTGAGATATATGAATATGTATCTCCATTATAGTACCGTGTGTGTGTTTATATCTATATGCAATAGTACTATAAAAATTCCTAAATGGGGTTATTTCCTTTATTTTTGTATTGGCTTTAGAGATCATGCCTTGAGAAAAATTCTCTGCAACCAATATCATGAGCCAATTTCATACATATACTAGAGTAACTAAAATATAAATATTTTATTACAGATAAAGAGAGCCTCATCAACAAAGAGAGTTTAATCTAAACCATCCCAGGACTTGAGATAGCAAGTGACAGAACCTAGCTCAGATTAGTTAAAGCAAAAGAGTCCTACAAAACAGAGAGGAGGGGTAGAGCTAGCCTCCAGATCATCTGTCCTCTGGCTTTCTGCTCCAATTAGGTTTCACTACACAGAGAAGATCTGGCTTTTATCCTCTTTCTTCTCTTCAGTGTATGTAGATTCCAGGAAAAAAACATCAGTGAACTTGACATGGCCTTTATAACTACACCATTGACTGAAAAAAGGGATAATCGTTATCCAGGCTGAGATCCTATGCCTCTCTGTGTATTAACAGTCACAACAAAATAAAATAATTGGATTCAGCTCCCCAAATGGAAACAGAATATTGTCTAGAGTAATGAATGGAACACCATGTTGTCAGAATCAGTAGATATCTAAAACAATGTTTCCTCATGTTCTACAATGACCCTTCATACATCAAATGCTTTGACCAAATTGAACTAATTGATATTCTCTATACATGCCATGTATTTTGGCATCTGTGTATTGTCTGTTCCTTTTTCACATATGATAGAAGTCTTCCCTTTAATGTGGCTGAGTTTCTTACCTAAGAATTAAAAATAGGAGGGATTGCTATCTCAGGTGATTGTAGGAAGTTTCAAAATATGACCCACTCATCCTAACAGTGATAACTATCCAGATGAGCTAGAGAATCCCTTGAGTTTTAAAAGCACATCTAAGAGCAGAAGACCCAAAGATGCTTAAAGGAACTAATCTCTGAACAGTAGCAAGTCTTTCCTGGAACAACTTACACTGAAAGAGATCCCACTCCTCCTCCTCAACCCCACTTTCCCCAGAAGAGCACGGGCATTTTAGGAGTGTAAGACAGTGCAGACTAAAAGCTGGGGCAGGGCAGGAGAGCCAAGAAGAAACTTCTTAGGCCCTTCAGGTTCTTACTGAGTGTGGTCCTATGGCTTCAAAGACTAAGGATGAGGAACAGAACTGTGATAAACACCACTGAGGCATTCTAGGCTTTCATCAAGGGCACTGCCAAGACCCTTCAAAGGTTGCAGAAAGAAGCAAGGTAAAGAAAGGTTTTCCCAGGCACAGACGTCCAGGTGTGGGACTAGAGAGAAAAAAGTACCACCTCCCCCATGATCCTCCAAACAGTTGAAACCAGCAGTGAACTGGATCTATTTAAAACTGCAACCAAACTTAGATCCATACTCTAAATTAACCCTCTCCTCCACCCCAACACTGTTGCCTGAAAAATGAAGAGACATTCCATGCTCTAGGGGTAAATATAATTTTCTTTCATCTCTACTGTCTGCATATATACAATCTCCAGCATACAAACCAAGTTGTATGAAACATGTGAAGAAGAAAGAAAATATTGACTAATTGTCAAAAGAGGAAACACTCAACAGAAGCAGAACTAGAAATGGCACAGATATTGGGATAATCCAGTAAGGATTTTATAATAACTATGATAGATATGCTAAAGGATGTAGTGGAAAAAATAGGCAATATATATTAACAAATGGGGGAGTCCAGCAGAAAGATGAAATTTGTAATGACAACAATGAGAAATGCAATACGGGAAAGAAAATGTTTTGATAGACTTAGCAGACTATACACAGAATAGAAATGATTCAGTGAACTAATTGATCAATATGTTATTCAAACTGAAGACATAGAGTCTCCATAGGTCTCTATATGATATTTCCTAAGGCTATCATATCAAAGTCTGACAGACTAGGGGGCTTAAACAACAGAAATTTATATTCATACAGTTCTGGAGGGTAGAAGCCCATGTCAGCATAGTTCATTTCTTCTGAGTCCTCTCCCCTTAGTTTGGAATGATCATCTTTTCCTTGTGCTTTCATATGATCTTCTTTCTGTTCACATATATGTGCAAATCTCCTCTTAAAAGAATACCAGGCACACTGGATTAGGGCCTACCCTAATAACCTCCCTTTTTACTTAATTATATTTTTAAGACCATACCTACAAATTTAGTCACATTCTGTGACAGTGTAGGTTATAACCTCAACGTATGAACTTAGGAGAAACATAACTCAGCTCATAACAGACACACATGAAAAACACCACATGATCTAATATACAAATAATTGCAATCTTAGATGAAGTGAAGACAGATAGTGGTGCAGAAGAAATAACTAAAGAGATTACAGAGGAAAAGTTTCCACAAATGATGAAATTTGTCAACACTAAGATCCAAATGCAGAAAATTGCCAAGCTGGATAAGTATACCCAGGTACATCATAGTCAAGCTATTGAAAACAAAAGAGAAAAAGAAAATTTTAAAAGCATCCATAACACAGGGAGAGATGTATTATTACATAAAGGGAAACATTTATAAAAGTGGTAAATGATGACTCAATTCTCATCACAAAGGAATTCTAGGAGACAGTGAAACAGTATCACTTAAGGGGTGAAATGTAGTGGGGGAGGGGTGTAAATCAACTGGGAATCCCATATTCAGGAAAATTAGCTTTCAGAAATGAAGGTGAAATTAAGTAATTTTAGGCATCCAAAGATGAAAGATTTTGTTTGTTCATTTCTGTAAACCTGTACTACACACACACACACACACACACACAGAAGTCGCTCAGTTGTATCTGACTCTTTGCGACCCCATGGATTGTAGCCCACCAGGCTCCTCGGTCCATGGGATTTTCCAGGTATAAATACTGGAGTGGGTTGCCGTTTCCTTCTCCAAAACCTGTACTACAGGAAATATTAAAATAAATTCTTCAAGCTGAAGTGAAATGATAGCAAATGGAGCCCTAGATCTGCAGGAAAAAAATGAAGAATGTCAGAAATAGTAAATATGTGTGTAGGTCTACAAGAGTATTGACTATTAAAAGCAAAACTGACAACAGTGCATTGTGAGGCTTATAACACACAGAAACAAGCAAAAACAATGTTTTCTAACATCAAGGTGGTTATGTATTAAATACCTAACTATCATGATTTCTGTGAGGAAATTTCCATTACAATCCCTGATGTACTAGTGAGCATCTATCAAGATGGAATTTCTTTTTCCAGATTAACCAAGAAAAAAAAAAGTATTCATCTTTCACTTCTTTATTGTATTACCTTTTTTAAAAAAAGTCTCTCCTTTCTTAAGCTCTGTAAATAATATATAACAGCGTGTTTAGTCGTTCAGTTATGTCTGACTCTTTGTGACCCCATGGACTGCAACATTCCAGGCTCCTCTGTCCATGGGGATTCTCCAGGCAAGAATACTGGAGGGGGTTGCCATTCCCTCCTCCAAGGGATCTTCCCAACCAAGGGATCAAACCCAGGTCTCCTGCATCACAGGCAGATTCTTTACTATCTGAGCCACCAGGGAAGCCCAAATATATAACAATACATATTATATATTAGAATATTAGGTATACTGACATATATATTTTATGAGTTGATATCAACCAATGCTGTAAAAAATTCTCTGGTTGGTAGAAATTTGAAAAAAGAAAAAAAAGTAGGGAAATAACATCCACACTAGGTAGAGGGCAGAATTTGAGCACACACAATTTGCTATAGAAGTCTTCAGCGGAAGCGCTAAATTTCTTTGGATCAATTATCTCTCCCCAAGCCACAGGCTTTGCCTTGCCTTGGCGCAACAGAGGCCTCATCATCCTTCCTTTTACATTGGGCACTGATTATCAAACATCCTCTGTTGTGCTGCTTGAACTACCATCCAATTCCCCTGCAGTCAATCTGAGTAAAACTGAAAGGCTATGTTAAAAGAGCACCAACCTTCAAAGTTGCATGTGGAAAATATTCATTTTAGCACTTTGTGATTGAAGTCAGAGATGTCTTACTGTCAGAATTCTCAAATGTCACTCCTTCTATGATAGAGTAGAGGCCATAGGAAGTGTATGAAACTTTCCTTTTAAGAGAACTCCAAGTGAATACTTAGTGGCAACAGAAGGTGCCGGGTTGAGAAATGAAAGCAACAGGGTCCTGCGAAAAAATAGAGTTCTAGGATCTCAGCTGGCTTGGTTCTGATAATGATGATATCATTGTATAATGTGGCATTAATTTCCTGATCCTCATTTCAAAATTGGAGGTTAAAATGGGGATCTGGCTCCGAGGTCAAATGTTGAAAGGCTTGGCAGGTTAAGCACTATGATTTAGAGATGATGACTAAAACTGATACCCGGGAGACTTGGCTCCCTGTCTCGGTTCTTTCATGATCTGCCCCTGTGCCCACAGGTATTTTACATCTCTGAGGTTTCATTCCCTTGTCACGAAATGGGGCATTGGAACTGAAGGGCCGAGATTCCTTTCAAGGCTGAAATTTTATGAGAAATGCTGTGAACTGTCTTCATAGGGAGTTACTTTGACATGGGGAGTTTTACATAAAGCAAAAATGGCTTAGAGTAAAAATTAACCTTGAAAATCCCATACTGAAGACTAATTTGACATCTATCATTTTTATATAATTTCAACACAACCTCCACATTAGATTTATTTCTTTTTTGTCTATGACTGCACACAAGTTTGAATAGTTGGCTTCTGTTCAAAGGCTTTATGTGAAAAATACAATACTAATCCTTATATACTTAGTCCAGATATGTCAATTTTTTCATTCTCTACTGTGTAGGTTTGGAATACACAGAAGGTATTCAATTGTTTACTTAAATTAAAATTCAATGTTTTAATGACAAATTCATAAACCTGGTTCTTCCTTAGGCTTTCAATTCATTATACAAAAGTTACTATTCTATTTATAAGTATAACAAATTTTAGCAATTACCTTTAAGGAAGCCTTTGATTACTGTTTGATCCCACTTACAAATTTAGTTAATTAAACAACTTCAAACTTTTAAATTACATTTACAAATTTAATTTCCTTGATTTTCTTTTAATTACTTCAATTGTTTGATGAGCCTTAACAAGCAGTTAAATAATATTTATATATTTTATAAATAAAACTTATAGTGATTTTAAAGTTCCCTTTTATGTTCTAATTCTGCATAGAAGCACAGTAAGATTTCAACTTAAAGCATATTTAAATTAACTCCTCCATTTCACATTTTAAGTTGGAATTGCAAGACTACCCAATTATAAGATAAAAGTCTTGTATCTATTGTAAATACATGAAAAAATAAAAGACATAATTTCCTTAATACAAAATATTAATATTACAGTTTTATTCTCTTAACTATTTTTTTCTGCATTTCATTGTAAATATACCTAGATTTTAAAATATTACCCACTAAGAAGTTATGTCACCTTGGCAATTTAGGGGATAGCTTCATAGCCAGTTGAAATTAAATAATGAAAAAGATACTAAGTAATAGAGATATCTAGATGTGAAGACATCCAGGGTAATTTCTCTTGACCTCAATTGTAGGGCCGAGCCCATTCCTACAGTCACTATACTTTCAACTCTGTAACTTAGAAAAGATGATGGTCAGAAACCCCATATATTTCAGTTTGAGACATATTATTTCCCAATTAACCTAATCGTCTCACAGAAATCTGCTATTTCACCCAGACTGCCACATTACTTGATTGAATTTGCATCTTTATGCCTCTTAAGATTTTGAAAGATTTTTCTATAAGGTTCCAAAAATACATTTGGAATGATCAAATCTTGTACAGAAATATTCTTCCTGTCTGGTGGGACTACATAGCTTTTAAAGATATTACAAAAACTTCGGACTGGTTCTGTGAGTTACATATCATTATGGCCTTACCAAAGACAGTAGGCATTCTCGCTGTGAAAGTCTTGTAAGTTGAAGACTTCCTAAGTTGAAACTAAGACAAATCAATGAACCATCCAATTCTTATCTTACTTTCTCTGGGTACTGGGGTACATATCCACTGAGGAGATCAAAAACAAAATCATCTGCTTTATTTATTCATATTTATTTTTCTCTTATTTGTCCTCCTCCCTATTTATATAAAGTTGAATTCTCACAAGATAAGTGTACTGTGATGCAATCTCTCTGTGTTTTCTTGTATATAGCGCCGTAATTCCCAAATGCCGCTCTAGGAACTTTGCAGTTGTTCAGTTGTTCAGTCATGTCCAACTCTTTACAACCCCATGAACTGCAGCATTTCAGACTTCCCTGTCCTTCACTATTTTCTGGAGTTTGTTCAGTCTCATGTTCAATGAGTCAGTGATGCCATCAAACCATCTCATCCTCTGTCACCCCCAACTCCTCCTGCCCTCAATCTTTCCCAGAATCAGAGTCCTTCCCCAGTGAGTCAGCCCTTTACAACAGGTGACCAAAGTATTGAGTTTCAGCTTCAGCATCAGACCTTCCAGTGAATGTTCAGGGTTGATTTCCTTTAGGACTGACTGGTTTGATCTATAGGAACTTTGGGGCTTTAGAAAAAGATCCCTAGGATCTTCCTCAGAGATTTATCTTTCCAAGATCTCAGTTCAACCAATGATTCTATGCATTTAAAAAATGTATAAGAATAATTAATATGTACATTTAGAATCTGGCCTATTGGGTGGGCCAGGAACCAGGAATTCTTAATACTCATGCTTGACAATGATCTAGCTATATAATGCTGAGCAACTTGCTTGGTCCCTCCAGTATAATACCTGCATATCTCAGTGAGGAAACTGAGGAGAAGACAAGCCATTATGACCTGGGCCTATTATCTTCTACCAGTGTTTAAGCAACAAGCTAATTTTAAGGAAGTATATCAGTAATATATTTCAAGCAAAGATAAATTAAAAACAAAGGATTGAATACAAAAGTATGAAAAAAAGAGGAAGAGTATAGGACTTAATCGGAGAAGGCAATGGCACCCCACTCCAGTACTCCTGCCTGGAGAATCCCATGGATGGAGGAGGCCTGGTAGGCTGCAGTCCATGGGGTTGGGAAGAGTTGGACATTACTGAGCGACTTCACTTTCACTTTTCACTTTTCACTTTCATGCATTGGAGAAGGAAATGGCAACCCACTCCAGTGTTCTTGCCTGGAGAATCCCAGGGACGGGGGAGCCTGGTGGGCTGCCGTCTCTGGGGTTGCACAGAGTAGGACACAACTGATGCAACTTAGCAGCAGCAGCAGCAGCATAGGACTTAATTAAAATGTTTCAAGAGAGCATATGACTAAGAACCAACAGTTACTCCAGAGCCAAAGATAACACACTCCCTCCAGGGGACAGAGGATAAAGTGGGGCTCTGGAAGTTATTCAATATGTCTATTCCAACTGGAATCTAAGAACTGGGTAAGCAATGCCAGAGTGGTCTTTCGCCTCCCTAGGCCAACTGCAAGGTGGAAACATGCCAAATTCCATTTATCATCTAATCTCCCATCTTATTGATGATTACAGCATTTGGGGTCTTCAAAGATAAGCATCAACTGGAAAGAGTGTCCGACTTTATTTTTGGGGGCTCCAAAATCACTGCAGATGGTGACTGCAGCCATGAAATTAAAAGATGCTTACTCCTTGGAAGGAAAGTTATGACCAACCTAGATAGCATATTCAAAAGCAGAGACATTACTTTGCCAACAAAAGTCCTTCTAGTCAAGGCTATGGTTTTTCCAGTGGTCATGTATGGATGTGAGAGTTGGACTGTGAAGAAGGCTGAGTGCCAAAGAATTGATGCTTTTGAACTGTGGTGTTGAAGACTCTTGAGAGTCCCTTGGACTGCAAGGACATCCAACCAGTCCATTCTGAAGGAGATCAGCCCTGGGATTTCTTTGGAAGGAATGATTCTAAAGCTGAAACTCCAGTACTTTGGCCACCTCATGCGAAGAATTGACTCATTGGAAAAGACTCTGATGCTGGGAGGGATTGGGGGCAAGAGGAGAAAGGGACGACAGAGGATGAGATGGCTGGATGGCATCACTGACTCAATGGACGTGAGTCTGAGTGAACTCTGGGAGTTGTTGATGGACAGGGAGGCCTGGCGTGCTGCAATTCATGGGGTCGCAAAGAGTCAGACACGACTGAGCGACTGAACTGAACTGAAAAGCCCATATTTAGTAATGTCCCAAAGATCTGAGATTCATTTTCCTCAGTGCACAGTTATCTGTCCAAATAGATGCTGACTGCTATATAGAAGGTCTAGAGAAATATTTTCAGTGTTTATAGTATGGTAACTTGAAGTGTGGTTTGGAGGATGGGGGCAACCTTTCTAAAAAACCCAGCTTTTTTCATTCAGAGGGTTCCGAACCTGCTAACCCTTTCAGGTCTAGGAATTGCTTGAGGCTATTATCTACATTACAATGACTCAAAGTCTCTGCATCTAACCTTAGATGTAGTCAGTTAAGCATCTAATTTAGTGTTAGCAAATACTTTTTTCTGTGACAGACCGAATAGTAATTATTTTAGGAATCACAGGGCATATGATCTCAGTTGCCACCGTGCTGTGAAAGTAGCCATGCGTGCATGCTCAGTTGCTTCATTTGTGTCCAGCTCTCTGTGACCCTTCGGACTGTAGCCTGCCAGGCTTCTCTGTCCACAGAATTCTCCAGACTGAATACTGGAATAGGTCGCCATGCCCTCTTCCAGGAGAAAGTAGCCATAGAAGTGTGTATATATGTAAAAGGGTAAGATAGGGTTCCAATAAAACTGTTTACAAAATGGCTAGTCTGCGGGATTTGGTCCATGGTCCATAGTTTTTCAGCCTCTAATCTAATTCCTTCCAAATGACCTCTGACTTAGAAGTCACTACCAAAAATCCCTTCTTAAAAAATATATGGTGTAACAGCCGCTCTAACCCTGCTGCCCATTTTCGTAACTGCAGTCTCCTTGCCCTCTGACTTCTGCCACCTCATTATTTGCACTGAAATCGGGGAGCTCCTTCAGTGATGTCACCTCTCATAATAATCACCGGAAGAGGTCAGCCAACTAAAAGCTTTTCAAGGATCCTAGTAGTACTGTCATGCAGACTTCCAGTGCCATGGTCAAGGGGAAGAATTGTCTGGACTCTGCCAGGGGACATGAAAGACAGTGGACAGTCTGTAGCAGGTAGCATATGATAAATAATACTGCAGCGTTCCTGTCTCCTACATTGTTGGATTCCTGTTATACGTTATTTCTGGGAAGTTCTGTCATCACAGCCTCGTTAAGTATCTCTCAGTATTGACTCAAGGCTTCTTGTCAACCAACCGGGCAAGCTGTTAGAGTCACACTGCATGATCAGTCTAACATTGAGTCCATTGTTGTGTTTTCCCCTCTTTGACCTAACAATCTCAGAAACCTTTCCCATACATATTATCCAGGTTCTGCCAATATAAATTAATTGAGTCTGAAAATTCCTTTAGTGTATAAACTATCTCCTTCTAGGCTAAGCTTTGTTCTCATAATCCTGGGCCTATTGGGCTATGACTCTAGTTTTGAGCATGAAGGCAGTAAGTCAGGATGAGGGTGTATCCTAAAGCAAGAGGCCTCTTGCAAAGTGACTGCCTCAGTAGGGACTTATTATAAGCTCATAAAATAAGGAAAGACGCCTGTTTTCCTCTTCCTTTGGAAAAAAAGAACTGCTTTCTCAGAAAAGGAGGCTCAAAGGGACTTGGAATTCCAAAGCTTTAAGATTAATCTGAATCCACTGACAGACCCTCATTACAATTTTCAGAGTTTTACTCCTTGATAAACAATGACCTGATATTTATATAACAGATACCCTAAAGCTGTGAATACAGTTTATGTTATTCTATAATTTACAGGATCAAATTTTAGGTCTGATTTTCAGTGACTTAGTTCTGTGATTACAGCCATTACATAAATATGAACAGAACCTCTCTGTTCGTATTTTGAGCCGGGAGAATTTAAAGCCAGGAGATTGCCGTTTTCTTTCTCAAAGATTTCCAGTAGAGTCAGAAGCTACTAACTGCCCCTCAGTCCTGTAATCATGCCCACCCAGAAGTAGTCACCTGGAATTTTCAGGTTCAGCATTACCAGGCACTTCATCCCTGGTCATGTCAGGGAATAATTCCAGTTACTATGTTGTCACTGAAAGGCATGAACTAACAGTTATCCGTTTTCTATTGGCAATAAGATCATGACTATACTTAGGCCCAATACAGTTAAATAGAGGGCTTTCTGGGTTGCTCAGTCGGTAAAGAATCCACTTGCAATGCAGTTGCAGGAGATGTGGGCTCGATCCCTGAGTCAGAAAGATCCCCTGGAAAAGGAAATGGCAACCCACTCCAGTGTTCTTGCCTGGGAAATCCCATGGACAGAGGAACCTGGAGGGCTATTGTCCATGGGGCTGCAAAAAGTGGGACACAACTTAGCAATAAAACCACCACCCCCAAGATTACATAGTCAATTCCACCTTGTTTGCTTGTTTCTGAGAACAGTCTTGATATAATGTGGCATCACTTTGTGTCCAGTAACAAAAACCGAAACAGTTTTAGACATTTCAAGAAGAGAGGGATTTAACACAAAGAACTGCAGATGCTGAGGAGCTAGGAAAGCAATGCAGCAAAGAAAGGAGGACTGGAGGAGCATGGAGGAGAGTGTTACTGCTTAAAATTCAAGGAGTTGCTCCCCATCTGACTGCAATTGCTGCCAAGGTGCTGGAGGGGCTGCTGGTGGGTTTTGGAGCCCCAACATTGCTGTGCGCAGAGATCCCACACTGCATGATGCTGCTAAATCTGCCCCTACTGCTGCCTCTGGTCACACTCCTTTGCTCACTGCTTGGGCTTCACTACCAGAAGCTGTGAAAATAAGTAGTAAACAAGAAAGAAACAAACAAACAAAAGGAAAAAAAAACTTTTTTGCTATAATCATCTAATCTCCAACTGATACCTCCCACTGCCAGAATGTAACAAGAAACCCGTTGGCAAGGCGATCTCAAAAGAGTATTTTCTGGCTTCCAGTCTCCAGGGTAGAAAGGAGAGCACCAAAAGGTAGGGGTAAAGTCAAGGGATGACGGACGATATCTACAATTACAAAGAATTGTTGTCAGGAGTTGTAGGGGTTCTCTCTGGCTGCCTAAGATACTGTAACAACCTGTACAATTTTGCATGTGTAACTATCACTGGATTTAGTTGTCTCAACATTTTTGCTTTCCACGTGACAGTACCAGTGATCTTTGTTTTATATGTGAAAACTAAACTTTTTGCTATTTCGTTTTTGTGGTAACTGAAGCAATGAATTCATTATACATACTCTAGTTGGCTCTGTGGAATTCGTTTTCCTATTGTAACCAGTCACTTCAAATCTTCAAATGACAGAGGCTTTCACCACTCCAATCCCCCGAGTCATTTATTATGGCTGCAAATGAGGAAATTGCTAGGGGCCCAATTCTGCTGGTAATATGTGAGAGAGTTAGACTCGTGACTATAAATCCCCCACATATTGACTAAAAAAAAAAAAAAGAAAGAAAGAAAAAAAGAGATGGCTACTGTGTTCCTTCAGTTCTTTGCACTGTTAATCAAAGCTAATTAAAATGCAGTAGATAAAAAAATAGCCCCATGTTAGTCTTTTGTAATGGAGAGTGCATAGCTGCCTATTCAGAAGGATTTAAGTTCATGTGACCCAAAATACAATATTGTATCACTCTAATATTTTTACTTAACTCTGAATTCGTTACATACCTACTGTGCAATGAAATTTCCTATTTTCAAGAGGATTTTACAAAGTGTAGAACCTGTTCTCTGATCCCAGAAACCTATAATTAATTTCTGAAGGCAAAAATGTACAAAAGGGATAATAATGCAAATACAAATATAGGTGACATTTTATACTAGCTGTATGCAACTTAATGTGCTACCATCATTCAACACTTGTGTCTCATCAAACTCAACTTTGGTGGGTATGGCCCCTAAAAGCCCTGAGATACTATTGAAGCAGAAAGAAACATACATAGTGCACAGAATCCTAGGGTATTTTATTGTTGTTGTTTTTCAGTTGCTAAGTCATGTGAGACTCTTTGTGAACCCATGGACTACAGCATGCCAGGCTCCTCTATCCTCTACCATCTCCTGTTTGCTCCAATTCATGTCCCTTGAGTCGATGATGCTATCTAACCATCTCATCTTCTTCCACTCCCTTCCCCTTTTGCCTTCAGTCCCTCCCAGCATCAGTGTCCTTTCCAAGGAGTCGGCTCTTTGCATCAGGTGGCTGAAGTATTGGAGCTTCAGCATCAATCTTTCCAATGAATATTCAGGGTTGATTACCTTTAAGATAGGCTGGTTTAATCCCCTTGCAGTCTAAGGGACATTCAAGCGTTTTTTCCAGCATCGCAATTCTAAAACATTGAATCTTCGGCACTCAGTCTTCTTTATGGTCCAGCACTCACATCTGTACATGACTACTGGAAAAACCACAGCTTTGGCCGTAGGGAATTTTGTAAACAAAGAGATGTCTCTGCTTTTTAATACACTGTCTAGGTTTGTCATAGCTTTTCTTCCAAGGAGCAAGCATCTTTTCATTCCATGGCTACAGTCACTATCATGCTGTTTTACTGAATACATTTTGTGCTTCTTCTGGCCCTACTCAAGAAGTAAGCTTTCCTCCAAATTTAAATAAGCTAGCTTCTCTGAACCCCACTGTTAATTCATATTCTTCTAGTGACCCAATAACCCACTGTATTAGTTTGCCAGGGGTGCCATAACAAAGTACCAAAACATGGATTATTCAAAACATTGGAAATGTATTCTTTCACAGTTTTGGAAGCTAAAAGTTTTAAATCAGGGTGCCTGCAGAGATATGCCCTGTTTGAAGTTTCTAGGGGAGAACCCTTCTTTGTCTCTTGTTGTTTCTGGTCTTTACTGGCAATCCTTGCTATTTCTTGGCTTGTAGATGTATCGTTCCAATCATCTGGACCGTCTTCTCTTAGTGTCTTCATTTTGCATTCTCCCTCTACTTGAGAATGTCCAAATGCCTATCTCTGCATCCAGATGTTTGCTTGTTATAAGGAAGCAGTGATATTATATGAGCTCATTTTATCTTATCTCTATGAAGAATCTATGTCCAAATAAGGCCACATTTTGAGGTACTGGGGGTTAGGATTTCAACTTATTATTACAGGAGGGACACAATTCAACCCATAACATCCATTTTACAGAATAAATATTCATAAATAAAAATTTATCATATTCTTTGGCATATTTGATTTGCTGTACCATCAATAAGGCTGAAAACATTCTAGGTCCCTCTAGGAGTTACATTCTTGGCATTAGCTATGCCCCTAAAATTCAAGGTGTCCTTGCCCTGAACCAGATTGCATTAAAAATATTAAATTACATAAAGCTATGTAACAAATAAGAGAGGTAAATATAATTTGTTTATGATTTATATGTGTCTTAATCATAAAATAGCTTTCAAGACTCTAAGGAAAAAGTCAAAAAGGGTTTCCCCTGCTAGCTCAGTGACAAAGAATCTGCCTGCCAAGCAGGAGATGCAGGTTTGATCCCTGGGTCAGGAATATCCACTAGAGAAGGAAATAGCAACCCAATTCAGTATTATTGCTTGGGAAATCCCATGGACAGAGGAGCCTGGTGGGCTACAATCCATTGGGTTGCAAAAGAGTCTGACACAACTTAGCAACTTAACAATAACAACAACAGAAGTCAGCTGGCTAGAATTTTTCTTTTTGAGATAGTGTCTGTCATAAAATTATGCACATAAAAAACTGAGAGAGAATCTAGGCAGCTTTCAAGATTTTGTTTCTACTTTATAAACTGGATACTCAGAAAGATTATCCAAATTGTGATCATTCCCTTTGTGAGCATCCTTATCTACTGAGGTGTTCAATTCTGTTCAGTTCAGTCATTCAGTCGTGTCTCTTTGCAACCCCATGGAATGCAGCATACCAGGCATCCCTGTCCATCACCAACTCCCAGAGCTTGCTCAAACTCTTATCCATTGAGCTGGTGATGCCATCCAACCATCTCATTTTCTGTCATCCCCTTCTCCTCCTGCCTTCAGTCTTTCCCAGCATCAGGGTCTTTCCTAATGAATCAGTTCTTCTCATCAATTCAGTTCAGTAGCTCAGTTGTGCCTGACTCTTTGTGACCCCATGGACTGCAGGACACCAGGCTTCCCTGTCCATCACAAATCCTGGAGTTTACACAAACTCATGGCCATCAAGTTGGTAATGCCATCCAACCAACTCATCCTCTGTCGTCCCCTTCTCTTCCCACCTTCAATCTTTTCCAGCATCAGGGGCTGTTCAAATGAGTCAGTTCTTCACATCAGGTGGACAAAGTATTGGAGTTTCAGCTTCAGTATCAGTCCTTCCAATGAATATTCAGGACTGATTTCCTTTAGGATTGACTGGTTGGATCTCCTTGCAGTCCAAGGGACTCTCAAGAGTCTTCTCCAACACCACAGTTCAAAAGCATCAATTCTTCCACACTCAGTTTCTTATACTCCAACTCTCACATCCATACATGACTACTGGAAAAACCATAGCTTTAACTAGATGGACTTTTGTTGGCAAAGTAATGTCTCTACTTTTGGATATGCTGCCTATGTTGGTCATAGTTTTTCTTCCAGGGAGCAAGGGTCTTTTAATTTCATGGCTGCAGTCACCATCTGAGGTAATTTTGGAGCCCCCCAAAATAAAATCTCTCATTGTTTCCCCATCTATTTGCCATGAAGGGGTGGGACCAGATGCCATGATCTTAGTTTTCTGAATGTTGAGTTTTCAGCCAGCTTTCCCACTCTTTTCCTTCACTTTCATCAAGAGGCTGTTTAGTTCTTCACTTTCTGTCATAAGGGTGGTGTCATCTGCATATTTGAAGTTATTGATATTTCTCCTGGCAATCTTGATGCCAGCTGGTGGTTCATCCAGCCCAGCATTTTGCATGATATACTCTGCATATAAGTTAAATAAGCATGGTGACAATATACAGCCTTGATGTACTCCTTTCCAGATTTGGAACCAGTCTGTTGTTCCATGTCCAGTTCTAACTACTGCTTCTTGACCTGCATACAGATTTCTCAGGAGGCAGGTCAGGTGGTTTGGTATTCTCATCTCTCTAAGAATTTTCCACAATTTTTTGTGATCCACTCAGTCAAAGGCTTTGATGTAGTCAATAAAGCAGAAGTAGATATTTTTCTGGAACTCTCTAGCTTTTTCTTGATCCAGTGGATGTTGGCAATTTCATCTCTGGTTTCTCTGCCTTTTCTAAATCAAGCTTGAACATCTGGAAGTTCACAGTTCACATACTGTTGAAGGCTGGCTTGGAGAATTTTGAGCATCACTTTGATAGCATGTTAGATGAGTGCAATTGTGAGGTAGTTTGAACATTCATTGTCTTTGTCTTTCTATGGGATTGGAATGAAAACTGGCGTTTCCCAGTCCTGTGGCCACTGCTGAGTTTTCCAAATTTGCTGGCATATTGTGTGTAGCCCTTTCACAGCTTCATCTTTTAGGATTTAAAATAGCTCAACTGGAATGCCATCACCTCCATTAGCTTTGTTCATAGTGATGCTTCCTAAGGCCCACTTGACTTTGCATTCCAGGATGTCTCGCTCTAGGTGAGTGATCACACCATTGTGGTTATCTGGGTCATGAAGATCTTTTTTGTATAGTTCTTCTGTGTATTCTTCCCACCTCTTCTTAATATCTTTTGCTTCTGTTAGGTCCATACCATTTCTTCTTTTTTTGAGCCCATCTTTGCATGAAATGTTCCTTTGGTATCTCTAATTTTCTTGAAGAGATCTCTAGTCTTTCCCATTCTTTTGTTTTCCTCTGTTTCTTTGCATTGATCACTGAGGAAGGCTTTCTTATCTCTCCTTGCTAGTCTTTGGAACTCTGCATTCAAATGGATCTATCTTTCCTTTTCTCCTTTGCCTTTAGTTTCTGTTCTTTTCTCAGCTATTTGTAAGTCCTCCTCAGACAACCATTTTGCCTTTTTGCATTTCTTTTTCTTGGAGATGGTCTTGATCACTGCCTCCTGTACAATGTCACGAAACATCCATCCATCCACCAGAGTTCTTCAGGCACTCTGGTGTTATTGATATTAAATAGAAGGAAAATCAAAAGATAGGGGCATGATTCCTCTCCCCTATCTATTCCACATCCTGGCTGCCTCAGTTACTAATAGGCAACTGCAACTGACAAGGACATCCACGAGAAGCAGTACCACTTTTAGTCCAGAGTCCTCCCATGGAACAATGACAACAATTAGGAAAGATGAAGTAAAAATAAATGTGTAGATATGAATGAGATAAGGTGAGTGATCAAACTGGATTTGTAATCATATGGTAATTTTATTTTTGAACCTTGCATCCTCTTTACATTTATTTAATGGGTTTATTTCTTGTCCCTCTCCTCTGAAAACTGAGGCAGGCACCAGAATGTTTTTGCTCACCCTGAGTTAATAAAATGAATAAATTATAAATAAAACACCTGTGGTCAATTCAGGGTTACTATGTTATAAATGAAGGTTTTATTTTGAAATTAAAATATACATTCTCTTACAATAACAAAAGCACCATATTTGATTAAAGTTAAATCTTCTCTCCTCCAGATTTAGTCTTCACAGCTGGAAATGGCTTCAGGAAGGGATATTAGCTTCCCTGATTGATCAGTGAGTAAAGAATCCACCTGCAATGCAGGAGACACAGGAGACACAGGTTCGATCCCTGGGTCAGGAAGATCCCCTGGAGAAGGAAATGGCAACCCACTCCAGTATTCTTCCCTGGAAAATCCCACAGGCTACAGTCCATGGAGTCACAAAGAATAGGACATACCTGAGCCCACAAGCACAGCATGAGGGATATTGGGGGAAGGGAGGAAGACAAAAGACAAGAAAATTCTCATTTTATTAATAAATTTGGGAGATGGCTTCACATTTCCTGGTTCTGGCAAGAATTTAAAACTGCCTTTTTTTCTTAGAGGTGCTTTTCTGATAGTTCGGTTGGTAAAGAACCTGCCTGCAATGCAGGAGACCCCTGTTCGATTCCTGTGTCAGAAAGATCTGCTGGAGAAGGGAAAGGCTACTCATGCCAGTATTCTTGGACTTCCCTTATGGCTCAATTGGTAAAGAATCCACCTGCAATGCAGGAAACCTGGGTTGGATCCCTGGGTTGGGAAGATCCCCTGGAGAAGGGAAAGGCTACCCACTCCAGCATTCTGGCCTGGAGAATTCCATGGACTATGTAGCCCATGGGGTTGGTTGCAAAGAGGCGGACACAACTAAACAACTTGCACTTTCACTTTCACTTTTTTTGTGAACTCTTCAGAGAAACCCTCCTCTCCCCCACCACTGACCCCTCTCACTTGTAGATCCCAATGGTGGAAATGTACTCTTATCCAGTCTGTCCTTTATAGCTTATTCCTAAAGCATCTATCTATGGGCAACACATGCCACTCTAGATGGTCCTGTGGACAAGACATAAACACACCCAGAATGATTCTCACACGTGTGAATCACCTCTGATCTATAGGACGAGTTACACATCTTTTACTTGAACAGACTAAGAAGGCAGGCTGGCCTATGCCACTGCCTCTTCCTGACCCATTGTGTGGCAGCAGCCACCCCATTTCTTTTCATTCCTTAAAAATTTTATTTATTTATATTTTATTTTTTGGCTGTGCTGGGTCTTTTTTGCCGCATGGGTTTTTCTCTAGTTGCAGACAGCAGGGGCTACTTTCTAGCTGTAGTGCACAGGCTTCTCATTACTGGGGCTTCTCTTGTTGCAGAGCATGGGCTCTATGGCACGTGGGCTTGGTATTCTCAGCCCCGGGGCTCTAGAACACAAGCTCAATAGTGGTGCTGCATGGGTTTAGTTTCTCCACAGCATGTGGGATCTTCCAGGACCAGGAATTGAACCCATGTCTCCTGCATTGGCATGCTGTTTCTTTACCACTGAGCCACCAGCTAAGGGTCCCCCGTCCGCCCTCCCCCCATTTATTGACTTTTAGGTTTCTCAGGTGTAAGTCAGACCCCAGTCCTCATTGATCCCAAGCATTGAGGGTACATGTCAAGTTCCCTGAAATGGCCTCATCAAAGTATCTCCCAACCCAGCTTGAAAGAAAAGTCATTTAAAGGGGGCTAACCCAGACCATAACTCAGTCATAAAACCTCTCTTCTGTAGGCACTTTCAGATCCTTGACACAGATAACGGTGTTGAGACCATCTCATAGATTCACACAAATTACCTTGAAAACTATGCATGTTAATTTAGCATCTCATCTGGGAATTTGCTACTGATCTTCCCTTCTTGGCTGAAATTTCCATGTTCATATCCTGTTATAGATTCGACACTATAGAGACTATACCAGTGGGAGAAGGAAGACACAGGACACTAGCCAGGCAGTTCTTGAGCTTGTTGTCTCAGCATTTTCATTTTCTTTACCATCCGCAACTTCGTCGTGTAATTCCATGCTTTGCTGCGTGTGAACTCAACCCCTTCCAAACAACTGCGTTTCTCCCAGGAGGCTAAGCTCGCAAGTGCGCGCATCTATCCCAGCAGGGAGTGGGGTGAGGTGGGGGGGGGGACGAGGCCTGGGGCGACCACAAGGGAAGATGGCGACCACGAGTCTCCATTCTGAAGGGTGCGCCAGCAGTCCCCGATGCTTGAGTCTCAGGCTGTTGCGTGAAAACAAGCAAAAGAGCCTCTTTCAAACACAGCCCAGGAGCCCCGTGCTGGGTGGCTTCTGTCCAGCGCCCTGAAAGCAGGTGAGTCTGTGCTCCCCAAGCTCTTCCTCAGAACCTCTCGTGGACCTGAGTGAGCCTTGTTGGTTTGCAAAGCTAGATGTCTGGGGGGCTTGTTCCTCGAGTGCAGGTCTTAAAAGTGTGAGGTGCTCCATATGGGGTTCAAACCCTTTTCTCCTTGGGGAGAAGTTCCAGGTTTTGACGTAAGTGATGGTCAGGGCTGGGGTTTTCGGTAATTGGGTCCCGGCCTCTCCTACCAGGTTCCACTTGGCCTTCTCCCCTCTCCCTCACGTGGAGGAGTCAGTCAACCCATTAAAAAAAATTTTTTTTTTTTCTGATAAAGTTGTTCTATATGTAGCTGTAGATTCATTGTGTTCATGGAAATGGGTGAATTCAGGATTCTTTTACTTGTCATCTTGAATATAATTTATCAATATTTAAATGTGGACACACGCTTTATGTTATCGGGAGAAGGCAATGGCACCCCACTCCAGTACTCTTGCCTGGAAAATCCCATGGATAGAGGAGCCTGGTAGGCTGCAGTCCATGGGGTCGCTGAGTTGGACATGACTGAGCAACTTCCCTTTCACTTTTCACTTTCATGCACTGGAGAAGGAAATGGCAACCCCATTCCAGTGTTCTTGCCTGGAGAATCCCAGGGACGTCGGAGCCTGGTGGGCTGCCTTCTATGGGGTCGTGCAGAGTCCGACACGACTGAAGCGACTCAGCAGCAGCAGCTTGTGTATTGCCCCAGGTGTAGGTAATAAAGGGCTGCATTTTCTGAAGAGAATTTAAAAACAGTTATGAAACTAACTAAAAGCCAATCTGCTTGCGATTATTACCATGTCCTAACAATTCTAGGCAGTGCTGTTAACAAATTGAATTGTATTCCTTCCAAAGAGATGTTTTGAAGTCTTAACCTTCAGTACCTCAGAATGCAAGCTTAATTGGAAATAGGATTGTTGCAGATGTAGTTAATTAAGTTAAGATGAGGTCATACTGGAGTAGGGTGGGCCCCAATCCAAAATAAGAAGTGGAGTCCTTACAAGAGGTGGCTGTGTGAAAACACAAAGACACAGGAAGAACAGCCTGTGGATGTTGTAGGCAGGGAATGGAGTGATGCATTATCAAGGTAAGGAACGATACTATGTATATGTCAACACCAGTCTCTCAATCCGACCCCCCACGCCACCCCTTTCCTCCTTTGGTATCCATAGGTTTGCTCTCAATGTCTGTATCTCTCTCTCTGTCCTGCAAGTAAAATCATCAGTACCATTTTTCTAAATTTCACATACATGCGTTAATATAGGATATTTGTTTTTCTTTTTCTGACTTACTTCACCAGGTACAACAGTCTCTAGGTCTATCCACATCACTCAAATTACCCAATTTCATTCCTTCTTATGACTGAGTAATACTCCATAGTTCCTATGTACCTGATAGTTCATATAAAATACATAACTAATGAAAACCTACTATATAGCACAGGGAACTTTACTCAGTGCTCTCTGGTGATGTAAATGGGAAGTAAATCCAAAAGAGGGGCTATATAGATATGTACAACTGATTCACTTTGCTGTACCTTAGAAACTAACGCAACATTGTAAAGCAACTATGTGGTGGTCGTTTAGTTGCTAAGTTATGTCCAGCTCTTGTGACCCCATGGACTATACCCCACGAGGCTCCTCTGTCCATGGGATTTCCCAGGCAAGAATACTGGAGTGGGTTGCCATTTCCTTTCCAGGGGATCTTCACCACCCTAGGATTGAACCCAGATCTCCTGCATTGCAGGTAGATTCTTTACTGTCTGAGCCACCTTACTCCAATAAAAATCAATTTAAAAAATGTTTTGTTGTGTTTTGTTTTTAAAAAGGCAAGACAAGGAACACAAGGACAACATTACTGCACCAGAAGCTGACAGAGAGCAAGGAACTTAACTGTCAGAGCGCTCAGAAGATATTACACAGACCCTGTAGCCCCTTGATTTCAGACTTCTGGACTCCAAAACTATGACAGCATAAATGTCTGTTGTTTTAATCTACCCAATTTATGATGGTTTTTTACAGCAGTACTAGGAAACAAATACAAACAATAAGGATAGACTACTCCTCTATCCTCTTTCAATCACTAATTTAGTGACTAACAAAAATAAAATAGTATATATTAGCAAATATTTACAAATTCTTCAGCCAAATACATTTAATTTCCAAACCTAATACTCTACCACAGTATACTAGATTTTCCTACTGATTGAAACATCACCTTGGATTTGGACAGGAAATCTAAAGGTATGAGGATGAATTGGACAAATGGGCACATAAGTGGAAAGCCAGGTCTGCCATGTATCAGTTCAGTTCAGTTCAGTCCCTCAGTCGTGTCCAACTCTTTGCGACCCCATGAATCGCAGCACGCCAGGCCTCCCTGTCCATCACCAACTCCCGGAGTTCACTCAGACTCACATCCATCGAGTCAGTGATGCCATCCAGCCATCTCATCCTCTGTCGTCCCCTTCTCCTTGTGCCCCCAATCCCTCCCAGCATCAGAGTCTTTTCCAATGAGTCAACTCTTTGCATGAGGTGGCCAAAGTACTGGAGTTTCAGCTTTAGCATCATTCCCTCCAAAGAAATCCCAGGGCTGATCTCCTTCAGAATGGACTGGTTGGATCTCCTTGCAGTCCAAGGGACTCTCAAGAGTCTCCTCCAGCACCACAGTTCAAAAGCATCAATTCTTCGGTGCTCAGCCTTCTTCACAGTCCAACTCTCACATCCATACATGACCACAGGAAAAACCATAGCCTTGACTAGACAGACCTTTGTTGGCAAAGTAATGTCTCTGCTTTTGAATATGCTATCTAGGTTGGTCATAACTTTCCTTCCAAGGAGTAAGCGTCTTTTAATTTCATGGCTGCAGTCACCATCTGCAGTGATTTTGGAGCCCAGAAAAATAAAGTCTAACACTGTTTCCACTGTTTCCCCATCTATTTCCCATGAAGTGATGGGACCAGATGCCATGATCTTCGTTTTCTGAATGTTGAGCCATGTATAGGCCATGCCTAAAGAAGGTAGGTGTGCTGACAACATCTATTAGTCACAATGTAAATGCCAAAGTAATAAATACCCTGGCATTTGTATTATGATAACCTGCTCTGATAACCACAACCATGATAAGAATATTTGTAGTGTCTTGTTATTCATTTTTCTCTCTGCCTTAGCAGCCACCTCAGTGCTCTGTAACCTCCAGACCCTGCTCCCTACTTTACAAAATCCTAAGTAATATCTGTTTTCTTTGTCTTAATGGACTGCCTTCATGTCTAAGAATCTATGAATAACCAGTCTAGAACAACTGCCAGTAACTAGAAGGCTGCCAGTAACCCAAAATGTCACCCCATATCTTTTAAGACCAGAGAGAATGATTTCCCAAATAAATTACTACAAGTTATAAATGGCTGGCTTGTAAAATTAACTGAACAGAACAATTTTAAAAATAAAAAGAGAAAATAACTGTTAAGTAACATTTTGGTTTTTTAGATCCTCCCTTTTATCTTAGTGCTCTGTTTGAACAAGCAAATAGTGCTTGCCCCATACTATCTCCACATTCAAAATACCTAGGATGGGTATTATGAATTCCCAACCTGTCAGCTTTGGCTGAATTACAGAGTGCTCAATTATGCTCTAATCGAATAGCTGCCCGATGCAGGCCACATAATGACTTCCTGATTATCTGCCTTTAAATGATGAATGAAATGAATATGTAACATTCTGTTCAAATATAGCATACTTAGCATGCCAAATGAAAACTGATTTTGTGCTCCTCTCTCTGAAAAACGTATATTTTATTGTAATTCAGTTCAATGGTTGTTCTGCTGCTTGTTTTGTAGTCATCAAGACAAACATTGAATGAGCTATCTAGGAGACCATTAGTCTTTATTTTTGCTTTCCAACAGATGCTAAAGGTGTTAAACAATGTTTAGTTTATTTGGGTTCATCTCTTTACATCTTCTCATTGGGGAAAAAATGAGAAAGGTTGTATTTTTAAGAACACTTCTTGGCAGTGTTTCAACACACATTGGGGGGAAAAAGTCTGTTTTGATGACTGTGTTGCAAAGACAACAACATTAAAATATGAATAAATTATTTATTGGCAACAGTACTTTTTATAAAGCAGCAATTTACAACCTTATCACCAAAAAAGAGTAAATGACTTGAAACCTGATTGGATTGTATGTCTGACCTGCAATAATAGGAGATTGCATGACTATAGTAACTCATTTTACTATATTTTAAATGATGTAAGTCACTTGCAAAAATATTTAAGTGTGCTCCTTCCTGAGAATTTGCAAGTACAATAGTAAACTTTTCACATTAATGGTAGATGAGATTATCTTATAAATATATCTTTCATTTCAGTTCACTCAGTCCTGTGTGACTCTGCAACCCCATGGACTGTAGCACCAGGCTTTCCTGTCCATCACTAACTCCTGGAGATTACTCAGACTCATGTCCATCGAGTTGGTGACACCATCCAACCATCTCATCTTCTGTCATCCCCTTCTCCTCCTTCCTTGAATCTTTCCCAGCATCAGGGTCTTTTCCAATGACTCAGTTCTTCCCATCAGGTGGCCAAAGTATTGGAGTTTCAGCTTCAACATCAGTCCTTCCAATGAATATTTAGTACTGATTTCCTTTAGGATGGACTAGTTGGATTTCCTTGCAGTCCAAGAGACTCTCAAGAGACTTTTCCAACACCACAGTTCAAAAGCATCAATTCTTGTAGTCCAGCTCTCACATCCATACATGACTACTGGAAAAACCATAGCTTTGACTAGATAGACCTTTGTTGGCAAAGTAATGTCTCTACTTTTTAATATGCTGTCTAGATTGGTCATAGCTTTTCTTCCAAGGAGGAAGCATATTTTAATTTCATGGCTGCAGTCACCATCTGCAGTGATTTTGGAGCCTCCAAAAATAAAGTCTATCACTGTTTCCATTGTTTCCCCATCTATTTGCCTTGAAGTAAAGGTACCCAATGCCATGATCTTAGTTTTCAGAATGTTGAGTTTTAAGCCAACTTTTTCACTCTCCTCTTTTACTTTTGTCAAAAAGCTCTTTAGTTCTTCTTCTCTTTCTGCCATAAGGGGGGTGTTATCTGCATGTCTGAGGTTATTGATATTTCACCTGGCAATCTTGAATCCAGCTTGTTCTTCATCTAGGCCAGCATTTCTCTTAATGTACTCTGCATATAAGTTAAATAAGCAGGGTGACAGTATACAGCCTTGACGTACTCCTTTCCCTATTTGGAATCAGTCTGTTGTCCCATGTGCAGTTCTGTTGTTGTTGACCTGCATACAGATTTCTGTGGAGGCAGGTCAAGTAGTCTGGTATTCCCATCTGTTTAAGAATTTTCCACAGTTTGTTTTTGTGATCCACACAGTCAAAGGCTTTGGCATAGTCAATAAAGCAGAAGTAGATGTTTTTCTGGAACCCTCTTGCTTTTTCAATGATCCAATGGATGTTGGCAATTTGATCTCTGGTTCCTCTGCCTTTTCTAAATCCACTTTTAACATCTGGAAGTTTACAGTTCACATACTACTGAAGCCTGGCTTGGAGAATTTTGAGCATTACTTTGCTGCTGTGTGAGATGAGTGCAATTGTGAGGTAGTTTGAACAATTTTTGGTATTGCCTTTCTTAGGGATTGGAATGTAAACTGACCTTTTCCAGTCCTGTGGCCACTGGTGAGTTTCCCAAATTTTCTGGCATACTGAGTGCAGCACTTTCACAGCATCATCTTTTAGGATTTGAAATAACTCAACTGGAATCCCATCACCTCCAGCTAGCTTTGTTCATAGTGATGCTTCCTAAGGCCCACTGGACTTTGCATTCCAGGATGTCTGGCTCTAGGTGAGTGATCACACCATCACAGTTATCTGGGTCATGAAGATCTTTTTTGTACAGTTCTTCTGTGTATTGTTGCCACCTCCTCTTAATAACTTCTGCTTCTGTTAGGTCCATACCATTTCTGAACTTTATTGTGCCCATCTTTGCATGAGATGTTCCCTTGGTATCTCTAATTCTCTTGAAGAGATCGCTAGTCTTTCCCATTCTATTGTTTTCCTCTATTTCTTCGAATTGATCCCTGAGGAAGGCTTTCTTATTTCTGCTTGCTATTCTTTGGAACTCTGCATTCGGATGGGTATATCTTTCCTTTTCTCCTTTGCCTTTAACTTTTCTTCTTTTCACAGCTATTTGAAAGCCTCCTCAGACAACCATTTTGCCTTTTTGAATTTCTTTTTCTTGGGATAGTCTTTATCACTGCCTCTTGTACAGCGTCACGAACCTCCTTCCATAGTTCTTCAGGCACTATGTCTGTCCGATCTAATCCCTTGAATCTATTTGTCACTTCTACTGTGTAATCATAAGGGATTTGATTTAGGTCATACCTGAATGGTCTCGTGGTTTTTCCTACCTCTTTCAATTTAAGTATGAATTTGGCAATAAAGAGTTCACAATCTGAGTCACAGTCAGCTCACGGTCTTTTTTTTCTGACTGTATAGAGCTTCTTTATCTTTGGCTTCAAGGAATATAATCAATCTGATTTTGGTATTGACCATCTGGTGATGTCCATGTGTAGAGTCTTCTCTTGTCTTGTTGGAAGACAGTGTTTGGTATGACCAGTGCATTCTCTTGGCAAAGCTCTGTTAGCTTTTGCCCTGCTTAATTCTGTACTCCAAGGCCAAATTTGCCTGTTACTCCAGGTATCTCTTTGACTTCCTACTTTTGCTTTCCAGTCCCCTATAATGAAAGAACATCTTTTATGGGTTATAGTTCTATAAGGTCTTGTAGATCTTCATAGAACCATTCAGCTTCAGCTTCTTCAGCATTACTGGTCAGGGCATAGACTTGGATTACTGTTATATTGAATAGTTTGTCTTGGAAACAAACAGAGATCATTCTGTCGTTTTTGAGATTGCATTCAAGTACTGCATTTCAGACTGTTTTGTTGACTATGATGGCTACTCCATTTCTTCTAAGGGATTCTTGTCCACAGTAGTAGATATAATGGTCATCTGAATTAAATTCACCCATTCCAGTCCATTTTAGTTCACTGATTACTAAAATGTCGATGTTCACTCTTGCCATCTCCTGTTTTACCATTTCAAATTTACCTTGATTCATGGGCCTGACATTCCAGGTTCCTATTTTTTGGGCTCCAAAATCACTGCAGATGGTGAGTGCAGCCATGAAATTAAAAGACGCTTACTCCTTGGAAGAAAAGTTATGACCAACCTAGATAGCATATTGAAAAGCAGAGACATTACTTTGCCAACAAAGGTCCGTCTAGTCAAGGCTAGGAGAAGGCAATGGCACCCCACTCCAGTATTCTTGCCTGGAAAATCCCATGGATGGAGGAGCCTGGTAGGCTGCAGTCCATGGGGTCGCTAAGAGTCGGACATGACTGAGCAACTTCACTTTCACTTTCATGCATTGGAGAAGGAAATGGCAACCCACTCCAGTGTTCTTACCTGGAGAATCCCAGGGATGGGATCCTGGTGGGCTACCGTCTCTGGGGTTGCACAGAGTTGGACATGACTGAAGTGACTTAGCAGCAGTCAAGGCTATGGTTTTTCCAGTGGTCATGTATGGATGTGAGTGTTGGACTGTGAAGAAAGCTGAGCACCGAAGAATTGATGCTTTTGAACTGTGGTGTTGGAGAAGACTCTTTAGAGTCTCTTGGACTGCAAGGAGATCCAACCAGTCCATTCTGAAGGAGATCAGCCCTGGGATTTCCTTGGAAGGAATAATGCTAAAGCTGAAACTCCAGTACTTTGGCCACCTCATGCAAAGAGTTGACTCATTGGAAAAGACTCTGATGCTGGGAGGGATTGGGGGCACAAGGAGAAGGGGACGACAGAGGATGAGATGGCTGGATGGCATCACTGACTCGATGGACACGAGTCTGAGTGAACTCTGGGAGTTGGTGATGGACAGGGAGGCCTGGTGTGCTGTGATTCATGGGGTCGCAAAGAGTCGGACACGACTGAGCAACTGAACTGACTGACTGAACTGATGTAATAGTGCTCTTTATAGCATCAGACTTTACTTCCATCACCAGTCATATCCACAACTGGGTATTGTTTTTGCTTTGGCTCCATCTCTTCATTCTTCCTGGAGTTATTTCTCTACTGATCTCTTGTAGTGTGTTGGGCACCTACTGACCAGGGGAGTTCATTTTTCAGTGTCCTATCTTTTTACCTTTTCATGCTGTTCATGGAGTTCTCGAGGCAAGAATACTGAAGTGGTTTGCCATTCCCTTCTCCAATGGACCAAGTTCTGTCAGAACTCTCCACCATGACTCATCCATCTTGGGTGGCTCATAGTTTCATTGAGTTAGACAAGGCTGTGGTCCATGTGATCAGTTTGGTTAGTTTTCTGTGATTGTGGTTTTCATTCTGTCTGCCCTCTAATGGATCAGGATAAGAGGCTTATGGAAGCTTCCTAATGGGAGAGACTGACTAAGGGGAATACTGGGTCTTATTCAGATGGGCAGGGCTATGCTCAGTAAATCTTTAATCCAATTTTATGTTAATAGGCGGGGCCATATTCCCTCCCTGTTGTTTGACCTGAGGCCTAACTATGGTGGAGGTAATGAAGATAATAATGACCTCCTTCAAAAGGCCTCATGCATGCACTGCTGCACTCAGTGCCCCAGATCCTGCAGCAGGCCACCATCTACTCACACCTCCACCAGAAAACTCCTGGACACTTTAATATACCACTTGCCAGAAACCAACTTAGGAAACTGCTGGATTTATCCATTGGTCTTCCAGTTCATTTTACAAAAACTTTTCATTTATTTTTAGCATGTCCAATTGGATAGATTTCATATAAATATGTGGCTATCCAGTTTCTCAGTAAAATTCAGATCTAGGAATACCAGGCCTATAGGGGTTGCTTCCTTAGATAAGCTATGTACTTTCTAGTTTGCCAAAATCGAGCCCATTTTCTCATTTATATTGTAAAACTGGCATCCATAGGCTTTTAGGTTTGAAACTTCTAGGACCCATTTCACAATCCCTTGTTGATCCAGTGGTATTCAAAAAGAGTTGTGTCCAGCTCAGGGACACACAGGGCCATTCACTAGATTCCAGAAGGCAGTATTAGAACTTTTGTTTACAATTATTTTATATTAAAATGAGAAAGAAATTATGCTTTGTTAAGGTTTAATAGACCCATTGGTATGGTGCCTATATTTATCATATGTATCAGACAGTGATATGTCTTATGTGGCTCAAGGGTTATTTGGAGAATAGTAAGCTTTCCATATGTGGAACATTTGACAATTCCACCAGCAATTTTAGGTAACTTTCAACGTTGTATGATATTAGAGTTTAATTAAAACTAAGGATTATATGATAAACTCCCAGAGAATGGAAGCTGACATTAAAAGATGCCTGTAAAGAATAGAGGTAATAACTAACATTGATAATAGGCAACAAGTGAACAGACTTAGCTGGCTGTATTCATAGAACTGTCCTTATCAGCCACATTATGGATAAAACCATTATGGTCTGATAAGGTCTGATAAGCTGTCCACTAAAAATGAATTTTTCAAGGTAAAAGCAACATTTTAATATTGAGAGTGAAGTGTTTTTGTACTATGAAAAAATATTTTGAAAAATGATACTTAAAAATGCTTTCATTATTCTATTCTGAAAGCCATAGTGTGTTAGTTTTAAGAGGAAAAATGCCTAAGACCTCTCTTTGTCTCTCTCACACACACATACACACTTAGATGTAGAATTGTTGAACCTGGTTTAAAATATTCCAAATATAAAGCTTCAGTGTATTTTTAAGTTATTATTATTATTATTATTTTAATGTACTCCTTCTTGAGAATTTTTCAGGTACAACAGTAAAACTTTCCACATAAATGCTAGGTTGGATTAAAAAGTTTTTATTATTGGAAAGTGATTCTTTGTTTTATTTCTTATATTTGGATCCATAAATATATTTGTGAAGTGTCTTTTTCCTTGCTATGAAAGTTGTGAAACCTAAGATTTTAATTCAAATAACCTTATAACCAGGAAGTTTAAGTGTTATACCATAGTTTTAAAACATAATTTTCAAAGCTACTACTATATTCAGTTAGATTTTCCCTTAAAAATAATTACTGTATTTCATTGATTATAAGGTATGTATTGTAACATCTCTAAATTTAGAGTACTGCTTTAGGATTGATGGGTAGCATGTGATGATTAAATTGGAAGTATGTTTCCTTTAGTAGTGCATGAAATAATATATTTTACATTTAATGGAAGATAGCACTAATAATGCTAATGATAATACCCTTAATGAGAAAAATTAATTTTGTGCAATTAATGTATTAATAAATGCAATTCTGAAGTATTTTGATTTCATGTTTTTATAAAGTACACTTTGTACATTTCATTATCTTAAAAGGTTTATAAGGTGTAAAATATGTTGCATATAAATAGTAAGTGTATATACTTTGTAAATATTAACATAATGAATGTGTATCACATAAAAAGATTTATGGATATGGCATAGAATAAAAAAATTTGGATCCATAGCTATAGCTTGTATATCATATTGTTAGTACTTTTTCTCTTTTGGAAATCTGATCAATCAATATAAAAACAAAGAAAGGAAAGACTACAGTACAGAAGTGGATCTGTGTCCCTTTTATGGACCGGACCTGCTTTGGTGGAAGAGAGCATCAAAGATAACAGTAATGCTCTATTTCTTTAGACACCTGTAGCCATATGGGTTTTCATTTTATTATTATTCAAACATATATATGCATTACCTAGACTTCTGATGTATAATATCTTAAAATGTATATTTATTAATATGTAGTTAAGGCAAGAGTACTGGAATGGGTTGCCATTTCCTTGGCAACCAGGGATCAAACCCTGGTCTCCCACATTGCAAGCAGACGCTTTACCATCTGAGCCACCAGGGAAGCCCATGATAATAGTTATTTAACACACAATATATTGTAGTAGACTTTATACTGACATGTGCCACACCATTTAAGATATTATTGTTTCTGTATTGTTCCAATATTTTTCTTATTTCTTATTAGTGCTAGGCACTGTTCTTTGATACTAAGACATGGGGGTGGAAAAATCCAGAATTCTCTTGTCTGAAAGCTTACATTCCTAGTGGGAGAGACAAACAATGAAGACGTAAATAAGATATTTCGTAAAGGAGGAAGGTAGAATCAGGAAATATACTGGAGTTGATTGGGTTTAGGCTGTAATACATACTAACTAGGGTAACTGTAAAGGCCTGAGGTTTCAGAGATTTCTAAATGAAATGGATTGGTTCTCTAAAATGCATCCCGAATCTGTATACTCCTGTTCCTCTCCCAAGCAGGATAATCTGTGTCTTCAAGGTCGACAGCAGTTTCTTCTCTGGCAGCCTTGTTATTAATACATTTATACCTATGACCTCTCCTTCTTGACCCAGAGCCTTTAAGTCAGGGGATTTCAGGTTTCCTGGGACTTTGTCTCCTTATTGTTTTCAGATTTATGATCATCTGTCTTCTTAGCTGTGGTTGATGACGTTCAGGTGTAACATGTTCTGTTAAACCAAATGAAGCCCATTCTGTACACATTCTCACTACATAGAACAAAAAGACAGTAACTTCTCTCAAGGAGCTAGGAGCTGAGATTGGGAGATCTACTCCCTTCAAAGGCAAATTTACATGACCTGTTAACAGTTTGCTGGGTTCTTTGGTCTAGACACCACCTTTAGAAATTTTTATTGTAATAACACCTACCTACTAGGAGCAAGGCGACTGAGCCACACCCACACTAGGAAAGAGAATGGAATCATCTTATGTTTACTCTGGCATTTTGACTTCAGTAATGTTCTCTTTTGAAATGATTGCTAATGAAAAATATACATCTATAATTTTTAATCAACTAGTTTCCCTGACATCCTGCTTCCTGAGGTGAGCCAGTACAGTAAATGGTGATGGGTTTTCTCCAACATATTCCTGGAAGGAGAAGACAAGTTGTGACTGCTCAGCCATAATGTTTCCTGTTTCAAACTATGGCTTGTTTTGTTTTAAATTTCTCAGTGTTCCTGGCCTCTACGTATAGATAATAAACATTGTTAGCTGTAAGCTTTTCTCTTGAGTACACAAATCATCAACTTTTGTTTATCAAAGCTAAATGGAGAGAAAAAATGAGAACATTTCCTAGTGATATTTAGCTGTAATCTTACAACTGAACCCTGAAACTCCTACAGTGTAAAAGTATTAACCGCGGGCAACACGACTGAGCGACTGAACTGAACTGAACTGAAGATACCTTGTGCAACCACTGACCTTACTTGCAGGACTGTGTCTCTATTTGTCAATTCACAAACTCCCAGGAAATTTGGTGGTTCTGCCGAAGATGGTTGTCTAGCCCAGGATTATCCCCGTGTCCATCTTAACTCCTCAGTTTGTTTTCTAACCCTTCCCTGGAATCTAGATTTGCCACTGACAGCAGCAGGTACCTTGGCTCTGTCAGTGTGACAGCTCCCATCACCCACCACTAAGCTTCTAAACATTTCATTTGTACTGTTAGGAAAATCCATGGCCTCCAGTTTCCCCCCTCCTGGCCCTTTGAATCTAAACTCCGATGATGTTCTGTTTTTACAAGTATCAGTGAATTCACTCGGACTTCCAAAGCCCCAATTCTAGTCATACACTTTGGAAGAAATTGTTGATAATACTTATTGACTCCTCTTATGGTGCTTATGACTCCTCTTATTAATCCTCTTCAGATTAATGGAAGAATGTCTGGAAAAAGATAAACTAATAAATTGACATGATCCAAATAAGACATTTTAAAAAACTTGTGCTTATATGAATATGGCATTCAGTAAATAGACTTTTAATTTACCATCATTTTAGCTATCCTTTCTTGAGCTTTTACAATTTGATGCCTCACTCAGAGCTTCATATGTGTATGTGTGTGTAAAATATATATACGTACATATTCAATGTTATGCTGTGTGTGTGTGTGTGTGTGTGTGTATAATGTAATGCATTATGTTATCATCAGAATTTCCTTTTTGGTAAAATAGGAACAATATATGTCTTCTAGGGGTTTGCCACAGTACTGAGGTAACACTCAAGAGAACTTGGCACATTGGTAATCTTTCAATAGGGCTGCTATTGCCATGATTTTGATTTAGTGTTGTTCCTATCATTCTTACTTGATAGATGAGGAAACTATTCCACAGGAATTAACTTCCTTCAGAAAGTTCACCTAATATGACAAGATTCAGATTTGAATCAAGGAATAAAATCCCAGTTTCTGAAATCATATCCCTTCTACCTAGGCATTTTGATTCTTTTACTTTTTGTTTTGTTTCAGTGAGTCAGACATATGCCTTCTTAACTGGTGTGCCTTATGCATACTATCTTTCTTTCTTTTTTACCTTTTTTTTTTTTTTTTTCTTCCTCTAATCCACTTGTTTCTTTCCCTAGCACAACTGAGCACTTCTGTCTGATGTACCTCCTGCAGGAGAGACTGGGTTGGGATGGGAAATGAGATTAGGAAATAACCTGAGGAACTTTCTCTTTTCATACCTGGACTCATTTCTTACCTCTTCTGCCTACTGTAGATCTCTGAGTTGATTTGCTAGTGGTAAAGAATCCTCCTGCCAGTGAGGATATGTAAGAGACATGGATTTGATCCCTGGATCTGAAAGATCCTCTGGAAGAGAGCATGGCAACCCAATCCAGTATTCTTGCTTGGAGAATCCCATGGACAGAAGACCCTGGAGGGCTGCAGTCCCTGGGGTTGCAAAAAATAGGACGCGGCTGAAGCGGCTTAACATACACAAATGCACATGCACATCATGTGTGTCAAAAAGGATGCTTTCTTATTTAAGCTGCATTTGTGAGAACATTCTCTCAAATACATGAAACATATTTTTATTGTTGTTTTCTTATTTATCAGTAGCACTTTAAATACCATTATCACAAGTGCCAGAGAGCTCAGAGCCAGGACCTGGATAAAATGAATGAGATGCCCAGGGTGCAAAATTTAAGGAGACTCATCCTGTGCGTTGTGCCAGTGCAGAGTCTCTGCACCTCTGTGCCACAGCCTCCTTAAAATTTGCACCACAAAAGCTTCACTTGCTTTCCCTAAGCCCACGCCTTAGGAGTCCGTCTTTATTTTTTCTGAGAGTCCCTTTCCTTAGATGATTCCTGGGTTGAGAATGAAGGCACTTTTTTACTTTGGCTTTTTCATAATAATGGGCTTAATTTACAGCCCTCTTGGAATTTGCCATGACAGGATAACAAGTTTAAAATCAGACAACGTGCTACTAAGGGCCAGGTGTTCAAAGTATAATAAACACCTCCCTAAAGATTAGAAAATGAATATTTAACTAGATGACTCCATTTGATTTCCTTCATTCATTTTTTATTATTTCAGTGAAAACGTTCTTGATAGAAATCACATTGACAGGATTTTAATATCTTCTGGTAAATGAAACCTGTCATTCTAATGGGCTTATTTCTTGACAGTAGCATTTGGTAAACTCTGGTGGCCACTGATTTTCTTTCTAGCTAAGACTAAAGGAATTCCTTGCACCTTGAACATCAAGAGTACACAATCTGTCCTGAGAGGCTGATAATTATGATGAAACTGGTTATATTAATTAGGTCATGTTTACAAAGAATTGGATGATTTTTTTAAAGTAGGAAAACAAAATAACCTCATCTAGGGAAGCTTTAAGTGCTTAATTATTGTTATTTTCCTTTCAAAGGCAAAGAAAACAATCTTGCCCATCAAAACAGTTTTTTGCAGAGAACGTTAGGTTCTTTTCTGAAAACCTAGGCCCAAGAAGGGAGGCTCTCTAGAGGTGACATTCATTAAAAAAATTAGCAGTTATTTTGGGAATAGAGGTCAACACACGTGGCTTTACATTTCCTCTGTGTCTACTTTAAGATTGTAGTTCCAGAAATGCTAATGTAGTGAGAAACATTTTAGAGCTCCAGTATCAGACTTTGTTAAGTATTTTCCAATAATCACAATTGATAGTTTGCATCTGATTTCCTATCAGAACCCAGAGAAAAGTCCCAAAGTAATGCAGAAAGCCTAATAAAAGCATCAGGTTTCTCTACACCCTCTCATATACCTAAATGTTGTCTTGTCACCTTCATTTTCATGCTTATGCTGGAGAAGGCCCAGTGTAATTTTGTTGTTGCTGTTGTTTTTAACTTGTGCTGCCAACATTAAGGGAGATTCACAAGTGTGTTGCTGTTTTTTGTTGTAAATTCTCTAAGATTCTCATGGAAGATTGAACCCAATGTAAAGGCATACTCAGGGGACACTGACACAAAATAAGGTATCCTGTTTTGCGGCTTTCGTAATGCTTGTTTCATTGCATTCCTTTGCACTGGATTGAATTAAAGCTGAACCTAAGATAAATAATGACCTTCTGATTGTCTTTCTATAAATGATGAAATGTATACAGTCACTCAACGGAGAGACAGATAAATAGCTTGCATGACCTTTGGGAGGAGAGCAAAACTATTAAAAGCTAGAGATGTGGTTTTATAAAAAAAAAAAATTTAGTTTGCTTTTTGTGTTTTTAAAAGCATTTTTTTTTTCCTTTCCATATCATGTTTGTTAATGGTTATAGTGACAGGAATTGTATTTCAGAATCTGCTCAAATCCTCATGGAAGCAGCAACTGAGACTGAAGAAAAACTGGCTCTATCAGGTTAATCTAGGATTTCCAAACTGAGTTGAGATCAAAAAAGAAACCCAAGATTTCCCGGTGAATGGGGATCTTGGCTTTATTTATTCAAAGCTCTTCCATCACCACTCCTGTATGATGCTTCTGAAATGCAGAAACCTGTCACTTCGGAGATAAACTCCTAATCCACCTCTGTCCTTGGCATTCTCTGTGTTCAGTGGGCAGGTCTCTTTGGTGTAGATATTTCCTATCACTTATTCTCAGCACTACCTTTGTGTCATAAGCTGATAGCTTTAACTGATGCTTTTCTTGTCTTCCAGATTCAACGAAGACATCCAGGCGGTTCCGCGCAGGGTTTTGAGAGCAGCCCCTGTTGAAGCTCTTCTCCAGGTAATCCCCTGGAATGACAGCACGTGTGTCATAAGCCAAAAGCCTTGCTCCTATGTTCATCCAATCAAAGCATGTGTGAGTGCTCTTCCCTAAGTGAATAAGCAATTCAACAGTAGCTTCATTTGATAATTTTTCTTGTTCATAGTCAGGATTTCAACCTTTCTTGCTGCTCATGTATATATTGGGGGAAAAAAGGCATGTGTTTATCAAAAAAAACAACAGCTGCTTCTTCCTCTTCCCAAGCTAAGTTAGTTTTCCAGGGCCCTCATTACACTCAGTGTATCCCTTACAATAATTCTCCCACTGCTTGATTTCATCTCTAGGCCAAGAGCTTCTTGCTAATAAAGATGGTGCCTTAATAATTTTATTTTTTAACCCCCAGTGCCTGACATATAGGTGCTTAAAGAAAGTTGTTCAAATGATTGAATGAACTGATGAAAACAGAAACCTTTAAAAAAATATATTGATATCCAGATATATAATAAAGTCCACCATTTGTGACTCTAAGTTTTGATTTTATATGTTTAATTTTTTCATTGGTGAGATCTTGCTTTCCAGTTAAGCAACCATGCTGACTTGGCTATTCTGTTAAATACATATGTGACCACGTGTCCTTTCCCTTTCTGGTATATATTGATACACATTTGCGCAGGAGAAAGAATGTTCATATTGGAGGAAGACTTGACATGTTCTAATGAGGCTGACTATCTCAGAGCTGGTAGTTCTCACCCTGAGAATTCTTCCTGTCACCCAGTGTGTTTCAGTCAAAGCGTTAGCCAGTTGGTGAGTAAGATTTTGGAAAAGTTCCAAGCTATAGTTAATTATGCGCTTTTTCGAAGCTCGACTGTCTTTGCTGCCTTCATGGATGCCTTTTCTCTATTTAGTATGTGGTTTGTTTTGCTTTTCTGCATATCTAACCCTATTACAGCTTTCTTTCATAAAATAGAAACATACTATAACATCGAGGCAAATTACACATTGCATTAGATTTGTTCAAAGGTTTTAAAAAGGCAGTGAGATGACATATGTAATAACACTCTGAAAACTATAAAGAATGCTACTGCTAAAAAGAATTTATCATTTAATGTCATTCATTTTCCTTTTTAAAAAGCATGTGAGAATGTCTGAATTTTGAACCTGTGACATGTATTTTTTGTGGAGTTTGGTGGACTTTTTGGTCTTTCTGATTTTTGTACAAGATGAGTTGTTTATATGTATGTATATATGTGTGCTTTCTAGAGATTTCCAGGGTAGTTTTTTTTTGCAGTTCATTTATTTTGCTTTGGTTTTGCTTGTTCATGCCTGCAGAGAATAAACTTTATGATAAAGCTGATACTTCAACTCTAAAAATGACAAGTCTGTGTGATTTGTAGTGGGGGGTGATCAAGAAAAAGAACAAGCTGAGGAAAAATTAAATAGTTCCCAAAGAGCATTTTACTTACTGAAATATAATCCCAAAGGAAATTGCTATAATGTAAAAGACTTGGAATAAGAATTCTTGATATTAGGTACATGTAAGTTACGGTCAGAGGAGCTAAGAAATTGATGAGTTGTAGATAATCTCTGTTGCTGTGTTTGAAGACAGTTCGTGGGTGAATTCTGAAATGGAGTCCTCTGTTGGATAGATACTTACTTTGGTAGCTTCAATATTATTGATCCAATGAAGATAAAGAGGAAAATGTTCTGATCCATATGCTAAGAATTTGCTTTCTGGGGAAGGTAGACAGTCTCAGGCTTCCTAATTTTTCATTACAATTGTGAAGCCCACCTAGGAAGACAGAAATGTGAATTATTAAAGAAACTGAGTTTTGGAGCCTTGAAGCAGAATTTGCAGTACTCTGCAAATTTTACAACGTCTTGTTTGAAAATACACATTTTCCCTATCATGTTCAGAGACAGAATGAAAGATAATTCACTCAGGAGTGAGAAAAGTTAGCCATGACACTAAAACTCAACTGAATGTTTTAAAGTGTAAGTTGGGTTTTAGACACTTCCTTTAAGAATCAGAGATTTATAATTTGAACAGCTGGCCTGCCCTTTGCTATTATGTCAGTCCTAAAATAATCTGTGGGAAAATTTAATGTTGTTATGAATATTTTAAATCTTTTGGTATAGATAAGCTGGTATAATAATGCTTAAGTTTTCAAATCATGCATGATTTTTTTTCTTAAAACATCCTATTTTGTGTTATGACATGAATCAAAACTTTTTTAAAGAAAAGAATAAAGCTTGGTATATAGTGTGGGAGAATAAGCATTTTGCTTTCTTCTTCCCTAGATCACACACTAACTAGTAGGTAAAGGTGAGGGTTTTAGGACAATTCAGGCTAGAAATAAATTCTCTTGACCATTTTTCTAACTGTAAAGTATAGACCAACTACTTAATATCTTCAAATTATAGTTTTTCAACCTGTAAAGTGGGAATTATAATAGAAACCATCTTTTGAGCGTGTTATAATGATTTAATCAGGAAATAGATTGTAAATAGAGTAGTGTCTGGAAAAGAAAATAAATACATCGGATGTTCATTTATTTTAGCATCTCTGTGAAGGAGACTGTGAGAAAAAGGTAGACTTTTTTTGACTCAAATGCTATGGGCTTTTGCAGACTTAGTAAGATATATCCAAAGTAGAACCTTTTATTTGTGTGATGACAAGTATGTCAATATATTTTGCTCCCAATTTTCTTTGGTTTGGAAGTGAGGGCTGGCAATACATATGTTCCAAGAGAAGTAAAAGTGTGACAAGGTCTTCTTTCCACTTTGACTGAAATGCTCATTAGTTCCTGCTAATGAGAAAAGTTTAGGTCAGAAGCCAAAAGAGTACATTCTCAGGATAAGAAATGAGAGGGGTCAAATAGCCAAGGTTAAGAATCAGGAATCCAGGTCAAATAGTGACAATGGATAATGTAGGATTGAGAATCAGATGGCCACAAGCAGAAGGTATATACTCTTTTGGAGAAAAGACATAAACACAAATTGTCACAACTGGAATGAATTAAAGCAGTGTGTTCCCTGACATCAGGCAGAATATCATTAGAAGAGTTTCCTTTGGAGTTATGACAAAAATTAATTTTAAGCATTTTTTATTTTTTGGATGCCAGATAATAGACAAATTTGCTTTAAAAGCAATATGCCTATATAATATACAAAATATTTGCTGGGTGGAACAAGAATAGGGACAGGATCATGTTACAAGATATAGTTAGCATCAGAGGCGCCTTTGTGAAGATGTATTCTACCTGTGATGCCTTGTATGAACAAATGCCTCAATTCATGTTTGGGTTTGATCACTCATTTATTCATTCATTCACTAGTTTATTCATACATTTTTAACTTATTTTATTTCTGTTAGATAACACGATTATACCATAATCTTTTTCTAACATTTTTCATGTTGATATGTTAACTTGCTAGTTCTGCTTTCTTTTGTTTTTTTCTTGTAGCCAAAATAGAGAACTTCTCTTTTTATAGAGCTATGTGATAAGTGGTGATCAAGGAATATCTTCCTGCTCTCATGCTTGCCTCTCTGCAGTGCAGTTCCTCTCCACCAAACATTTGGAGGGATCTTTGTAAAATATGCATTCAAAAGTATCATTCTACTAAGACTCTTTATTCACTTTCCCTTGGTCTCAGAAGACAATCTAACCTCTTTTCCTGGACCTAAACAGCCCACATAACTTGTAACTCTCCAGCCCCATGATATTCCTCTCTTCTCACTCACTACTCTTCAGCCAACTTGAGCTGCTTCTTTTTCCTGGAATATCCCAGCCCTGAGGAATCAACCTGAGATTTCTGTGTCTGGCATCTCTTTGTGCCTCAGCAGAAGGCACTTGTTCCTATCCTTCAGATCTCAGCTATTACTTAATTAAAGAGAGCTTTTTTGACTAACCTATGTTATTCTGTCATCACTCCACTTAATATCTTTAAAACATTGATCACAATCCACTATTTTTGTTTACTGATTTAATTAATTACTATGATCTCTTTTGACCCCATTAACATATATCTGCCAAAAGATGAATGATTTTTTCTGTTTCAGTTGGGACTCTATCCCCTGGAACCAGAAAAATAAATGTTTAGCAGTTGGTAGGTGCTCAATAGTATGTTTTAACAAATGAATGCATCACAGCTTTATTATCTTGTCACTATCATAGTTCATAATCTTCCTCATGCTTTGTGTTACTCAGTGTTTACTGAGGACTTAGGATGTGAAGGGAACTTAGACCTTAGGGGGATACAGATTAATAAAGACTTGATTCCTTTGCTCTATGATAGGGCTCACAGATAGGTTTCTGCTTGTCTTGGCCAGTTCTTAGATTTCTGTGTATAGAAAAAGACTGGGGCTATGTCTCAACACACTAATGAATGCCAGCAACACAGAAGAGAGGACAAAATACTCATGTCATAAGTTGGCCATTCCTGATGAGCTAATAGAATTAACACACTTTCAAAATACCTTTCTTATGGAAGAAGGTGTTTTGTTTTTCTTCTGTAAGTCTCTCTAATGTGCCTGTTACCTTTAGCCATGGAACTTTTTCGCACAGGTGGAAGTCACTCTGCTCGTCCACCCCAACCCTCCTCTCTCCTTCCTACACCTCCTCATGGCCCCTTCACCAACTGTCATCCTTCATATCTCAGTCAAGGACTCCCTTTCAGGGATTCATCCTCTGACTATTTCCCCACCTTCCCCTGACTAGGTTAATTTTTCTGCCCTATACTTTCCTGGCCCCAGGGACTTCTGTTCATAGCACTTAGCTTTGTTGTCATTGTACATGGATCTGTGTCCTTAGTGGATTAATCATCTGTCTGTCATACTGGACTGTGAACTCCATAAGGACAAGTCTTTGTTTTGCTATTTCCAACGCCAGCCACCTGATATTACACCATGTTTCCCTTAGGAAGTCGCCATTCATGTAATATTATATTGATTCCAAAGCACTTAATCTAAGATAACATAATTTTGTTTAAACCTGGCCCTTAATGATTTTGATACATTCTCACTACTAGGGTTTTGTGCTTGTAGCTAGAGATGACAGGGCTTCCCTGGTGGCTCAGATGGTAAAGAATCTGCCTGAGATGCAGGATAATTTCATCAAGTAACAATTTTAAAATTTATGACAGTAAGTGATTATGAAACAGAGAACTACAACCATGGATATCTGTACCACAGAAAAAGAGATAGAATTTTTGTTGCCTGACCAAGTCTCACCTCTTCAGTTTAGCATCATTCAGTTACTTTTGCCATCATTGTTCATCACCATTTCCAAATTTCTTTCATGTCTTATATCACTAAGATTAGTGATTAAAACATTTCCTCTCCAGATGCTCAGGCTGCCTGATGTCCTATCTCCCCAGAATATTTCAGGAAACAAAAATGATAGAGTAACTTGCTTCATTTAATAGATGCTTTTTGCCCAGTTTATTTGTTTTTGAGAAAAACAGGCTCCAAAAGTCCCATACCACTTTCTTTTTTAAAGGTAAAGATGTAAAATGAACAAGATATTTAGACTTTCAGAGCCATTGACTTAATATTTATAACCTTGAGGTTGCCTTTGATCCTAAATCAGCTTTTAATTACCATTGTAGTTACATTGGTGAAAAAATGATTCTATTATTTCCAGAGTACAGCAAGGATATGACCAGTACTATCTCATGAGTACAGTTATTTTAAGGCTTTTATTACTATAGTTGGTTTATTATAATTCATTGTTCACTGGTCTTCTAGACTATTTACTTAAGGTTCTGTTCAGTGTTCCAGCTGCTACTGCAGCTGCTTTTCCTCTGAGATTCCACAGCTTCCTGAGAGTAGCAGGGTTCCTATTTGGAAGAGGGTATAATTGGGCTCAAGGGGGAGACTTAACTTGGTGTCCCCTGGAATGTGTTACAAGAGGGTGCATTATTCCCAACTCCAAGAAGAGGTTAAAAATATAAAGAGAATGGTAGATGAACTCTTTAACCATTACAAACTGACAGAAGCAACAACGAAACTGCTCAATCATCTGTCCACTTATTCAGCTAGCTAGCTATCTTGCTATCCACAGCCAGTTGTACCTTTGTAGTAGATTCATTTAATAAACGTATAAAGTTTTCCTGATTGCTCAATTCCCAGCCCAGCCTCATTTCTTCTTTTGGAAAAAAAAAATGTATTTTTCTTAATGTTTCTATACAATTTGTTTATTCAACAAACATGATTGAGTACCTACTATGTGCCTGGGACAACTTTTGCAACTCATAAAAACTTTATTAGCAAGCAGACAAAAATAGTCATTCATCCTATTCTGTAAGCTTGAGAAATTGCCACTGTATTAGGTACTTTGACAAGTGGTTGCATGAAAAGTTTACAACAGCATATAGGTCTAGTAGTGGGATTGCTGGGTCATATGGTAGTGTTATTCCCAGCTTTTTAAGGAATATCCACACTGTTCTCCATAGTGGTTGTATCAGTTTACATTCCCACCAGCAGTGCATGAGGGTTCCTTTTTTTCCACATCCTCTCCAGCATATATTGTTTATAGATTTTTTACAATGGCCATTCTGACAGGTATGAGGTGATACCTCATTGTAGTTTTGATTTACATTTCTCTAATAATGAGCGATGTTGAGCATCATTTCATATGTTTATTGACCATCTGGTGCTCTGTGACAACCTAGAGGGATGGGATAGGGGGAGGGGAGGGAGGTTCAAGAGGAGGAGATATATGTATGCTTATGGCTGATTCACATTGTTGTACAGCACAAACCAACAAAACATTGTACAGGAGTTATCCTCCAATTAAAAATAAATTTTAAAAATATGGATTAAAAATACACACATGCCAAGTTTACAACAACATTCTGATGACGCAATCACCTAACTTTCTAACTGAATCAAGTAACAGAATCCTTCAACAATTTTGAAATGGGGGAAGGGCAGGAAAGAATGTAGGGTATTATGGACTAAAGGTATTTCTCTAAATGTGTTAGATGGTGGATGGCCCGTATTGTTTCAGTTTCATCCTGCTTATGCAAAGGCAGACATTTTAGCCACCTACAGAGTTAAACTTAACTCTTTTCATATTAAAAAAAAAGTATTTTCATAGAGTTTATTCTACATAAAAACAAAACCCTCAAGTGAAGATTTATATAGGGATATTTACAGTACGTGTCTTCATTCAGTTCAGTCGCTCAGTTGTGTCCACTTCTTTTTGACCCCATGGACTGCAGCACGCCAGGCTTTCCTGTCCATCAGCAACTCCTGGAGCTTGCTCAAACTCATGTCCATTGAGTTGGTGATGCCATCCAACAATCTCATCTTCTGTCGTCCCCTTCAATCTTTCCCAGCATCAAGGTTTTTTCCAAAGAGTCAGTTCTTCACATCAGGTGGCCAAAGTATTGGAGCTTCAGCTGCAGCATCAGTCCCTCCAATGAATATTCAGAACTGACATCCTTTAGGGTGAACTGGTTGGATCTCCTTGCAGTCCAAGGGACTCTCAAGAGTTTTCTCTAACACCACAGTTCAAAAGCATCAATTCTTTGGTGCTCAGCTTTCTTTATAGTCCAATTGTCACATGCACATGTGACTACTGGAAAAACCATAGCTTAGGTTATATGGACTTTTGTAGGCAAAGTAATGTCTCTGCTTTTTAATATGCTGTCTAGGTTGCTCATGGCTTTTCTTCCAAGGAACAAATGTCTTTTAATTTCATGGCTGCAGTCACCATCTGCAGTGATTTTGGTGCCCAAGAAAATAAAATGTGTCACTGTTTCCATTGTTTCCCCATCTATTTGGCATGAAGTGATGGAACCAGATACCAGGATCTTAGTTTTTTGAATGTTGAATTTTAAGCCAGCTTTTTCACTCTCCTCTTTCAGTTTCATCAAGAGGCTCTTTAGTCCCTCTTCGCTTTTTGCAATAAGGGTGGTGTCATCTGTATATCTTTAGACTTCCATAGATCTATGATTGAAGTCTTCAAATGCTAGCTAGTCTTCATGGGACTATTCTGATTCGAATGCATAAAATGGTAAACTGGTATTTCCCAGAGAGTAAATAACATGTAAACTGATGTTTCCAAGACAATGAATTCATTTCAGAGGCCACTATATCCCACTATCTCCACTGAAGTATTTTGAAGTAAGTTACAGGCAATGTCAAAGAGAGGTTGGCATTTACTCCCTGTCTGTGTACTTGTGGAGTTACAGAATCAACAGTCTTGCTCCAGGGCTGCATTAGAAGTAGAGCCAAACAGAGTGAGAGGAATCTTGGGAGAGCGCACACCACACCTGGAAACCAAGTCCTGGCAGAGGCCACTGATCGCAGTCAGAGCAGACCACGCCAGAACAGGACATGAAGCATCCCTGCCAGAATCAAAAGCACTCAGCTGTGTCCAACTCTTTGCGCCCTCATGGCCTGTAGTCCACCAGGTTCCTCCGTCCATGGGATTTCCCAGGCAAGAATACTGGAGTGGCTGCCATTTCCTTCCCCAGGGGATCTTCCAGACCCAGGGATCAAACCCAGGTCTCCACTGTAGGTGGATTCTTTACCGTCTGAGTCACCAGGGAAGCCATATTCCATTAAAAGCAGCCCTTATGTCTCTCATCCCTTTGAGACTTTAATCCTGTACAGCTAGAACTTGAAGAGAGTAGGAGGAGGCCAAAAAACAAACATAAAGAAACAACGAACACGACTAGCTTTCCTCACCCAACCTGTCCCTACTCTAAGACCCTATGTTTGAGGTTTACTTAGTGACAGAAGATCATTGTTCAGATGAATGAATCCTAGAATTTAAACTGGTCTGGAATCAGTTGTTGTTTGGAAGGTGTGTGTTTGTTTATTTTATGGTGATAATGGACAGGGGGAGAAGGCAATGGCACCCCACTCCAGTACTCTTGCCTGGAAAATCCCATGGACGGAGGAGCCTGGTGGACTGCCATCTATGGGGTCGCACAGAGTCAGACACCACTGAAGCGACTTAGCAGCAGCAGCAGCAGCAGCAGCAGCAGCAATGGACAGGGAGGCCTGGCGTGCTGTGATTTATGGGGTCACAAGGAGTCATACAGGACTGAGCAACTGAACTGAACTGAACTGAATGTACATATGATACAAAACTTACCATTCTAACCAAGTGTTGGCAACCAAGGGTGGAATTCAGTGTCAGCACATTTCCATCATTGTGTAACCATCTCCACCATCCATCTCCATAACTTTTTAATCTCTCCAAATTGAAACTTGGTACTCACTAAATACTAACTCCCCGTTACCCTCATCCCCAGTCCCTGGCTGTCACCATTCTACTTTCTGTCCCTAAGAATTTGACTACTCTAGGTATTTCATATTAGTGGAATCATAAAATACCGCTCCCCTTGTGACTGGTGTATTTCACTTAGCACAGTGTCTTCAAGGTTCATCATATTGTAGTTCTTTTATGTGTCAGAATTTCTTTTCTTTCAAATAAGATTGCTCTGAGCTGTGAGCATGTTTTGTTTATTAAGTCTTCTATTAAAAGATACTTTGTTTCCACATTTTTTTTCTATTTTGAATAATGTTACTATTGTTGTAAACAGATGTTCAGATATCTAATTCCTCTCCCTTTTCACCAACATCCTTTGCAGTTTTTCTTTTTTGACTCATTTTGTAGGTCTAAAGTAATATCTCATTTTGATTTTTATTTTCATTCCCCTAATTGTGATGCTGCTCATCTTTCCATGTCTTTCTTAGCCATTTGTATATCTTCTTTGGAGACATATCTAGTGAAGTCCTTTGCCCATCTTTTAAAAATGTCATTTTTGTTGTTGAGTTCTGAGTTCTATATATGCTCTGTATATTAATCCTTTATCAGACATAATTTGCAAATATTTTCTCCCACACTGTGAGTTGCCTTTTTCACTTTGTTGAGAGTGTCCTTTCTATACAAGGCTTTACATTTAATGAAGTACAGTGTGTCTAATGTTATCTTTAGTTGTCTGTGCTTTTGGTATTCAATCTAACAAGTCTTTACCAAATCTAAAGTCATAAAATTTTCCCCTTATGTCTTCTTCTTCTGCTGCTGCTGCTGCTAAGTCACTTCAGTCGTGTCCAACTCTGTGCGACCCCAGAGACGACAGCCCACCATGCTCCCCCGTCCCTGGGATTCTCCAGGCAAGAACACTGGAGTGGGTTGCCATTTCCTTCTCCAATGCATGAAAGTGAAAAGTGAAAGTGAAGTCGCTCAGTTGTATCCGACTCTTTGCGACCCCCTGGACTGCAGCCTACCAGGCTCCTCTGTCTAAGAGATGTAAAAATTTGCTCTTAGGTTTAGGTCTTTGATCCATTTTGAGTTACTGTTTGCATATAGTGTAAGGTAAGGGTCCAATTTCGTTTTTTGTATGTGGATACCTAGTTTCCCAACATTATTTGTAAAAAAAAAAAGACAAAAACTGTCCTTTCACTATTGAATGGTCTTGATACCCTTGTTAAAAATCATATGACCATCTATCCATCTATGTGAGATTTATTTCTGAGGTCTCTATTCTGTTTCCTTGGTCTATATATCTTTTTTTATGCAAGGATCACTGTTTTGCTATTTGTTTGCTTATTTTAAATATATAACTGAAGAGAACAGTTATATAATTTGTCCGAGATGCCTGGTAAGTGCTTGGGCACTTATCTGCTTCATGCATCTATCTGCTTCACTTAAGACCAGAAGTGTAAAGTGATCTTCTTATGGAGAAGACAAAACCCTGAGAGGACAAATGGAACAAAGGAGCCTCTTGGGTCTCAGGCTTGGAACTGTCACACTGCCATTTCAATCTCACTGTGCTGTCTAAAGTGAATCCTGTGACCGGACCCACTGCCGGGCTTAGATGATCGCGGTCCATCCCTTTAGCTGGAAGAGTGAAAGGCCACAGGGCATAGGGGGCAAATTTAAGTCACCCAGACCAAGGGCCTCGATAGGCTTTAAGGTCAAAAATTAACTTTTCTTGTTATTATCTTATCTATGATTTCCTTTAGGGGAAAATGGAAACTAAAGTTTAATGTAAAAGAAGAAGGGGAAGTGGTAGAGTTTAAAAAAATATCTCTACCTCCTTTGGTGCATGTTTGAATTCATTCTCATTAAATGTACAGGTGTCACTACTGCACACTCTGGTTTCCTCACAAAACGTGAACTACTTGATGCCAGATGCCTTATTATCATAAACATACTATTACTAATAAATACCATTTATATAGTACTAACCATGTGTCAGACTCTGATATAGTACAAACAGTATTCTATTTCATCATTCAAACAGCACTCCTAAGTTAATGATAGAATCTTCATTTTACAGATATCAAATTAGGGCACAGAGAATTTCATTACTGGGCAGATTGTTTGACTTCTTATCTGCTGGCTATTCCTGAGGACTAAATCCACAGGTATACAATGCCCATAAAGCAGGGGAATGGAACACTATTTTTAACTATCCCAAAGGAAGTTTTTCCAAAGGGAGAAACATTGTATTTGCAGAAATGCCATAAAGCAAAAAAGTACATCAAAGCAATCATAAACAAAGCGAAATAGCCCATTCAGTTTGATGCTCAACATTGCAAATAATTCACAATTGCCCATGCTACAGAAGTAAATCCATTGATATATAAATAAAATACAGACAGTGATAGACACTCTCTTAAAGAGAGACCTACTAGTGCTATAGGGGTGTGCGTGTGTGTGTGTTTCACTTTTGGGGTCTTCTTTCACATATATCTTGGCTTGTTCTGTTTGTTTTTTTTTAACCTAAGTTTTGCGTGCTTAATAATTTGATTGAATGAGTAAATGTCATATACAATTTAAATGTCTGACACAGTCTTGTATTAAGATATGTGTGTGTATATATATGTGTGTGTATATATATATATATATATATAAAGGAAATGACAACCCATTCTAGTATTCTTCCCTGGAGAATCCCATGGACAGAGGAGCCTAGCGGGCTATACAGTCCATGGGGTTGCATAGAGTCAGACATGACTGAGTGACTAAACAACTACATACACACACACACACACACGCACACACACATATATATAAAACATCTTTAATGAGCCAAAGTCCTTACATTTTCTTTCGTTAAAACAAAACAAAGTTATAGTAGGTTCACATTGAGTTATAATTCAGTCTTTGGACCAGACATATCCTGTTTTGCTGTGTTCCATTAACTTATGCTTAAAGATTTATTAAAAAAAATGTTCTCTGACCATTTTTACACAGCCTACACTTATTTGGATTCAGAATAAGATACAAGAATTTTAACATTTTATTATGAAAATAATATGATGGAATAGAATAAGAGCTGAATGATTAATTTTGTATGGCTAGAACACGTGCAAATTTAAATGATATTAATGCTTTCATTTTTCCATAGTCAATATTTGCATTTCTTAATCGTGAAAATCTGCTTAAAAAAATAAAGTGAATCATGATCTTGAAGCTATGAGGAAAAGGGAATTATTTTAAAAGAATTTCAGGCTTAGCTACACAGCTCTTGATCGAGGTCAAAATTCTGAACACTGGGATGTTAGAGGTCTAATTCAGCTGTCCACGCTTTCTAACATGGTTGAATGTTAGCAATCATTATACTTGGAACCAATAAGTATCTAGAGCTGTTCTGCTTTTAGAATGGCCTTTGGTCTACAGAGGAGAAAAGACCTCACTTAAGCTTTTAACAGGGCTATTTTTATGATGTCAATTATTTACATAGTGATTCTTTCAATCTGGTATTCTTCCACCTCTAAAAAAAATACTCCCTCAAAAAAAATCAGTAGAAGTAGAAATCCCTCTAAACATTATTCAAGCCTGCATAAAAGCATATGGGTATCATCAAATATTATAATTTGGGGAAGTGATTCGGAATTCTTCATGAGACCCTATTTTCTGTTGCCAAGGAGCACAGTACCACTAGAAAACTGTACACTGGGCCACATACAGAGCAACTAGTTCATATTTTTTCTATGTATTGGAAATAAAATTAGTTTATTCAAGAGGCAAAATAGATTCTTGTAATATATATTTTTTTTATTGTGGAGCATAGGTAAAGCTAATTTCTCCCCATCTCAAAGACTTTTAAAAATTCCTCCTTATGGAATGAAATGCAGAGTCTTTGAAAATTGACAGTAGCATTGTTTGAAGGGCACAATATGGTGCTTCTCACTTTCCCTAGCTTAGGAAAGAAAATAGGAAAGCTTGTTAGAACTGTGTTTAAAACAAGGATACCTAAACTCTAAAAGGTAAACTGATACAGCATGAACTATGCTGATATTTATTTTGACTCTGTTTTTGTGGTTACTTATGTCTCAGCACTTGGTGTGTGGTAAATAGGAGAGTAAAGGAAAAAGGCGTTAGGCTTTTAATGTAGTGGAGCCACGCCCACTGGGCTCAAGAGCATCATGATTAATTAAATGCAGCGCTGGTGCTTGTTTTAGGACTCACCTTGGAAAACTCTGTGAAGTTCTGCTTGGACTCCTCCCACCTAGGTAATTCTTTTATTTCAATCCATTCGGTCAGCTTAAGTTTTCTACTTCAGTCCTATCTTAGAAATAACCAAAATATCATGACTTATTCTTCATCTTACTCTACCTCTGCTCTTGCAGAACTTAACTGACTTGTCACTGACCTGTATTCTCTTTGTGCTGGTAGAGCTCATTTCACACAATTTAGCTTGTATTTTAGGGGTAACAGTTTATGTTACAATCCTGTTACAAAGAAACAAAAAAATTCAATAATTTGATGCCTCAAAGCCCAAATTCCTCAACAAGACCTTAAAAAGTGTCACAGGGTACATGGAGAGTCCTTCACACCTAGAGATTCTTGGCAGAGTCCTCCCACCCACAGATTTCACATAAGGTGACACCTCTTCTTGGGATGATCTTGATCACTCACGAACCTTTATCTATAGTTCTTCAGGCTCTCTATCAGATCTAATCCCTTGAATCCATTTGTCATTTCCTCTGTATAATCATAAGGGATTTGATTTAGGTCATACCTGAATGGTCTAGTGGTTTTCCCTACTTTCTTCAATTTAAGTATGATTTTGGCAGTAAGGAGTTCATGATCTGAGCCACAGTCAGCTCATGGTCTTGCTTTTGCTGGCTGTATAGAGCTTCTCCATCTTTGGCTGCAAAGAATATAATCAACCTAATTTCAGTATTAACCATCTGATTATGTCCATGTAGAGTCTTCCCTTGTGTTGTTGGAAGAGGATGTTTCCTATGACCAGTGTGTTCTCTTGGTAAAACTCTGTTAGCCTTTGCCCTGCTTCATTCTGTACTCCCAAGGCCAAAATTGTCTGTAACTCGAGGTATTTCTTGACTTCCTACTTTTGCATTCCAGTCCCCAGTAATGAAAAGGACATCATTTTTTGGTTTTAGTTCTATAAGGTCTTGTAGGTCTTCACAGAACCGTTCAACTTCAGCTTCTTCAGCATTACTGGTCTGGGCATAGACTTGGATTACTGTGATACTGAATTGTTTGCCCTGGAAATGAACAGAGATCATTTGGTCATTTTGGAGACTGCAGCCAGTGGTTCTCTGAGGAGGCCATACAAATAGCTGTGAAAAGAAGAGAAGTGAAAGGCAAAGGAGAAAACGAAAGATATACCCATTTGAATGCAGAGATACAAAGAATAGCAGGAGAGATAAGAAAGCCTTCCTCAGTGATCAATGCAAACAAATAAAAGAAAGTAATAGAATTGGAAAGACTGGCGATCTCTTCAAGAGAATTAGAGATACCAAGGGAACATTTCATGCAAAGTAAGTAGGTAAGGTCTCTCAGTCATGCCTGACTCTTTGCGACCCCATGGACTGTAGCCCACCAGGCTCCTCTGTCCATGGGATTCTCCAGGCAAGAATACTGGAGCGGGTTGCCATTTCCTTCTCCAGGGGATCTTCCCAACCCAGGGATTGAACCCAGGTCTCCCGCATTGCAGGCAGATGCTTTAACCTCTGAGCCACCAGGGAAGACAAAGATGGGCACAATAAAGGACAGAAATGGTATGGACCTAACAGAAGCAGAAGATATTAAGAAGAGGTGGAAAGAATACACAGAAGAACTATACAAAAAAGATCTTCACAACTCAGATAATCACGATGGTGTAATCACTCACTTAGAGCCAGACATCCTGGAATGTGAAGTCAAGTGGGCCTTAGGAAGCATTACTTTGAACAAACTAGTGGAGGTGATGGAATTCCAGCTGCTGCTATTTCAAATCCTAAAAGATGATGCTGTGAAAGAGTGGCACTCATTATGTCAGCAAATTTGGAAAACTCAGTAATGGCCACAGGACTGGAAAAGGTCCGTTTTCATTCCAATCCCAAAGAAAGGCAATGCCAAAGAATGTTCAAACTACCACACAATTGCACTCATCTCACAGGCTAGTAAAGTAATGCTCAAAATTCTCCAAGCCAGGCTCCAACAGCACATGAACCATGAACTTCCGGATGTTCAAGCTGGATTTAGAAAAGGCAGAGGAACCAGAGATCAAATTGCCAATACCTGTTGGATCATCAAAAAAGGAAGAGAGTTCCAAAAAACATCTACTTCTGCTTTATTAACTATGCCAAAGCCTTTGACTGTGTGGATCACAACAAACTGTGGAAAATTCTGAAAGAGATGGGAATACCAGACCAAGTGAACTGCCTCTTGAGAAATCTGTATGCAGGTCAGGAAACACCAGTTAGAACTAGACATGGAACAACAGACTGTTTCCAAATCAGGAATGGAGTATGTCAAGGCTGTGTATTGTCACCCTGCTTATTTAACCTATATGCAGAGTACATCATGAGAAATGCTGTACTGGATAAAGCACAAACTGGAATCAAGGTTGCCAGGAGAAATATCAATAACCTCAAATATGCAGATGAAACCACCCATATGGCAGAAAGCGAAGAAGAACTAAAGAACCTCTTGATGAAAGTGAAAGAGGAGAGTGAAAAAGTTGGCTTAAAACTCAACATTCAGAAAACTAAGATCATGGCATCTAGTCCTATTACTTCATGGCAAATGGATGGGGAAACAGTGGAAACAGTGACAGATTTTTTTGGGCTCCAAAATCACTGCAGATGGTGACTGCAGCCATGAAATTAAGACACTTGCTACTTGGAAGGAAAGTTATGACCAACCTAGACAGCTTATTAAAAAGCAGAGACATTACTTTGCCAACTAATGTCCATCAATTATGGTTTTTCCAGTAGTCATGTATGGATGTGAGTGTTGGATTATAAAGAAAGTGGAGCAACAAAAAATTGATGCTTTTGAACTATGGTGTTGGAGAAGACTCTTGAGGGTCCCTTAGACAGCAAGGAGATCGAACCAGTCCATCCTAAAGGAAATCAGTCCTGAATATTCATTGGAAGGACTGATGCTGAAGGTGAAACTCCAATACTTTGGCCTCCTGATGCAAAGAACTGACTCTTTGGAAAAGACCCTGATTTGGGGAAAGATTGAAGGTGGAAGGAGAAGGGGACGACAGAGGATGAGATGGTTCGATGGCATTGCCGACTCAATGGACATGAGTTTGAGTAAGCTCCAGGAGTTGGTGATGGACAGGGAGACCTGGCATGCTGCAGTCCATGGGGTCACAAAGAGTTGGACAGGACTGAGCGACTGAACTGAACTGAACTGACACCTCTTCTCTAAAACCCTCCCTCAGTTCCCTGTGTAGAGTTTGTTACCCAATGCTATATCTTCTGTTTTCTTAATACCAAGTCCATAATTATTGTGGAATACCTATTTATATACAAATTTTATAGCACCCATTAGCTAGTGTAGCCCTTCAAAATATGGACTATATAATGTTCATCCTTATTTGTCATATGATTCACCTCCCAAATAAATATGTGTTAAATAGTTTAAATAGTCCTTACTAAATATTTATCGAGTAACTAGTTATATCTTTCGTTTTGTTTGTTTCTATCCCCCACTCCCCTCACAACCCTCAGACTTTAAGTTCTAAGGGGTGGGTATTCCTGTATATTTTTTTCACCACTGTTAATCAGTGCCAGATACAGTACCTGGTATAGTTGGCATGCAATAAATATTTATAAAATGAGCAAATACATGGATAAGTAAGAATGTCAGTGGCTGATGATAGCTTTTAATGTTTAAGAGAGTTTAGTATGCAAAAACTTCTTTCCCATAAAAGAATGAACCTGTATTTTAAATATTTTGGCATCATGAAGAAGATAGTTTAAAAATATACTTGTGGTTTTCAGAATGTGGGTTTTGGCCCATCTATTTGTCATGCTGTCAACTTAGGTGACTATGTCCAGCATTTTTAAAAAAGAAAAAATAAACCGTATTTTATTAGTTTTCTACTACTGTGTAAAAAGTTACACAAGCTTAGCAGCTTAAGACATTAATTATCTCACAGTTTCCATTGGTTGGGGCTTGGACTGCAGGTTACCTGCTTCCTCTGCTCAGGGTCTCACAGGCTGAAATAAAGGTGTAAGCAGGGATGTCTCAGAGAAGGCGAGGGCACCCCACTCCAGTACTCTTGCCCGGAAAATCCCATGGACGGAGGAGGCTGGTAGGCTGCAGTCCATGGGGTCGCTCAGAGTCGGACAGGACTGAGAGACTTCACTTTCACTTTTCACCTTCATGCATTGGAGAAGGAAATGGCAACCCACTCCAGTGTTCTTGCCTGGAGAATCCCAGGGACGGGGGAGTATGGTGGGCTGCCGTCTCTGGGGTCGCACAGAGTCGGACACGACTGAAGCAACTTAGCAGCAGCAGCAGCAGCAGCAGGAATGTCTGGCTCTTATCTTAGTCTTGAGGTTATTTCCTGTGACACTGTAAGTTATAGAAAGAAACAGGTATTTGCTTTTCATTGCTTTTCTGGCAGAGATCTTCTAAAATCATTGGAATTCCCTAAGGATGGCAAAAGATGTCTTTTGTTATGTTAATGGTGACTTGCAGACCACCTAAGGATGGGTGCTGGTTACCAGGAAAACCAACCATGTGATTAGAGGGTTGAAACTTTGAATCCCACCTCTTGACCTACAAAGATGGTTGAGGGGCTGAAGGTGTATCACTCACCAATGCCCAATGATGTAATCAATGATGGTAGTTAATGAAGCCTTCCTAAAGATCCCAGAGGGCTGGGTATGGAAAATTTATGGCTTGACAAACAGGTGGAGATTCCAGGGGTGTGGCAACACTGGAGAGGAGTGTGTCTTTTTCCCCTACCTTGCCCTATGCATCTCTTTTATCTGGCTGTTGAGCTGTGTCCTTTTTATAAATGCCAAAAATCTAATTAGTATAAATGGGTTTCTTGAGTTCTGTGAATCATTCTAGAACATTAATTGAATCTAAGGAAGGGATGTGAGAACTTCTGATTTATAGCCATTGAGTCAGAAGCTTTGAAGATAACTTTGTTTTGTGATTGGCATGTCTGAAATGTGTATACGTATGTGTGGAGGGGGTAGTCTTGTAAAATTGAATCCTTTATCTGTGAAATTTGATGCTATCTCCAGATAGGTAAAGTCAGAGTTGACTTGTGGGACCTGAAACTGGTATTTACAGAGTTGCTTGGTGTTTTGAGGGCGCTCCTCCCTAGTAATGTTGGAACTGGTAGCAGAACCTGTTTATGTTCCAAGATCAGGTACTTGGTGGAAGAATTCATTTCTTTGCAGATATAGAACATCTGGCTTCTTTAAGGCTAGTGGGGTCTGCTACAAGTCTTTGACCTCTATACCTAATTTAAAGGGATCACCTGATTAGCTCAGGCCCACCCCAGATGATCTTCCTTTTGATTAACTTAACTTTAACTGTTTGGGGGCTTGTTTTTGTTTTGACTGTTTGCCACCCCATGGACTGCAGCACACCAGGCTTCCCTGTCCATCACCAGCTTCTGGAGCTTGCTCAAACTCATGTCCATGGAGTCGGTGATGCCATTCAACCATCTCATCCTCTGTCATCCCCTTCTCCTCCTGCCATCAATCTTTCCCAGCATCAGGGTCTTTTCTAAAGTCAGATCTTCGCATCATGTGGCCAAAGTATTGGAGCTTCAGCATCAGTCCTTCCGGGGAATATTCAGGATTAATTTTCTTTAGGATGGACTGGTTTGTTCTTGCAGTCAAGGGACTCTAAAGAGTCTTTTCCAATACCACAGTTCAAAAGCATCAATTCTTCAGTGTTCAGCCTTCTTTATGGTCCAATTCTGAAATCCATACATGACCTCTGGAAAAACCATAACTTTGACTACACCGGCTTTTGTCAGCAAAGTAATGTCTCTGCTTCTTAATACTCTGTCTAGGTTTGTCATAGCTTTTCTTCCAAGGAGCAAGTGTTTTTTAATTTCATGGCTGCAGTCACCATCTGCAGTGATTTTGGAACCCAAGAAAATAAAGTATGTCATTGTTTCCACTGTTTCTCCTTCTATTTGCCATGATATGATGGAAGCAGATGCCAGGATCTTAGTTCTATGAATGTTGAGTCTTAAGCCAGCTTTTTCACTTTCCTCTTCCACCTTTATCAAGAGGCTCTTTAGTTCTGCTTTGCTTTCTGCCATAAGGGTGGTATCATCTGCATATCTGAGGTTATTGATATTTCTCCCAGCATTCTTGATTCCAGCTTGTGCCTTATCCAGCCTGGCATTTCACATGGTGTACTCTGAATATAAGTTTAATAGTAAGGTATATACAGCTGGGGCACACTGCTTTCCCAATTTGAAACCAGTCCGTTGTTCCATGTCTGGTTCTAACTGTTGCTTCTTGACCTGCATACAGGTTTCTCAGGAGGCAGGTAAGGTGGTCTGGTATTTCCATCTCTTTAAGAATTTTCCACAGTTTGTTGTGATCCACACAAAGACTTTAGCGTAGTCAATGATGCAGAAGATGTTTCTCTGGAATTCTCTTGCTTTTTCTATGACACAATGGATGTTGGCAGCTTGATCTCTCTTTCCTCTGCCTTTTCTAAATCCAGTTTGAACATTTGGGAGTTCTCAGTGCATGTATTGTTGCAGCCTAGCTTTGGAGAATTTTGAGCATTACATTGCTAGCATGTGAGTTGAGTGCACTTGTGCGGTAGTTTGAACATTCCTTGGCATTGCCTTCTTTGGGATTGGAATGAAAACTGACCTTTTCCAGTCCTGTGACCACTGCTGGGTTTTCCAAATTTGCTGGCATATTGAGTGAAGCACTTTTTCAGCATCTTATTTTAGGATTTGAAATATTTCAGCTGGAATTCCACTAGCTTTGTTTGTAGTCATGCTTCCTAAGGTCCGCTTGATTTCACGCTCCATGATGTCAGGCACTAAGTGAGTGATCACATCATCATGGTTATCTGAATCATTAGATCTGTTTTGTATAATTCTTCTGTATATTCTTGCCACCTCTTCTTAGTGTCTTCTGTTAGGTCCACACCGTTTCTGTCCTTGTATTGTGCCCATCTTTGCATGAAACATTCCCTTGATAGCTTTAATTTTCTTGAAGAGATCTCTAGTCTTCCCCATTCTATTGTTTTCCTCTATTTCTTTGTGCTGATCACTTAGGAAAGCTTTATTCTCTCCCCTTGGTATTCTTTGGACTTCTGCCTTCAGATGGATATATCTTTCCTTTTCTCTTCTTTTCACTTTTTCCTTTCCACTTCTTTTCTCAACTACTTGTAAGGCCTCCTCAGACAACCATTTTGCCTTTCTGCATTTCTTTTCCTGGAGATGATTTTGATCACTGCCTTTTGTACAATGTTATGAACTTCTGTCCATAGTTCTTCAGGCATTCTGTCTATCAGATCTAATGCCTTTAATCTATTTTTCACTTCCACTGTATAATCGTAAGGGATTTGTTTTAGGTCATACCTGAATGGCCTAGTGGTTTTCCCTACTTTCTTCAATTTAAGTCTGAATTTTGTTGTAAGGAATTCATGATCTGAGCCACAGTCAGCTCCTGAATGTGTTTTTTGCTGACTGTATTAGGGTTTATAGATTTAATTATATCTGAAAGTTTTCTTTACCTAACCATATAATATAACTTAATCAATGCATTGCACCTTATCTTTTATAGACATTGTCCTTACTAACAGGGAGTAGTGATTATACAAAAGTATGATTCATTGGAGTCATTTTACAGTTTTACTTACCATATTGCTTTAATAATATATGTGTGTACATTTACAGGCACATGCATTAAATTATGTGTCTATAGCTGTGTAAGTACCCAGTTATAATGCAAAGTCTATTTTACACTGTGGGTCATGTTCTAAAAACTTGAAAATCACTGTAGAGGATAAATTTACAGTACTTTTCATCTTCCCAAAGTAAGGAAATACTCCAGTCGTAGGTAATGCTAAGCAGCTCTAGAAGTTCATTTCCTGATATTTATAGTAACTATTGCAATTTTTGCTTTCATTCGTTCCCTCAATCAGTGGTTATTGAAAGCACACTGTACGCAAGGCTTTGCATGGGTTCCTTAAGATCAACAGTCAGCATGGAAAATACTATGTGTACCCAAATAAATGACTAGTGTCATTCCAGGGTGGGAATGAAGGAAAGTGATAGAGAATATTGAAAAGAAAACAAAGGTAAAGATATTTTGAAAGAGGTTTTAATATCACTGCCTTTGCTCAAGAACCACATTTCTTTTCCAGCTTCCTAAAACTCAGCTTCATAGTTCAATAATAGCAGAAATAAGACAAGTAATTAAAAAGAGAAGAAAGGAAAAGATTAAAGAAAACTTATAAAGGAACCAATGTCTGGAATATGCTTCTCACACATTTTCAAGAAATAATATCATTCTACTTGGCAATTAAAACAGAAATTAAAGTGCATTTCTAATATAATATCTTTTATTTTTTTATAGTTTTATTACTCGCCTCAAGTCACTTCAAGTCTCAGGAATGAGGGCAAGCACCCACTCAAGTTGCTATCAATAAGGCTTATGAGTCCTTGCATTTGCTGAGCTTGCAATTGGTTTGGCACAAGCTGTGAAACTTCCCCAAATCAAGCACAAACCCTGATCTCATCTATCTCTGCCACCAAGCAGAAGCCAGTGGCAAAGAGGAGATCATACACATTATACTTTGATTGTTATTTGGACATGCACACTTCCCAAATTGCTCATAAATGAATGTCAATTTCCCTAAGCCAAAGCATATTTTGATTAGCTAATTTTATTGTGACACACCATCCATTGTTAATGCACTGGAATACCATTGTACATCAAAGCTTAGGTTGGAAATTTTAAAGCCTCTGTCTCATCTTTTAATATGTCATCTATGGAAAGGGTTGCTCGGTCTTTCGTTTTGAGACGTGTGCTGTACAAAGAAATGTTTTCTCTTAGTATCTTGAGACTTTCTGTTTCCAAATGAATTCCGATTCAAGGCTGTGGCATAATCATCAGTTCCTAGGCAGTTGGATAAGGAAACCTTCAGTTTAGTGGTTGTGAACCAATTGTCAGAGGACTGGGTGTCTGCAGTTGTCATATATGCCCTTTAGTTCCTTAGTGCCTTAAAATTTCTATCAGAGTCATTGTCTTCTGTGATCCATTGATATTTCTCCCATAGTATCAATGACATCTTTAAGGATCTCAAAAACTTAATGCATGTGTCACAGACTTGCTTATTAATTTTGTTGATTAGATTTGTGGATTTATGGAATTCATAATTTGGACTCACGAAAGACTTGTTCCCATTGAGCTACAAAACCTGAGAGATTAATTACCCTCAACCCCAAGCTCACTCTTCAGTCATGTTCCACCTCTGTTAGAAAAAATAAACATGGAATGCAAAACAAAAGTTTTGTTTTCATAGTTGTCACTATATTTTTATAGTTGTCACTAATTAATTGTTTTTCAGCGATCATGGGCAATATGTAATTATCAAAAATTATGTTAAAATTCATAATTATATATGAAATTAAAAAAAGAAATAGAAGTTCCATCTACAAGGTAGTCTAAATATTATAAACTCTATTAAATCTAACAAAGTACCGAGAATGACAACCTTGAAATACTTGAGTCAAACCCTTTATCTCCTGCCCATGAGTTCTGTAGAGATAACTAAAAATAAATTGTTTACTCCTTTTTTTGTAATAGAGATTTCAGTTCTCTCTTTGCACAGCTTTTCTTAGTGATGTTGCAGCTATTTCCACTTCTGTGTGTATTAATGCAAAAAGAGTTCAAGGGTAGATGTCCTTCAGATAATTCAAAATACATGTTATAGTTGTAAAAGTTCAGTTTCCAATGAATAACCTGTGCTTAGTACAGAGTGGCATTTAATTTAGACGTTCAGCAGTATAGATTATTGGTTCTGGGGGTTACACCTTGGCCGGTAATGAGCACAAAAGTGACATGTGACTGATGTTATTGTTTGCAAATTATTGTACTGCCAGTGAAGGTAACTATTAAAGACAATCAAACAGAACCCAGCTGTATAGTGAAATCATTAGTTTCTGCAAATATCTTGTGATTTATTCAAAAGCTTTTACATTATGAAATGCTGAAGAATCTGAGAGACTACTCACCATCATCTAAGGAGGTTGTGACCTCACAGATTAAATGGAATGATGACTTTCTGTTGTCACAATGACACTGACTTGAAGATACACCCTTGGTCATATGAGGTTAACTTAGTGGGATTAAAGCAATGAATGGATTTACATAACATTTGAAAGTCTGAGATAGGATTTTCACTGTCAAATAAAATATTGACTTATCAGAGATTGATTTGCTGTTAAAAACATTCATTTCTGGTGTAGAATAAAATTCTGAAAAACATTTATCTTATTAATAGCTCTTCCTCTCCAAATATATTTTAAGGGAAGTTTCTATTTGTCTGGAATATAGCTCCATCAATCTCTGAGCTTTTACCATATTCAAATTCTTATCATGATAATTTTCTCTTACTATTCCCATTTTTCTCTCCCTGAAATCCACAGAATAACATAGATGGTGATTGGCAACTTTAAAAATGATCTCAGGTTTTCAGATTATTTTTTTACTCATATATGATTGAGCTCTTATCTGAGGTTCATCAAGACTGAGTAACTTGTATCATCAAAAAAAAAAAAAAAATCAAATGCCTTCATTTCTCCAGTCTACCATTCCACCATTTCACTAGTAGGATTAATGGCATATTTAAATTTTCAGTTTTCCAAAGAAGCTCTTTCATTGTTCCCTATCCTACCACTATGCTGAGTTAGTATTTAAATGTTTCATTTTGTGCATTTCAAACTGTCAGGCTGAAGAAATACCAATAAGTGTGTTAGGTTTAGATAATCGAAAATTCCCTTTACTCAGCTTCTTAGTCTATATTTATCTGTCTGGCTGTGAAATCTATTCCAAGTGTATTCATCTACCACCCAAATCTATTCACCAAGCATCAAGACTCATCAGTGAGATGGAATAATGCCATTTAATTAGTCTTTGATATACAGCTTAATTAGGTCTTAATAAGGGGTAGTGCATCCTAAAATCAATTATCTTGCTCTTTTTAATAAGAGCAACTAATTAGTAGGAAAATCACCACAGTTCTCTTTTTATCCTGAAGCTTTCCATGGTATGCAGAAGAAGGTTATGAAGAAGAAAAAAATGTTCTCTAAAATATTTGGAAGAAATGTCATGTTGAACCTAAAAGAATATATTCAAAACAATAGCAATAGGTTAGAAATAGCTTACAGAAAATACAGTGCCACCAATGTAGCATCTTTGCATTGGGTTTCATGGTTTTTTAGTTCATGCAATAAAGAAGTGTCAAGTGCTTTTCTACCTGTGTGTCTAGCTTTTCCCTTTGCATTGTCCTAGATGTAGCTCCACTGCAATTATGTCTGCAGTGGTCAGGGTGCCACATTTACAATGAGCCATCTTCATTAACTGGTACCCCTTTTAGCTCTAGTCTAGGAAATGCACCCATGAACTCGAGACAGTTGCTATGTGAATGGCTTATGTGTTCCAGGTCTTAATGTTCATCTGTTTGGATTTCTTTGTTTTCCCCAACACATTAAGTTCTACTGAGCTGTGCAAAAGAAGGATTGCCTTTTTATGATATCCATAAATTTACTCTACATGTATTTATTCAACTCCTACAGTGAACTAGGTCCTGTTCAAGCCACTGAGATTTGGTTGTGAATAAAAGAGCCAATGACCTTGCTCTTGTACAGCTCAGGCTTTAATGAATTGAGATAGAGAGGATATGAACAGAAAAACAAGAGGATTTCAAGGAGTGGTAGTTACTATAAATGCAGTCAGATACAGTATTGTGGTAGAGAGTAACTGGAAACAGATGTACTTCAGATGTGAAGGTCAGGGAAAGAGTCTCTGGGGAGCTATGTTAAGCTGACACCAGAAGGAGAAGGAATTGTCCAGGGAAGGATCTAGTTGAAGAGCAAAAGTAAAGGTCCCAAGCTGGGGGAAACTTGATGCGTTTGAAAAATATAAAGCATTGCAGTGTTCCTGGTAACCAAAAATAGAAGGAAGGAAGGATAAGAAATGAAGTCATACAGAAGCTAGAAATCAGATCAGGTTGAGCCTGGTAGACTATTGCAAAGGACCTGGGTGTTATTCAGAGTACCATAAAATCTTGTTCATTTGGGGAATGGTTTGATTGTTTTAAATTACAGATACTTGAAACCAATATAAATATGGAATATAGCATCTAGGTGATTGGTATATAGGTTTTTACAGTGTACTTATTTCAGTATTTCCGTATATTTGAAATTTCATAGTAAAATACTGAGGGAAAAAAAATCAATATGGCTCTTGAAAAGAAGCAAGTAGAGGCATAGAGTGGTCCAAACACTAGACAATGGTAGTTTAAACGATTCTAGTGGGACAGAGGAGCCTGGTGGTCTATGATCTATAGGGTTGCAAAGAGTTGGACACAACTGAAGCAACTTAGCATGCACAGTGGGATAGATAGAAATTCCCTCCTTGCCCAAATTAGGAAGCATAACAACTGTGTTAAAAATTAAAGTAGGATTATGATGTTCTTCTGAAAAAAAGAATCTCTAACAATTATTGTATTGCATTTAGAATAAAATCAAAGTTCTTTCTATGGTTTAGGGTAATCTAGGGGCTTCCTCAGAGAAGGCAATGGCAACCCACTCGAGTATTCTTGCCTGGAGAATCCCAGGGACAGGGAAGCCTGGTGGGCTGCCGTCTATGGGGTCGCACAGAGTCAGACACGACTGAGGCGACTTAACAGCAGCAGCAGGGGCTTCCCAGGTGGTGCTAGTGGTAAAGAATTGGCCTGCAGATGCAGTAGACATCAGAGATGGGAGTTTGATCCCTGGGTCAGGAAGATCCCCAGGAGGAGGGAATGGCAACCCAATCCCCTGGATGGAGGAGCCTGCATACAGTTCATAGGGTCGCAAAGAGTCAGACATAACTGAAACGACTTAGCACAAAGCACAGTGGAGAGATACCTAATAACATTAACAGAAATGCCTGCCTTACAAGTTTCTCAAGGGTTGGAAGGATGCTTTGTGGGGATCAGACATAGCCTGTGGAGTGTACTATGAATGAAACCAAGCCACGCTGCACTATCTGCCCAGGTGTCTGTGCCTTGTTTTAGTTTGGGCATGTAAGGATACAGTAAGGATCTTGGAAGCCCAGTTCAAGCTGAGCCTAGTTCCCTTTGGAGAAGGCACTCGGCTCAGCAGGTGGCCAATTTCCAGGAAAGTCCTTCAGAGAATCCACTAATAACAGCTGTGCTGTGCTGTGCTCAGTCACTCAGTCGTGTCCGACTCTTTGGCCTTCCAGGCTCCTCTGTCCTCTGTCCTCTCTCCTCTGTCCAGGCCAAGAATAGTGGAGTGGGTTGCCATGCCCTCCTGCAGGGGATCTTCCCAACTCAGGGATCATTATTAAACAGCTGCTTGCTGCTAACTACTTCCTGGGAATACATATTTATAGAAGGGACAACAAATGAAGGACCTTTTTGAAGAGCCTGGTAATCAAGTTCAAGAAGGTATGGGTCATGGACTTTCTTCTTGGCCCCAAATACAGTTTTGAATAATTGGTTCTTAATAAAAACAGCTGTATGATGATAAGGCTTCTCTGTACCAGCGAGAGCAAGCACATTGAAAGGTTTCTATAAGCATCTTCTCCCTCTTGCTGGTCTCAGCAGTAGAGGATCACAAGATGTATGGGTACCCACACCATTTGGACATTCATCACATTTGAGGGGACCTTACTGGACTAAGTCCTTCAGCAAGTTTAATCTACATTTCTACCTTGAAAATGTTAAGAAAGCATACTTATTTCTTTTGCAGATCCCATTATGTCTTACCTGTGAGATTTAAGAAAGCAAAAAGCCTAAAAGAGTCAAGTTCTGCCATCAAAGTGCTGCAGTTTTAGTTGGTTACTCGGAGTTGAAGAGACTGTGAATTAATGACAGACAGATGTGTACCTGCTTTAGTCTCCAACACATAAACTGCACCTTTTGGTCTTTGCTTCCCATAATAAGTCATTGATCACAGCACACAACTATTGTTTACCGAGCATAACACACTTTGCACGTCTTTGTTTCGCTCCATCAGTTTTTGCCACATTCTTTCTGAGGGAAGAATTATCCTGAAAAGCCAATTCCCTTCCCAAGGCCTGGTAGCCTTCTATTGATAGCTAATCCTCATTCAAATGTTGAACTTAATATCCTTGTGAGTAGTAGTTGCTAAATGGGTAAAGCCCACAAACTCCATCAGTGGTGCCACAGGACAGAAGATCAGATGTTCTGACCTCATTTAATCCAGACACAATGGGATTTGTGGAGAGAAGGTGAGTAGGGGGGAAAGGAAAGTCTAATGTTGGAAGAGATGAATAAATAGCTCCAAGTCTTTCTAAGGGAAAGATTGAATTGAACATGGCATTTGCACTTTACAAGGAAGTAGATATCTAACCCAAGCAAGAATAAGAGTTTAGGGAGAATTCTTGGTTTGAAAGTGAGGAGATGATCAGAATGAGGATTACAACTAACATGGTTGCATTTATTAGTATTCTACCAACATACACACACAAATCACACTCAAGTTTAGGGTCTCAGTACAGAGCTCAGCTTCATAAAGAACTGACTAATGAAAACAGAGATGGATTGATAAATACAGAGGGGAAGAGAAGTCTTTATAATAGGGTGAGTAAATATATTTTTGACCTTAAAATGACGTTATTGGTACAGCTGAGAGATGAAAGTCAAATTTCACTTCATTATTGTAGCCGTATGCAGGAAACAAGGATTTATGCCAAAACCTTATCTCTTCCCAGACAGTTTGGTGAAATGTCACATTTGCTTTGTCCAAAGTAGGCCAAGGAACTGCTAATACTGGAAACTCTGGATAATCAACACGTATCAACTGCCTAGAGGAACTTGGCTCCAGTTGTAAGCTCCTAGAGGCCTTCAGTTGACTAAGACCTTAGTCGATGGCTTAGGTTTCTTGTACCCTCTTTCTAAAGAGTCCACACTCACTGTCTACTGAAGCCTCAGTCACTGCCTGTTCCACGCCAGAGATCAGGTTATTACGAGCTTTCATGCTCATTGTTTGTATAGTGGATTACTGTTATGTCTACATGTTGTTATCTTTAATAATAGGTGAACAGAAGATGCAGTTAAATGTAAAGAGTTGGCTGCAATATTTCAGATTCAAGCTCTTCATTTTCTTTGTTTTGTGACACTGAGTGAGGAAGCTAGGTTCTCCAAGTCTCATGGCTTGTGATGAGGAAGGAAAATATGCTTAGTCATTATTTGGCAATAGTAAGCCCTCAAATGGTGGTTATTACTTTAAGGTTTTAAAGACTATATTCTCTCTTTCCACACTATGATATTATATAATTGAGCATAATGTTAAGGACTTAGGTGCTCTGGTCCTTTTAGTATTTTCTGTAGAAAACGTTTTTTCTTTCTCCTAATATCTTCCTTTATAAGTGGTAGTCTTTTGACATATATATATATATATATATATATATATATATGTGTGTGTGTGTGTGTGTGTGTGTGTATATTTATATTCAGTGCCCACACAGAAACCTTGAGGGTTAATATATAGCAATGTATTCTGTATACGAAAGTTAATACATAGCAATATGTTCTCTTCCCACCCCCACCCCAGGTTGTTACAGCCAAACCTGTTAGTGTTGTTTCCTTACAAATCAGTGACTTAAAACACCATGATGGCATTCTAGTCCAAAGGACTTTACCATGTCACCAATAACTAAATAGTCTTAGGTATCTTTTTGGCCTCTATGGATTTTGAAATAACATAATTTTATGCCAAAGTAAGATACCTAATACAATGATTACAATAATGATTACAATGATGATAGGAGGTACAAGAACGCCTCTGTTATTGTTTCATTTCCTTCTTTTTAGAAATCTATGAAGAACAGAAGCATAGGGGAGCTTATGTCTCTATATGGTTCATTTCTGTATGGTTTGTGCAGCCATTTATAGCTTCTTTTGCTTTTCTTTTTAATTGATTCCTTATTCAGCAAATAGAAGCAAGATACAATTAACCTTGTGAATAGTTCTTTAGGGGGGTACATATTCAGATTTGATTGGGTCTCAGTTGGGTCACTCTCATTGACCTGAAGGTCAAAAAAAGAGCATGCTGACTGCTTTTGGGTAAGTAATACTGAATTAAATCTCTTCAGAGACTAGTTTAAAGCCTGGAAAAGTCTTCTGGCTTAAACAGAGAGATAATTGGTGTGTCTTGTGGCATTGAGTGTTTGAGTACAAATTAATATTTTGGTGTGATTTTTTGCTGTATGTTTTTAAAGGATTCCCAGTGAAAGTGAGTTTAGTATACACACAAGGCTCCCAATTTTCTGTTGAGAACAGTTGCGAGTAGCAGTTACGGCACTAATTACTGGACAGCCAATCTTTCAGCATACAAAGATCAGGTCATGTTTTTATGACACCTTAAACAAGAATCTACATAAGCCAGGGTGTTTCAAAAGTTAAATGCCTTCTGAAGACATGTAGTTAATTGAAATTTCATAGACCAATATTTCTCTTTTTCTCTTGTTTTGAGATAAAGATTCTATCCTCTGTCACTGAAGAATAAGTTGTGAAACCTGGACCTTAGAGAGCAGATAAATTAAGGGCAGGAGGGATCCCTGTGAAATCTTGTGAAACTACCCCCAAATGGAATGACTTTCTTGAAGTCTTTAGCTGCTGGAGCCATGAACCTTGTCTTTTCTGCACTCTGATTCTAACTTGATGACTGGTCTCAATTCAATAAAACAGTTAGTCTTTCAATTCATTTTCTTGACCCCAACATATGTTTTAATTTAAAATATTTTCTATACACCTATCCATTCTCCCACAAACTGCCCTCCCACTCAGGCTACCACATAACATTATATGTATGTCTGAGTCCCTTTGCTGTCCACCCAGAACTGTCAGAACATTGTTAATCATCTGTACGCCAGTACAAAATAAAAAATTTTTTAAATATTTCTGTTCTTCAGGGTACCATGTGGATACACAGCCCTCAGGAAAGACCACTTTTAAATCCATTGATTTTTTTCTCATATCCCATATAAAACCGAGAGCCTTACTTTTTACCTAGTTTTAGAGGTGGGATGGAGAAGACAATGGCACCCCACTCCAGTACTCTTGCCTGGAAAATCCCATGGACAGAGGAGCCTGGTAGGCTGCAGTCCATGGGGTTGCAAAGAGTCAGACATGACTGAGCGACTTCACTTTCACTTTTCAGTTTCATGCATTCGAGAAGGAAATGGCAACCCACTCCAGTGTTCTTGCCTGGAGAATCCCAGGGATGGGGGGTCCTGGTGGGCTGCCGTCTATGGGGTCGCACAGAGTCGGACACGACTAAAGCGACTTAGCAGCAGCAGCAGCAGCAGAGGTGGGGTATTTGGTCCTCAGGTATGTTTTATCTGTTAAGTACTGGGTGTGTCTAGACTTTGTCATTATCAAAGGACTTAAAAATATTTGCAACATGAATAGAATGTATTGTCTCAAATTTTGGAAAGAAACTCCAAAACCTGAATTGGAAATCAATGCATATTTAATTAAGGGTCCATAACATAGTATGTCAATCCCATTAATGGTTAAGTTTAATAGGTGCTAACAACTAGTTACAAAATAATGTCACAAGGATATAATGTATAGCACAGAGAATATAGTCAATATTTTAAAAATAACTTTGTATAGAAAGTAATGTATAAGAATATTGAGTCACTATGTTGTAGGCCTCAAACTAAAGTTGCAAGTCAACTACCCTTCATTAAAAAAATATAATAATAAAATTATTAAATTAGTATCATCAAAATTTCATAACACTTCAAAACAGCTTCCATGTTAGGTAGCCTTGTTTTATAAGCATTCCTGGGTATGCGCAATGAGTGTTGAGGAATCACTGCCAATCACAAATTTAGTGACATATAGCCAAATAATTTCCAAAACAAAGTTATAAACAGTATTTTTTCACCAATATAAAGCCATTTTAATGTGTAACATGGTTGGTGGTTAAGATTTTCAATATGATGTCAGGTAGTACCTCCAAGTATGAGAGTACCTTGAACTTCAAAGGTCAGAAGGAGTGGCCTTTTGACCCTCAGCAAATGGAGGTGTTTTCTACTTATCTCTTATTATAAAATGTTGGCATTAAGAACTGAAAGCAGGTTCTCGAAGAGATATTTGCACGTTCATGTTCATAACAGTATTATTCACAAGCAAGAGATGGGAGCAACTCAGATGTCTACCATGGCTGAATGGATAAACGAAATAGGACATGGCCACATGACGAAATATCATTCAGTCTTCAAAGAAACCATGCCATATTCCACTACGTGAATGGCTCTTGAAGACATTTTGCTAAGTGAAATAAGCCAGGCACAAAATGAGAAATAGTCTATGAGCATACTTATATGAGGTGTCTCAAGTTATTAACTTCATAGGAATGCAAAGTAAAATGATGATTCCTAGGGACTGAGGGGAGAGGGAAAGGAGGAGTCACTCACTGTTCTATGGGCATAGAGTTTCAGTTTTGCAAGATGAAAAAGATACAGAGCTCTGTTGCACAGCAGTGTGAATGTATTTGACACAGTTCAACTATATAGTTACAAGTGACTAAAATGGTACATTTTATGTCATATGTTTTTTTTTACTACAATTTTTAAAAAATGTTCATATTATAGTACTTTACTCTTTATTCTTTTCCTAGGCTTGCCCTATTTGTGGAATACTTTGATAAACACAATGAGTTTTCATCCATATTACTTTTCCCACTATAGTGGAAAAGCAAACCATAAAAACTTTAATATTGTTTCTCAAACTTGAGTAATACAAATTCAATTTTAAATTAAAAAGAAAAATAAAAGATATGGCATCTATTAATTTTGTTATAAGGTTAATCCAATATGTACAAAAGTAAAACCTAAATGAACAAATAGTATTTAACATTTGGACAATTATAAGGCAAACAAAACTGTAAATGACACTATTCTCCTATTACCTTGAAAGTGTTAGTCGCTCAGTCATGTCCTACTCTTTGCTATCCCATGGACTGTAGTCTGCCAGTCTTCTCCATCCATGGGATTTTCCAGACAAGAATACTGGAGTGGATTTCCATTTCCTTCTCCAGGGGCTCTTCCCCACCCAGGAATCAAACCTGGGTCTCCCACATTGCAGGCAGACTCTTTACCATCTGAGCCACCAGGGAAGCCCTCTTACTACCTTTGTTTCCTTTAAATTGCTGAACTCTTTATATGGCAATGTTAATGTACTCATTAGGCCTTCGTTTGGGAGAAATCATTTCTACATTGTCTGCCTCATGTTCTTGTTACCACACAGCAATAAAAATCATATGATGTCTTGAACATGACTCAAAATGTAAATGCAAACCTCAGCATTTAAATAGTACCATGGTACTTATAAATATTCAACCTGAAGATTTTGAAATGCTTACATCTATTTTTTTAGATTATTATTAGAAGGAAACATAAATGTTTTCAAAAAGAATTCCCAGACACATTCTGAGAATACAAATTACCCAGTTTAAGTTATAATACAATGTGAGAAGGGTTATTGGAGAGATATATACAAAGTGACATTGGAATGTAAGAGGGGGCAGTTAATTCAGCTAAAAGGAACTGAGGAAGCTTCACAGAGAAAGTTTCAACATTTAAACTGGATTTTTGTTAGCAAAATATGAAATTCCAGTGGGCTAATCATTGGTGCATTGCCAGAGCAGGGAATTCCAACAGAGGATGTAACTTAAGCAGAAGCCAATGCATGAGAGAGAGTCTGGTACATATGAGGCAGTATCATGTAATGTATTTGGGAGAGTGGCTGGAGGTAGACATAGAGAGGCACTGAGGGTCAATTTATGAAGGACTTTGGTGCCCTGCTTAGGAATTTTGAACTTTAATAGCAATATGACATAATCAAAGACAATTACATAATAGAGAAAGGTTGATCATATTTGTGTCTTAGAAATATGCTGAAAAAGAGCTACATAAGGACAGGTATCATAGCAAAGAAAATCGTAACTGCCACTAGGAGTTCCCAGTAAACCTAAAAGATTTGTAAGGTTGAAGATAAATTAACAGTGATTACTTCATTTAATGTTGCTGCTGCTGCTGCTACAGCATCAGTCGTGTCTGACCCTGTGCGACCCCACAGATGGCAGCCCACCAGGCTCCCCGTCCCTGGGATTCTCCAGGCAAGAACACTGGAGTGGGTTGCCATTTCCTTCTCCAATGCATGAAAGTGAAAAGTGAAAGGGAAGTCGCTCAGTCGTGCCCGACTCTTAGCAACCCCATGGACTGTAGCCTACCAGGCTCCTCTGTCCATGGGACTTTCCAGGCAAGAGTACTGGAGTGGGTTATCCCATTTAATGTTGAGGCAATGTTTAAGATATTTTTTTTTTTTTTTCTTAAGGAGGGACCAACATTATATATATATATAAAATTATGTATTGTTATTATCTGGTTTTTGAAATGTAGTGAGTAACCACATAAAACCTCTTTAAATAAACTGAAATTTCAAACTAAAAGGACCAGGAGGAAGTCTTCTCTTATTTATAAATATTTTTCAAGTGATAGCAAGTCACTGAATTACAGATGTGAAAGGAGATAAGGTACCTAGCATTTTTAAGATTCAGATGCTATGTTTCTAGCACTGAGTATGATTCATGCTTCTTTCAAGAGAAAAAGTGAGAAGATCTATCTTTTCGTGATAAGACACGTTGAAAAGAGTGCAGGCATGGGGACTTAGGGGGAAGGTCATAATAGATTGATTTTGGTTGCATCTTGAATTGGAAAGAGAGCAGATTATCACTCATTCTTGGTGTAATAAGTCATCACTTAGTGAAGTTGAAACTGTCATTAAAACCATTGGTAGCCTAACTTCCTGGACATCCACAGATGATTTAAATTCATTATTTCAAAAATTAAACTCCTAAACTTCTCCAGTTCAATCATTGTTTTTCTTTCTTTGTTTTCTGAATTTTACTTTTGGTAAATGGAATGCCTGTAGTTCATGGACATTCCCTCCTGCTTGATGAAAATATAACCCTGGGATTCATGCTAGAATCTTCCCTCTCTCAAATTCTCTTGCTTCTATATTTACAAAATCCATTCATATTGCTCTATGCTCACTGCAAGCAGCTCCCTCTGCTTAATTCCCTATTACCTCCAATCTCTATTCTTGAAATATTTTTGTGTTTGGTCTTGCCATCCACCTCAGTACATCTCTCACAATCCCCTATAATAATATTCACCTAAAATGTAATCATTCCTTTGTAAGTGTATTGGGATGACATGGTTTCCTTCTCCTGGAGTCACATAATGGGTCTAAATATCAAGCATAGCCCTTTCTGGCTGAGAATTGTGAGACAGTATTAGTCTTTGTGTCTCAGTTTTCCTCTTTAAAAAGTTGTGAGGATTAAATAACACTTAGAACAATGCCTCATACATAATAAATGCTCAACAATGCTGTGATTACCCTCATTAAATTCCTTCTGGCTCTCCATCTTCATATCAGGAAAATCCAATATGATAATCAAGGTCATTTATAATGTGGCCACTGCTTACCTTCTCCTGTGAGGTTAGCATGGCTAAAAACATACAGAGACCTTTATATGTTGTTGAATGTGTCATGGGTTCTCATCCCTCCAGGCTTTTGCACATGCTGTTCTCTTTGAGTTATATGCCTTTCCCTCTGTCATAACAATTTAATTTCTAGTTTCCTTCTTTGTTCATATTAATGGGAGCTTTCTTAGCAGTTCCTGAACCCTATCAGAACGTAATAGTCCTATTGCCATACTCCTGTAGCTCCCAATACATGACCTGTACCATGACTGTTACTATACTGTTTAGTTTCTTATCTATCACATCAATCAAGCGGAACTCCCAGAAGACAGGATTTGAGACCTTACTCATTTCTAAAACTTCAGGATGTAGGCTAACTGTATCTTGAATGAAAGTGACATGGGTTATGTTAATGACACTCCAAAACTTCATAAAATCCTCAGAAGTCTTTCTGTGAAGAATAAAGGCATTTCAGTAATAAACTATTACTTATTTATATGATTCAAAATTGTTAAATTGATGAACATGTATGAGCTATTAAAATTAGCCCCATTATTTTTATATTTTGCTTCTTTTCCAACTTAATGCTCTAGATTGGTCATGGAATACAGTTTGAACAAGTTAAATATAATTCACAAAATATATGCTTTTTAAATGAGAAAAGATGGACATAAGTTCAAAAGGATAGTGGCCACAAAATATTTGAACACAAAGGAAGTTTAGATCAGAGGTCTCTTGGAGGCCAGCTAAAGAAACCAAAGTGATCTGGTAAGTGGAACAATTGAGATTAGGTAAACTAATTCCACGGTTCTCCTTTCTCAAAATGGTCTATTATTGCTTTGGTTCAGTTTACAAAATAATTTTTCAGCTTCAAAGAAAGTATTGTATTGATATTGGCAGGGAAAACAGTTGGGAATTGCAATTAGATTGTGGAGAAGAAATTATGATGGTGATGTATCTCCTCTTTTCCACTATATTAGATTTCTATTTTCTATTTTTTCTTTCATTCTTTTCCGATTATCAGTTTTTTTTTCCTCTTAACTCCCTTTTCAATTTTTTTAAACTTCAGAGTTCAGTGAAATTCTCCCAATAGTCTTTATTCCGATTAACTTATTTTCTTCTAAAAGAAAAGGTCGTTAAGTACAAATTGGAATGCTGGCATTGCTCCATAGCCCAGGCAAATTCCCAACGTAATACTGAAATCATTTGTGACCTCCTAAATAGGATATGATATGATATGTGGACTCAATCCTTACTCTAGATGAAGAGTTTAGTATGGAACGCTATACATTTATTGTCCCAGGAATCTGCAGTGTCTTTTTGTCTTGTGTGTGTGGGTGTGTATACTAAGATAAAAAATGTAAAGAATCTGCCTGCAATGCAGGAGACACAGGTTTGATCCCTGGAGAGCTGGACAGGTGATTCAGGCCTCACCATGTGCAGCATCAAAATCCACTAACTCCTGTGACTATATTAGAACCGATGAGAGTAAATGAGCATGTGGATTTTTTTAACCACTCCTCTTGGTCAGAATATGATCAGACTTAAGAAGATTCATCTAATTTGCCACCACAGGGCAAAAGCCAGATTGAAAAGAGCACAAGTTCAGTATTAGGAGAACTGAGCTAGAAAGGCAGAAACCAGGATATACTTGAGCCCCTCCATCACTTGATCCTGCACCAGCCACAGCCTGAACTTTGAACTGAATTTTCAATTATATGAGCCAGTATAGATACTGGGTTTTCTGTTGTTTACAATGAAAGGAATCCACCCCATTACACAAGTATTAGGTAGTTACTCATGGTTTCTGGAGTCTTTAAACATGTAAAACACCCTCAAAGAACTTGATTAAAACAAATCCTCAGTCCCCAACCACAGAGTCTTTGATTCATTTGGGAACAGGGAGAGATGGGAAAAAGAAAAAGCACTAGATTCTACATGTGAAGAAGCATAACCAAATATTCTAATGCTAGTATTCTATACCCTACATACTGGGAAAAACAATGTAGTGATGATGTGTTTCCTTCTTCAGAACTGTTCAAAAGCTCTGCTGAGGGAATGTTTTAGACTAACATTAAAACCAGAATGAAAAGCAACTTGTATTTAGGTCCCTTATTTATTTACCTTTAAAGTGTCTACTTTTTTTTTTTTTCTGAGATAGCATCATCATGTTCAGAAGGAACTTGGAAAAATTTTTAAATGTCAGTAGTTCTACTGTAAGTAATGAAAATCACCTGTACATTTATTTAAATTAATCCAAGAGTCAAAGTTTATTTGTTTGTTTTTACAATTTTGAAGAACAATTTGTTAATTTACTATTATTGTTAAAACCTCAAGTTGAACCATCATATTCAGGTCAGTTGACTAGCACATTTCTTATTCAACTAAGAGAGCAAAAGAAAAGTTTACTACCTAGGGTTCAGAAAAAAGAATTTGAGAGCTTTCATATCTTAATTTTTCTCAATTCATAGGAAAAAAAATAAAATGGAAAGAAGGTAGGAGGGAAGACATTAAGGAAGAATTAAGACAACTGAGCATTCATTAAATTGACTATGGAATCTGTCAAGAAGGGTAGTTAATTATTTTTCTAGCAATTACATCCTACTAATTTCATTTATTAATTTGATCAGTGAATATTCACAGAATAGTAGCCAAGTTCCAGGAAATATCCTAGTAATAAAAAGGTGAATATTTATTGTGCTGCCTTCATGTTCAGTTCAGTTCAGTCACTCGGTCATGTCCAACTCTTTGCGACCCCATGAATCGCAGCACACCAGGCCTCCCTGTCCATCACCAACTCCCGGACTTCACTCAGACTCCCGTCCATTGAGTCAGTGATGCCATCCAGCCATCTCATCCTCTGTCCTCTCCTTCTCCTCCTGCCCCCAATCCCTCCCAGCATCAGAGTCTTTTCCAATGAGTCAACTCTTTGCATGAGGTGGCTAAAGTACTGGAGTTTCAGCTTTAGCATCATTCCCTCCAAAGAAATCCCAGGGCTGATCTCCTTCAGAATGGACTGGTTGGATCTCCTTGCAGTCCAAGGGACTCTCAAGAGTCTTCTCCAACACCACAGTTCAAAAGCATCAATTTTTCAGCGCTCAGCCTTCTTCACAGTCCAACTCTCACATCCATACATGACCACTGGAAAAACCATAGCCTTGACTAGACGGACCTTTGTTGGCAAAGTAATGTCTCTGCTTTTGAATATGCTATCTATGTTGGTCATAACTTTCCTTCCAAGGAGTAAGCGTCTTTTAATTTCATGGCTGCAGTCACCATCTGCAGTGATTTTGGATCCCCAAAAAATAAAGTCTGACACTGTTTCCACTGTTTCCACTGTTTCCCCATCTATTTCCCATGAAGTGATGGGACCGGATGCCATGATCTTCGTTTTCTGAATGTTGAGCTTTAAGCCCACTTTTTCACTCTCTACTTTCACTTTCATCAAGAGGCTTTTTAATTCCTCTTCACTTTCTGCCATAAGGGTGGTGTTATCTGCATATCTGAGGTTATTGATATTTCTCCCGGCAATCTTGATTCCAGCTTGTGCTTCTTCCAGTCTAGCGTTTCTCATGATGTACTCTGCATATAAGTTAAATAAGCAGGGTGACAATATACAGCCTTGACGTACTCCTTTTCCTATTTGGAACCAGTCTGTTGTTCCATGTCCAGTTCTAACTGTTGCTTCTTGACCTGCATACAGATTTCTCAAGAGGCAGGTCAGGTGGTCTGGTATTCCCATCTCTTTCAGAATTTTCAACAGTTTATTGTGATCCACACAGTCAAGGGCATTGGCATAGTCAATAAAGCAGAAATAGATGTTTTTCTGGAACTCTCTTGCTTTTTCGATGATCCAGTGGATGTTGGCAATTTGATCTCTGGTTCCTCTGCCTTTTCTGAATCCAGCTTGAACATCTGGAAGTTCACACTTCACATATTGCTGAAGCCTGGCTTGGAGAATTTTGAGCATTACTTTAGTAGCATGTGAGATGAGGGCAGTTGTACAGTAGTTTGAGCATTCCTTGGCATTGCCTTTCTTTGGGATTGGAATGAAAACTGACCTCTTCCAGTCCTGTGGCCACTGCTGAGTTTTCCAAATTTGCTGACATATTGAGTGAAGGACGGTCACAGCATCATCTTTTAGGATTTGAAATAGCTCCACTGGAATTCCATCACCTCAACTAGCTTTGTTTGTAGTGATGCTTCCTAAGGCCCACTTGACTTCAGGATGTCTGGCTCTAGGTGAGTGATCACACCATCGTGATTATCTGGGTTATGAAGATCTTTTTTGTACAGTTCTTCTGTGTATTCTTGCCACTTCTTCTTAATATCTTCTGCTTCTGTTAGATCCATACCATTTCTGTCCTTTATGGAGCCCATCTTTGGATGAAATGTTCCCTTGGTATCTCTAAGTTTCTTGAAGAGATCCATAGTCTTTCCCATTCTATTGTTTTCCTATTTGATGACTCACATATATGTATTCCCCATAGTGCTAGACATGGTCTAGCTACAAAATGGAACTTCACATTTATGAGATATGCAGTACTTCTTATATTGATGCTTAGTTATAAACAAGTAAATAAAATAGTTACTAATTGGGCACACTTCAAAGAAGGAAGAGATAATGAGTGAAAAGATAAATAACTACATGATTTCTGAATCATCTTACCCACTGGGATTGGCCCCCAGAAATGGTCATTTAGAGGATAACAGCAAAGAGCAATTTATCTACTTAAAAGGAGGGCAAACTGGCACATGCTTAACATAACCCACTGATTCACTGTCTGGCTTGGAAAAGTTTTGTGAGTTCTAATAGTGGTGCTGTTGGTTGCTACTGATCACTGAACTTTTCTAAACCTCAGTTTCCTCATCTGTAAAAGAATTGTGAAGTTTATTGCATAGGACATTTCAAATGATCTTCGTTCCTCTATGTAGATCCATATTTTCATCTGGCTTTGTTTCCCTTTTTCCTGAGGACTTTCTTTAGCATTTCTCATAATGTGGGTCTGCTGGTGACTAATTATTTCAGTACATTCATATGCATAACACTCCTTATTTCATCTTTATAAAAGTGTACTTGTTGGGTATAGAATTCAAGCTTGACATTTGTTTTTCAGTACTTTCAAGATACTGTTCCACTATCTTCTTGCTTGCATTTTTTTCCAAAAAGAAATCTTCTGTCCACTTTATTTTTGTTCCTCTGCAGGTAGTGTGTGTGTGTGTGTGTGTGTTTCTTTGCTGGATTTAAAGGTTCTCTTTATCAATGAGTGTTAGAAATTTTATTACAATTTACTTTGATGTAATTTTATTCCTGTTTTTTGTGTTTGGAGTTTGTTGAGTTTCTTGGGTCTGTGGGATCATAATTTTTATCAAATTTTGAAATTTTAGTAATTATTTCTTCAAATATATTTCTGCACTTTCTCCTTTCACGGACTTGCATGTATTTTAATTACATGTATTTAGTCCAGTTGACTTCCCTAGTGGCTCAGACAGTAAAGTGTCTGCCTACAATGTGAGAGACCTGGATTCGATCCCTGGGTCAGGAAGATCACCTGGAGAAGGAAATGGCAACCCACTCCAGTACTCTTGCCTGGAAAATCCCACAGACAGAGGAGCCTGATGGGTTACAGTCCATGGGGTTGCAAAGAATTGGACACGACTGAGCGACTTCATTTTTTTTTTTTTCAGTCCAGTTGAAGTTGTTTTATAATTCATTGAATTTAGTTCACTTTTAAAATTATTGGGCTTCTCTGGTGGCTCAGTAGTAAAGAATCCACCTGCAAGGCAGGAGACACGGGTTCAATCCCTGGGTCAGAAAGATCCCCTGGAGAAGGGAATGACTATCCCATCCATTATTCTTCCTGGAGAATTCCATGGACAGAGGAGCCTGGCTGGCTACAGTCCATGGGGTCACAAAAAGTCAGATATGTCTTTTTACTCTATTTAGTTTTATATAACTATTGTTCTGTTTTCAAGTTCATTAATCATTTTTTTCTCTAACATCCAATTTGCTGTCATAACCACTCAATGTACTTTTGATCTCACACATTGTTGTTTTCAGCTTAGAATTTTGCTGTAGGTCTATTCTGTATCTTTCATTGTCTTTACTTGACTTTTTGAACACAGAGTGTATACTGTGTTACTCTTTTAATATCCTTATCTGCTAATTCTAACATCTGTGTGAATTCTGTATCTATTTCAGTTGAATGATTTTTCTCCTTATGGCTCACATTTTCTGCTTCTTTTCATATCTGTTACTTTTTTTATTGCATGTCAAACATTTTGAATTTTACCACGTTTAGGTGCTGAATATGTTTTTTTTCTTTTTGTATTCCTATAAATATTTTTAGGTTTGTTCTGAATGTAACTGAGTTACTCAGGAACAGTTTGATCCTTCCAGGTCTTGTTTTTAAGATTTGTTAAGCAGACTAACAAGGCTATAGTCTTGTTAGCCTAGAGCTAATTATTCTCCACTGTAGAAGCAAACACTTGCAGGTACTTGACCTAATTCTTTGTGAATTTCAAGGTTTTTACCATTTGTCCCTTGGGAAATGGTACTTTTCTGTTCTTGTCTGAGCACTGGATATTGTTCCTTCTAATTCTTTTAGGCTGTTATTTCCCCAGCCTCAGCTACTTTCCTTGAATGCACACACTTGTCATCACCTGCCAGATATTTGAGGGGTACCTGATACAGATTAATGGACCTTTTTCTCTCTGTGTTGCTCTCTGTTCTAAGAACTCTGACTTGCAGACTCTGACTTCCTAGTCTCTGTAAACTCTCAGCACGGTCTCCTTAACTCAAGAGTCCTGTAACTTTTGGTCTGGTTTCCTCTCCCTGTGCTGCAGTCTGGAAACTTTTTTCAAAGCAGTAAGCAGAGTACTGAGAGAATGGAAATATCAACTCTTGATTCCAGATGGTGAAAGAATGGTGGGCAATGGAATCTATTTCATTGAAGAATAATAGATGATGAAGATAAAGGTTACATTACAATTTGGCAGAAACTTTATTTTAAAAATTGTAATAAAGTACCTTACTTTTATTATAATGTCTTGCTTTGAATATGGACTTCCAAGGTGGTGCTAATGGTGAAGAACTGGCTTGCCAATGCAGGAGACAGAAGAGATGTGGGTTCAATCCATGGATTGGGAAGATACCCTGGAGGAGGAAATGGCAACCCACTCCAGTATTCTTGCCGGGAGAATCCCATGGACAGAGGAGTCTGACAGGTTGCACACCATGAGGACTGTAGCCCATGAGGTTGCAAATAGTCAGACACAACTAAAGCAGCTTAGCACTCTTTGAATATATTAACTTAAACTAATAGAACTTTGGTTAAAATTATTTTAGTTTTAATGTTATATATTTATATATGAATGCATATATGTGTGCATATAATACAATATTATAAAGTAAAAAATAACAATAATTAAAAAAAGATAAAAATATGTGTATAAATTTTAAAATTTAAGTACCTCCAAATATCCAGCCCCATTCATACATAGTACTGTACAGCACTATATAGTCTAAAGAACCTGTAATTTATTTCCCAATACTTTTATTAATGATATTCATGTGTCTCTAATTTTTGTCTTCTACAATGAATACTTTGACACACACATCGTTGGTCATACATCTTTTTGAAATTGAATGAATAATTCTACTGAATATTTCTATGAATTAGATTTTTTAGAAAACAAAATTGTAAGCAATATTTCTCTGATTGTGATAGCCAGATTTCCTTCCCTCAATAATTGTTCTTGGTTTATATTACAATGGATATAATAATAATAATAATAGTGCCTACCACTTGGATCTTTCAGGTCTGGTGTGAAAATATTTGTTTGAAATATAATCAAATTGTACAACACATCTCACTGTAATTTTTTAGTTGTTTATTATTATTATTAAATATATAAGGATAAGGTGTCAATTACTAATTTAGAACTACTCAACTAAATTGGCAGTCTAAATAATGACTATCCATTATGAATCCATAATTACGTGTAATTAGTTTATTACAAAATAGATGTTCAAATCTTTCATGTCTATGTCTTAAGAGACCAAATGAGAATATTTACCTTGATGCATAGATTTGTGTGCTAATGATGTATAGTAAGTACTCCATCGCTTCTAGTTTTGTGCTAAGAACTAACATAAATAATTCTCTCCATTTTGAGATGTCTGCCTATAAGTAGGTGAATTCCTGTATACAGCCCTTTCCATATTTGTGTCGGGGCAAATAGAATTAGATAAAATTATATTGTAAACTCACAAGAAAGGAAACTTGTAGGAACAAAATTAGCAGTTATAATATAATGAAAGCAGAGCTTCCAGACTAGCCTTTTAGGATATGAGAGAAGAATCCAGACATGTTTCTTTTCAGTTTAAGTGTGGAGAACTAGACATTACTGACCATAATGTGGACAAAATGTACACTTAGAATCAATAATATTACTTCAGATCCTTCTGGAGTGTTACCCAAGAAGTCTTTACCATTAGTGTTACAAGTTATCTTAACTGCTTTGTGGACAGCACCCTCAGGGACTGTGTCTTTATTTACATCTCTTATTCTTATTGCTAATCACAGGAATAGCAAATGGAAAGAGATGAGAATAGACCCATTTTCTCTCTTTCAGCGTATTACCAACAGTAATACAGATAATAATTCGAGAAAAATAGAGTTGTTACAATTTATTGGACATGTTGCAAGAATGCTTCCTATGGGTGCAGAATAAAATAAACCAACAGCCTGCATTTTAAACGTTGAGTTTTCCTAGTAATGGCAGATGTGGGTAAATAGATCATATCCTCTTAATGAGGACATGTTAAACTTCAGCTCTTCTGCTTGATCTACACCATTGTGAGCCTTTTTTTTTTTTTTTTAACCATTTACAAGTGCTACTTATGAGGAAACCAGTTGTGAAATCATCAAAAAATCTTTTGTCTGGAAGCTCATGTGAGATACATAAACTGAAAATTAACATAGAACTTCTGGAAACCAAACATTATATGTTACAACCTACCTCTCTTAAACATTTTGTTGCACTGAAAGTGCCTTAATAGAAGGCACCCTAAAATGCTCAGGTTACTGGTTTTCCTCAGGGCACAGACCAGTTGTCTTTTGGTATTATGTCCAAATTTCAATAGGTAAGAATTCCATTGAAGGTGAATCCCCATCAGGAAATATTCTGAAATCCAATTTTATATTCATGTTCTAATCATGATAGTGGACATGTGTGATGACAGTAGACTCTTGAAGCAAAAATCAGTTGCATGCATTCAGCTGCCTTTGTGATATTCATGTTGCTCTTTATTCAGGGTACCAGAGAACAGACTGCCTACTTATAATTCGATAAAGAAAAAAAATAGCCAATCCAGGAATTATCAAGCACACCCACTCTGCCAGTACTAATTTGCAATCTAAGATAATCTCTGCCTTTTCCTTTGAATAAACTTAAGAAAAAAATACTTTAATATACTTTATAACAACTAAGATACAAATATCATCATGGGATGCCTGGAAATTCATCAACACTAGTATTTTTGGTTAGATGGAAGCTTTTAGATGCAGACTTGGGTGAGCTGATTCCACTATGCAGTATGAAATCATCCATTTATGTTCAGTAATAATTAATGAATCCTCCTCTGGATTTTTTTTTTTCTACTCTGTCTTTTGGCTTCCATATTTTAGTGTCTTATGGTGGTATACTATTGCATGTATTCATCCCTAAAACCATTCAGACATCAGTTCACTTGGCTAGGAAGAAATCAAGGGAGAGATTTCATTTAACTCTGAGACTATGGGAGATTTGTTACAAATATTTTCCTTGGGTTAATTGAAAATACCATTTACCTTTTCATTAATTTTCACTCAGTGGTGAATTTTTTATTAAAAATCTGACTTCCACTTTCTCTGATGTGTGTTTGAATGGAAACACTAGGAAAACATGAAGCTATTTCCTGAACATCCATTACTATGTACTCTCTTCACGAAGCCTGAAGCCATGAGACCTAGGCATGATGTACATGGTAGGTAAATACATTTCAGCCAAAGAGTTCATGCTAAGCTGACCAAAAGTTATAGACACAATAATAGACAGTTTGATGATGAAAAACTTCTGAAAATTATTTTACTTTTTTAGTTTATTTTTGGCTGTACTGTGTCTTTGTTGCTGTGCCAGCTCTCTCTATTTGTGGAGAGCAGGGGCTACTCTCTAATTGCAGTGTGAAGGCTTCTCACTGCGGTGGCTTCTCTTGTTGCAGAGCATGGGTTCTCGGGCACACAGACTTCAGTAGTTGAGGTGCATGGGCTCAGTTGCCCTGCAGCATGTGGAATCTTCCCAGACTAGGGATCAAACCCATGTCCCCTGTGTTGGCAGACAGATTCTAAACCACTGGATGACCAAGTCCCTTGAAAAGTATTTTAAATCAGGAAGGAAGGGATATGAACAACTTTAGAAATACGTGGCAATCTCTGTCATCAGCAAACCAGTGAACAAATACTGGTATATAGACAGCAAAGATTACTACCACTGTCCCAAGGTGGAAAAATGGAAACTAGCGTTTATGTGAAAGTGATAGTTGCTTAGTCGTGTCTGACTCTTTGAGATCCATAGACTGTAACCTGACAGGTTCCTCTGTCCATGAAATTCTCCAGGCAAGAATATTGAAGTGGGTAGCCATTCCCTTCTCCAGGGGATCTTCCCCACCCAGGGATGGAGCCTGGGTCTCCTGCCTTGCAGGCAGATTCTTTACCATCTGACTCACCAGGAAAACCCAGCATTTATTTAAAACCAAATCAATTAAGCTTTTAAAGACCCATTATGCTTCCTTTGGAAGGACTGATGCTGAAGCTGAAACTCCAATACTTTGGCCACCTCATGTGAAGAGTTGACTCGTTGGAAAAGACCCTGATGCTGGGAGGGATTGGGGGCAGGAGGAGAAGGGGACGACAGAGGATGAGATGGCTGGATGGCATCACCGACTTGATGGACATGAGTTTGAATGAACTCCAGGAGTTGGTGATGGACAGGGAGGCTTGGCGTGCTGCGATTCATGGGGTCGCAGAGTCGGACATGACTGAGCGACTGAACTGAACTGAACTGATTCTTTCTTTTCATAAATGACTTTTCAATTTAGAGTCTGTGGTCTGTATTTCTCTATAAAACATCAAGAGAATAATTGACAGAAACTCAGTGGAGTGTTGAGTTGTATGAATTTGCCTTTAGAGATAAAAGCATATTTATGTATCTTAAGAAAGGCACTGAAAGCTTGGTTTTACCTTTCAAGAGAAATTCAAGGGAAACTTCATTTAGGATAAGGGAAGAATGTTGATAGACTTAAAAAGATCTTTGCCCATATAGATTGACAGTATTTATGTTCCCATAAATTAATTATGAGATGGATTGCTAGAGTCAGACTGTGAGGGATCTACGTCTAAGAGAACAAGGGCTGATGAGGTAGACCTAGATGAAAAATGGAAAGCAGATTTTATAAACAATTTTCATGAATTGTAAGTTGCCAGTACTGGATTTCATCATTAAATGTCCTGTGTAAATACCTTCCAAAGAATGACTTTTCCTATTTCCTTTGAGTTGGGCAACGAAAACATGTAGAAAGATGAACTTCAGACACTTAGAGGACACTCTCCATTACTCAACTGCCATTCTTCTTTTCTATCTGTACGAGGTTTTGTTTTCCCTAATTCTCATTTGTGATGGTAAGTAGATAACCAAAATAATTTTGACCTACCAAGACATGTCTTTGCAATATGCTGATGCTTCCATGAATATAAAAAGACATTCTCCTACAGGCGTTGGTTTTAAAATGCTAGAACTATCCATTTTGAATGTAATTATGCAAAATAAATGAAAGAAATCTACCCTGCTGATATTTATGTAACAACTTCTAGAATAAATCTTCTGATTTACAAATATACTGGGACCATTAGCTAGAAGCCACACCACATCATTATTTCACAGAACTTTAGGCAATTGTGGTCACTTTTTTCAAATCAGCATTATTTTTGCCAAGTAAAATAAAACAGAGAAAACCAATTGACTTTTTCCCCAGCATTTTTGAAGAAGAAATAAAGCTGCTTAAAAATCAATGAAGGTTGCACTTTCAGAAATATTTTTAGAAGTGCATTTTTTTGAAACTAGGATTCTTTTTCCACAATTCATCTTATTTTTATAGGGACTTAATATTCTTGAACCGTATTTAACTTCCCTGGAAACTGTAAAGAGTGGGTTGAAATCCATAATTGTATTAGAGCTATGGCTCCCAGTAACAATAGCTATTCCACAGGTGCTGGCAAATGCCTTGTCATAAAAATAAAAAAGCAGAAAGAAAGTGGGATTTTTCTCTGCTTACTTTTAAGTAGGACTAATCCAGAAAAGGAGGTGGAAGGATTTGGGAAAAGAGATAGATGGAAAGGAGGGGTTTCATCCAGAGAATTGTCACTGGTCAAGTTTGTCTGTAGTTATAAAGGTCTAGACATGCATACACATAACGTATCAATACTCTGTCAGTGTTCCTGGGGAGCTTTTATGTTTACCTGCTCATTGCATGCACATCTGATGTCCTGCCTACTTCACAAATGAAACTTGTTGTTGTTTTCCAGAATAGAATTTTGACTTCTGAATAAAATGGGTTCATGTCTCTATATTCTATGTATTGGTACCCCAGAGTTTCAAAAGTCACAGTCAAAGAGATAAATAAATAAAGACTATCTCATGTAAAAAGGGAATCCAAGAAAATATAATGTACTCATTATTAAGTATTCAAGTTCTCCTCAGTCATAACAAAGAATATGTAGAAATGATAAGGACTATTGACTTACATTAAATTAATTCTCCAGTCTGCAAAGGTAATGAGAAGAGGTAATTTGAAAATGAGAGACTTACTTCTTTGAGTAGCTTTTTAGTTATTGTTATATGTGCTTCCTATATGCCAAGTTCTATTTTGAGCACTTCACAGATACCATTTTATTTACTTTCTAAAATAACTTTCGTAATAACCCGCATGACACACTGAGATAGCTACTATTACTGTTCTTTTCTTTTAAAACAAATGAACAATCTGAGGCACAAAGAAGTTATATAACTTGGGAAAGATCGTTCACCTGTTAAGTTGTAGAGCTGGGCATAGGTTCAAATCCAAGCAACATGGCATCAAAGGACAGGGTGTAAGGTCTAAGGCAATGGGTGTCAGGCTTTAGTGTGCTTAAGAATGACCCAGTAAACTTGTTAAAATACAAATTCCTTGGAGATTGTGATTCTGTGGGTCTGACTGGGAGTGGAGATTTATGGTTCTTTCATGTTCTCAGGTGATCCTGATGCTGCCCACCTGAAGACCATGATTTAGATAGCATCAACCTAAAAACTGTCCAAGTAAATGAGATTGAATAGGCTTGTCAGTAAGTTATAGGAGTCCAGGCTCAGATTCTTTACAGACTCTTGCAGAGTTTTGGCTTTATCTACAAAATACAACCCCATGTCTCTTTATAAACCCAAGTGATTGTAACATGATTCTCTACGAGCCTAACTCCTGGCAAAGATCCCCCTACATTCCCTACCGCAACTCTTAGCTATGATTACATAAAAGTTTTCTAGGACAAGTGTACCCAGATGTTCTTCACTGTGTTCCACTAGGCCAGTTCACCTTGTTGTTAGGCCACTGGCTCATTGCAAAAAGCTTGGCTTCCTTGGATATAGCTAGTATCTTCAAGGAGCCAGACCGACACCCCTCAGTCACCTGGAAAGCCCCAGCTGTTCTTCCCTGTCTCGCTTTGCTCAGAGTGGATACTCAGCTCTTTTAAGTACAACATACAGGTCTCTGCCCACTGGCTCCCATTCTTGCTTGCTGGCTTGCAAACATAGGACCAACCATAGTTTTTCTCTAACCACAGTGACGGCTCCATGTACCTTCACAGTCAGACTGGCTTCCTCTTCTACTATTCTATTAAGTCCAGCACTTTTTCATTGGTTTTATTTGGAGTTGGGTTTTCCTGAGATGATTGTGAAAGTGCTGCACTCAATATGCCAGCAAATTTGGGAAATTCAGCAGTGGTCACAGGACTGGAAAAGCTCAGTTTTCATTCCAGTCCCAAAGAAAGGCAATGCCAAAGAATGCTCAAACTATCACACAATTGCACTTATGTCACACACTAGCAAAGCAATGCTCAAAATTCTCCAAGCCAGGCTTCGGTAATATGTGAACTGTGAACTTCCAGATGTTCAAGCTGGTTTTAGAAAAGGCAGAGGAACCAGAGATCAAATTGCCAACATCCACTGGATCATCGAAAAAGCAAGAGAATTCTGGAAAAATACCTATTTCTGCTTTAATGACTATGCCAAAGCCTTTGACTGTGTGGATCACAACAAACTGTGGAAAATTCACGAGATGGGAATACCACACCACCTGACATGCCTCCTGAGAAATCTGTATGCAGGTCAAGAAGCAACATTTAGAACAAGACATGGAACAACAGACTGGTTCCAAATCGGGAAAGGAATAAGTCAAGGGTGTGTATTGTCACCCTGCTTATTTAACTTATATACAGAGTACATCATGAGAAATGCTTGACTGGATGAAGCACAAGCTGGAATCAAGATTGCCGGGAGAAATATCAATAACCTCAGATATGCAGGTGACACCACCTTTATGGCAGAAAATGAAGAAGAACTAAAAAGCCTCTTGATGAAACTGAAAGAGTAGAGTGAAAAAGGTAGTTTAAAACTCAACATTCAGAAAACGAAGATCATAGCATCTGGTCCCATCACTTAGTGGCAAATAAATGGGGAAACAGTGACAGACTTTATTTTTGGGGGGCTCCAAAATCACTGCAGATAGTGACTGTAGTCGTGAAATTAACAGATGCTTGCTCCTTGGAAGAAAAGTTATGATCAACCTAGACAGCATATTAAAAAGCAGAGACATTACTTTGCCAACAAAGGTTTGTCTAGTCAAAGTTATGATTTTTCCAGTAGTCATGTATGGATGTGAGATTTGGACTATAAAGAAAGCTGAGCACTGAAGAAATCGTGCTTTTGAACTATGGTGTTCGATAAGACTCTTGAGAGTCCCTTGGACAGGAAGGAGATCCAACCAGTCCATCCTAAGGAAATCAGTCCTGAATACTTATTGGAAGGACTGATGCTGAAGCTGAAACTCCAATACTGTGTCCACCTGATGTGAAGAACTGAGGCATTGGAAAAGACCCTGATTCTGGGAAAGATTGAAGGCAGGAGAAGGGACGACAGAGGATGAGATGGTTGGATGGCATCACCGACTCAGTGGACATGAGTTTGAGTAGGCTCCAGAAGTTGGTGAAGGACAGAGAGGCCTGGTGGTCTGCAGTCCATGGGGTTGCAAAGAGTTGTACACAACTGAGCGACTGAACTGAACTGAGATAATTGATGGTGGGATTTCTTTTCTTTCAGGAGAATTGTTCTCTCACCCTCGGGAGTGTTGTGTGACCCTATGGCCTGAACAAGATGATCTTAAAATACTGTGGCATTTTTATATCTCTCCTGACCTGAATTATTTAATCATGTTCATGATAACCTCATTAGAAAAAGAACTACCTCCTGAAATAAGTGTTGCCTTTCTCCCCACCCAACCACCCACATCTGGCAGAAATTTCTAATGATTTGCTGTGATTCTTATTTTTCCATCTCTAGGATTCTCAAGCAATTTAGGAAGTAGAATTTTTTTTAAAAAGGAGAAAGCCAGAAAAATCTCCCTAAAGTGAAGAAAGTAACTTCTTGATCACAAAGAGGAAAAAGAAAAGCACTATAATTGGTTTATCTCATTTGACATTTTTAGAGAGAAAATATACAGATGCCATTGTTTAAAGCAATTTCAAAAACCACACTTTTAAATCTTTGTAGCAACAGGCTTGTTGAAGAAATTCATTTACAGATTCTATCCAGGGAGAGTTTATTTATCGTGTTTGTTTTATTCCTGATATACAGCTATAATAATATCATGCATAATATTATATTATTAAAACATCAATAAAATAAAATTAAATTAAAAAAAAAAAACATCACAGTTGTTACTACCTATTCCTGAAGCATTAGGTAGACCCATGTTGATATCTAATTCATCCATTTGCTGATTAATTGTATAGAAACAAATAGCATTTTCTCTTGAAAAATTAAAAATCGTCTGAAATCCTTGATTTATGTAATCATGATATTTAAAGAAGGTGTTTTCAGAATTGTCATTGTATTAAAAAAACACAAAAACAGAAAATAATTAAGCCCTCTAAATCCAAAGAACATATGGTTGTGAAAGAAATCTATGGATTCTATTAACAAACACATCTACCTGAGGTGTTTTCTCCCCAGATTTTTAAAATATATTTTTGTCTATGTAACAAAATGAGAATATACAATGAATCTATTCTGTATTCAGACAATGTTTTTCATAATTCCTCCATTAAAATACTTACCTTCACCTCTCCAGGGCTGGTTCTTAGACTTGGTAAATAATACAGGTTAGACAACTTGATTCATATGTAGTGAAAATAGTTGATAGAAAATCACCTTTAGAGCTATCTGATTTGCCTACTTCTCAAGATGGTGTCTCAAGATTACTGGAAAGTTTGCAGTGGACCTCCTTAAAATTTCTACCCAGCATCATAACAAAGAAGAGAAAAAAAGCCTTAGTTTGTCTCTTTCTCTGGCTACTGATTAGAATTCACCATTTTAAGAGGCTTGATATATCTATCTATTAATTCATCCACTTAGACAACAAAATTTGAGTATCTGCCATCTAATCTAACCAATGGGTCATATGCAAAATTCAAAGGAAGTATGTGACCCACTTTTCCATTTCCTTATATTCTGGCTGCAGGCTCCATTAACTTAATCTTAAAACATTACCTTCCCTTCTGCTGCTGCTGCTGCTGCTAAGTCGCTTCAGTCGTGTCTGACTCTGTGCAACCCCGTAGACGGCAGCCCACCAGGCTCCCCCGTCCCTGGGATTCTCCAGGCAAGAACACTGGAGTGGGTTGCCATTTCCTTCTCCAATGCAGGAAACTGAAAAGTGAAAGTGAAGTCGCTCAGTCGTGTCCGACTCTGTGCGACCCCATGGACTGCAGCCCACCAGGCTCCTCCATCCATGGGATTTTCCATGCAAGAGTACTGGAGTAGGGTGCCATTGCCTTCTCCGATTACCTTCCCTACCCTATCCCAAACCAAATATTATTTAAACTGTTTCTATTAATGATGCCACCATCGTATGTAAGTATACAAGTTCTTGACCTACAACTGTTCTTGATAAATTCCTAAATGCAATCCAACATATGAACATAAAACTTGTGTTTAAGAAAACAATTATGTAGACACATACACACACAGACACACACACACAGACACACACACACACACATGCACATATATGATTCTTGTCTAAGGAAAATTTCCAAAATAGCGTCTTTTTCATTTAGGTCTCTAGAAATCCCCCAAATGTCTAGAGAGGTAATTTGGGAACCCATTCCTGAATGTTTGCTAAATTACTAATATGGGGCAAGGCTTTCTTTTTATATAAAAAGCTACATTTTGTGCTAACTGATTGAACGAGTTGTTCTTTCACTTTGAATTTCTCTTCTACCAATGGCTATAGTGGAGGGGAAAAAAAAACTTCATATAAAACAAACTCAGTATACAAGTACTAATGGACTCAGTAACATTTAGTATTGGAAAATTGCTGAAAATTTGTCAGGTAATGTGATTTTGTTTTCAATTTATGCCACCAAAAAGTAATGTAATGTCTAATGCCAAGAAGGAAAAAAAAACCCTACACTCCATAAAACTGTGTTACTGTATATGGGTTTGACATTTGAGAAGCAAATGAGAGCAAGTTGTCCTTTTCTCTATTTCTTAAACAGTGTGTAAAGTTGTTAGATTATACTGTAACATTTTAAGAAATCCTTTGTGCTATAAGAAAATTGCTTTCGGGAGCATGGCTATGTGTACCAAATGTAAAGCATTTGAGAACTCAAATGGCAATGCCAGGAGGAAAACCTGGAGCTGAGAGCAGAGAATAGGGGCCCCAGTATTCAGTAATTATGTCAACCTGAGATTTTAGTTTTTTGACCAAGAAAGAAAAATTCTTCACTTCCAGATCCCTCAATGAAATTCTTAATAATGCAGATCTAAATCAAATACCTAGTTAGGACAGGTGTGTGTATGTGTGTGTGTGTGTGTGTGTGTGTGTGTGTGTGTGTGTGTTAAATACAACAAATGCAAATTAACAAGACTGAGATGTTAAATGCTTTGTTTAAATGATCTAATATGTTGCTTTGAGAGATAGAAATTAGTAAATATTGAGAGGCCGTTATTTGGGGATAACATGTATGAAAGTTCTGGGGCTTCTCATAAGACACTAGAGGTAAAGAATCCTCCTGCCAGTGCAGAAGATGTAAGAGATGTGGGTTCATTCCCTGGGTCAGGAACATGCCCTAAGAAGGAAATGACAACCCACTCCAGTTTTCTTGCCTGGAGAATCCCGTGGAAAGAGCAGCCTGTAGGGCTACAATCCACAGAGTCACGAAGAGTCGGACACAACTGAGGCATCTGAGCAGGTGTAGTATGGAAGCTCTAGGAAAAAGTCCAAGTTTTAAGTTTTACTGCCAGGAACTTTACTAACTCAAATAGCTTTCTTACTTCCTGAACCTATTTCCCCTTTGGAGATGCTAGAATAATAAGATGTCCTGTCTCATGAGATTGTTATAAGGATCAGATTATATGTATATGAGAATGAATGTCTTTAAAATAAGGTATTAGAGTCCTCTTTCCTCCAACATCTCATTTCTTGATATACACAGTTGTCTAGACTTGGGGCTTAAGGAGTGATCTTCACACTTGTTGCCTGACTTCATATGGGTTGTTGTTTGTTGTTGTTCAGTTGCTCAATTGGGTCTGACTGTCTGCCACCCCATGGACTGCTGCACCCCAGTATTCCCCATCCTTCACCATCTCCTGGAGCTTGCTTAAACTCATGTCCATTGAATCGGTGTTGCCATGCAACCATCTCATCTTTTGTCGTCCCCTTCTCCTGTCTTCAATCTTTCCCAGCATCAGGGTCTTTTCTAATAAGTCAGCTCTTTGCATCAGGTGGCCAAAGTATGTGTTAAAGCAGAGCAAGTCCTGGTATGAGAGTCAAGCCACTTGGACTCGAGTCGCAACTCTGTCCTAAGTTCATCATGCCAAAACAACCTGGTTCAGTTCAGTTCAGTCGCTCAGTCGTTTCCGATACTTTGAGACCCCATGGACTGCAGTACATCAGGCCTCCCAGTCCATCACCAACTCCTGGAACCTACTCAAACTCATGTCCATTGAGTCGGTGATGCCATCCAACCATCTTATCTTCTGTCATCCCCTTCTCCTCCCGCCTTTAATCTTTGCCAGCATCAGGGCCTTTTCCAAGGAGTCAGTTCTTTGGCCAATGTATTGGAGTTTCAGCTTCAGCATCAGTCCTTCCAGTGAATATTCAGGACTGATTTCCTTTAGGATGGACTGGTTGGATCTCCTTCCTGTCCAAGGGACTCTCAAGAGTCTTCTCCAACACCACAGTTCAAAAGCATCAATTCTCCCGTGCTCAGCTTATTTATAGTCCAACTGTCACATCTGTACACAACTGCTGGAAAAACCATAGCCTTGACTAGACAAACCTTTGTTGGCAAAGCGGTGTCTCTGCCTTTTAATATGCTGTCTAGGTTGGCCATAACTTTTCTTCCAAGGAGCAAGAATCTTTTAATTTCATGGCTGCAGTCACCATCTAGGCATTGAAAATAATTAAATAATAGTGAAGATGTGGTTTGACTCAACTTCTCAGGCAAATCTTGGAAGGTAATTCCTGTTTATTTAGAAAAGATTTCTTCAAGGCTTATTAAATTACAAGATACCTTTTAGCACTTTCTACCAACTACTTGGTAAAAAGTGATGGCTTCATCCCATTGACAAATTGTAGACAGTCTGTATAAAGTATGAAAAATGATCCCAAGTGATGCTTGTGTCCTTAGAGATACACCCTGCATCATCTCAGGAATGGCTTCAAACCATCCTTTATTTGTCCATGATCACCCTTTCTTACTATCAAATAATATACAGCATTTCTTTTGATCTTCAGATTTTCTTTTTCTTCCTGTCTTTTATGCTCTTTGCTTAGGCAGTTTTTCAGTGTTTGTTTCCCAGGATCTTAAAAGTTAACTTTCCAAACTGATTTCAGTATTTTCTATGCTATAGCTAAAAGAACTATCTTGAATTTAACAACTTCATTAGCAAGTTTTGAATTTAACAAAATTTAGCAAAGTTTGAAAGGCATGCTTTTCTGTTCAACTTTTCTCCTATTTTTTTTTTTTCTACATAATTATCCCTCAGGTTTATTTTCTCCTCTTATTTAGTAAAAATTTTGGGGTGAATATTTCATCAAATAAAAATATTTGTATGTTTCTGTAGTTTCTTAATTTTTAAAATGTTGTCCATTTTAATTTGTATGAAGTTCCTATATTTTACTGTCTCTTTATTGCCTCATAGTATAATTTTGACATTAAAGGAGTTTAAAGTCCAGTCATTTATACAAGAGTGAGTTTGTGAAGCAGATTAGCACCAGAAATTCACCTTATTTTATATTTTAAATATCTGGTGTTTGGTAGAAGCATCAGGTACTGCCAGTGACAAGTTGGTCCAAATCTACTAGTCTCAAATTATGATACAATAATATTTCAACATTCTGTATACACAGACTGTTCTTCAGCATCTGATTCTCTTTGCATTTATTGACTGCTCACATTAAAAAACTCTTAAACGTTTTAATCATGTTTTATATTGTTTCCTATCTAGTACCAAAATCTTTGTACTAGCATCTCATAACAACTTACTTCAGAAAGCCCATAAATAATTGAGAAAGGTGCCCTTCTCAGCAGTTTCGTCTCTCAGTAAGCTTTTTTCCCCTAGTTTCTTTTAGCTTTCTGTTGGCCTTTTATCTTTTCAAAAGCATTTCTGCAATTTCTGTATTGCTCTTTGACCTACCATTAAAGCAAGCATTTGTTTCCATGTGTTTCTTTTTGGTTTTTGAGCGAGATGTTTATCTCATCTTATTCAGCTTTTTTAAAAAAAGTCTTCCTAAAGTGTTTCGTTATTCATTTTCTTTATAGAGTTCAATCACTTGCTCTCATTTGTATGTTTCAACTCATACCAATGCATTGTTAACTTAATTCTTCAGAACCATCCAAAATCTTTTCATCTTTGCCTTGTTTTTTAACAATTTTGGGGGGTTTGTCCTTTTGTCATTTGCCTTTTCAGAATTTCATATTATCCTTTTGCCATGTTTCAATTTCATGCTACACTGAAGTTGTGATTCTTCTCAAGTCCCTTTTCTTTTTTGTCATTATTTACTTTCTTTTATCTATTCCTGTTCTATTTTCAGCTTTTCATCTTACACATTCCTAAATTAAATGGACATTTTCACCATTGTATAAGTTTTTGTTACATTTTTTCATCTTCTTCTTTGTTCTACATATGAGTTCTACTGCCATTTCACTTCTATTATAGAGTTTTTATGAAATTATACTTAATACGTACTAATTACAACTTCACTTACTTGTACATCAACTTCCTACTGATATCTTGGAATCAAATTTTATTTCCCTATATTTAATTTATATTATAATTTACCCTTTCATATCCTTTTTATGTTTTTTCTGACTATTTAAAACTGATTTTACTCTCCTGAAAATTCCTATTTTATTATATCTATTCTTTTGCCTAATATAGAGCACGTAGTCCCTGATCTTATTGTTATTTTTAAATGTTTCTACATTGATTCCATCAATTTCTGTCTTTTGAATGACATATAATATTAACAAGAGTAAATGTATTTTAGGTTTGGATCCGTCTAGCTCTTTTATATCTATAATATAGAACAATAAACACAAAAGGACTGTTTATACTACCAATGCCTTAAAAATGTTTCCACAAGATAACCACTTCCTTGGCATGTTCCATCATGTTTTATAGGTATTTCTGTTTCCTTTATCTCTAACAAGAGTAATTCTACTAACCACTTAGCATTCCTATAAGAAGTCACCAGAGTAAACCTGTTGAATAAGAGCTAACATTTGTAGCATCAATAAATATTTTCCTCATGAATATCTTTTAATTAATTGTACTCCCTATGAATGTTTTGATGGGGAAGATCTCCTTTACCGGAAACCTTAAGATAACAAGGTTGGTTTTCAAAACCATTTGTTGAGTGCATAATTCATATCTAGGCTGTAGTGCCATATATGGAAGAGGAATCAAAAGTTTAAGGAATTCAGATGGTTCTGCATTTGTATACTAAGTCTTAGCTCTGTAGATATTTCCTCTTTGAGTACTTTTCCTTCTCTTAAGATCTAATTACTATTTTCAACATTGTTCTTAATGATCTTTCATTTATAATTTTGCCATCCAGCTATTTCTATTGTTTGGTTTTGTCTGTTTTTGTGTTTTACTTAAACAAACAAACAAAATTATTATTTGTAGTATTCTATGACTTGCTTTTTCTCAAAGTAGTATGTCCAAGGTTGATCCATGTTCAGATATGTAGCAATAGTTGATTTATCATCACTTCTGCGTAGTATTCCAGTGGATGGAAATATATAGGTGTCTGGGTGCTTTTCTTTTTTTTTTTTAAATTTTATTTTTAAACTTTACAAAATTGTATTAGTTTTGCCAAATATCAAAATGAATCCGCCACAGGTATACATGTGTACCCCATCCTGAACCCTCCTCCCTCCTCCCTCCCCATACCATCCCTCTGGGTCGTCCCAGTGCACTAGCCCCAAGCATCCAGTATCGTCCATCGAACCTGGACTGGCAACTTGTTTCATACGTGATATTATACATGTTTCAATGCCATTCTCCCAAATCTTCCCACCCTCTCCCTTTTCTGATTCTGTTTTAGAACACATTCCTAGAACTGAGTTTATAAGATTAAAGATCAACTTATTTAAAAAAATTTTTACATATATTGAAAGCTTGTCCTCCAAATACTGTAAGTTAAAATCATTTGGCCTTCCTCTAAGAAACCCCATTTTTCTCCCGTGTCACCAACACTGACTTCACAACCCTCTATTTGTTTTCATTTTAAATTCTGAGGTCATTCCCTTAAGAATTAGTTCATTATACCATGAATGAAATTTTTTCAATAAAATAGTGCATTTAAGCATGAAGATACAATGTTAAGGTTGTTCAATAATGTGTGCCTCTGGGAAACACTATTTAGCTGTGACCAATAAATCTACAGTATCTGGTATATTGTCATCAAATGGAGAAAATCAGACCTTGGGCTTTTATTGGAAGGAAATTGTTGCCACAAATCTAGTTTTGAGAGATACCAATTTTGTTCAATTTTAAATCTGTGCATATGAAACTCAATTGCAGTGTGTGACTGGCATCTATTTTCTGGCTAGACCTGCCTTTGCTTTCCCTTATCACACTGTGACCCTTGTTAAGTAAGTAGCATCTTTCCAGTGGAAATTATTATATCAAAAGGCTGCTTTGCAATCAGAAGCATTCAAAATAAAAGCTTAACATCCTTGTTACAAGCTAAAAGAAAGGGGAGGAAAACCTGTTGATGGTGGACTGATTTTTGTGGGACTTTTTTCTCAAAAACTTAGATTAAAAAAATGTATCTACCAACATTATTTTTCAAGTCTTAAATCTGTTTCCTATCCAACTCCCCTTCCTCCACATAAAATTTAATTATATCCTAAATTTTGCATTTATTAATCCTTTCCTTGTAACTTTGAGCCTGATATTCGAAAGAGGATTCAATAATAAATTCTCTGAGGAAAGAGAATTTGAGATGTTGATTTTTTTATCATCCTTAGAAATCTTAGGGAAAAACAAGGAAGGATATGTGATAACAGCAATCAGCTTAGACCTTTCTCTGGGTAAGGATCAAAATGATGTTATAGATCTTGATCTGCTTTGACTAGTAGATTGAAATTTTCCCCTAATCTATGGTTGACATGATTGAAGGAAAAAAAAAAAAAACACCCTCTATGGAAAACTCTATCATTTGACTTCATCTGGCAAATAGGAAAGAAAAACCTCTAACCTCTGTTAATTAACACTCTCAAATTAATGCAAAGACATTTACATAAGACTACTTTTTAATTGATATTTGTATTTTAGACAAATAAGAGGTTTAATATTCTTTAAATTATATTTCAAAATTTATTATTGTATGTGCTGGTATTTTATGTGTGGAGAAATTTCCACAGATCCTATATTGACCAAATTATGTTGGAAAATATATATATATATACACGTGTATGTGTGATATTTTCAAGTACCTAGAATATAGCATGCCACATAAAAGTCACTGACTAAATGTTTAATAAATGAAAGTAGTACAGAAGTTGGAGAAGGCGATGGCACCCCACTCCAGTACACTTGCCTGGAAAATCCCATGGACGGAGGAGCCTGGCAGGCTGCAGTCCATGGGGTCGCACAGAGTCGGACACGACTGAGCGACTTCACTTTCACTTTTCACTTTCCTGCATTGGAGAAGGAAATGGCAACCCACTCCAGTGTTCTTGCCTTGGAGAATCCCAGGGACGGGGGAGCCTGGTGGGCTGCCGTCTATGGGGTCGCACAGACTCGGACACGACTGAAGCGACGCAGTGGAGGCAGCAGCAGCACACAAGTTCAAACTGTATTCTTCCTTTAGGGCAGTTCCTTCTGGAAAGTTATCGATTTACTCCCTTAAATTTTTGGGTCTTTAACCAGGCTCAGTTAAACTACAGAGGGTTGCATAACACTAAACATTAACATTATTTCATACTGATCTTTTGACTAAATGGACCAATCCAGCCAAGGACTGTAAATTCTGTAGTATATATTCTGTAGTATATATTCTCCCACTTAGTGATCTTATCCCATGGCAAGTTTTGATTCTTAATTCTGGTTCCTGCCTGTTCACTCACAAACTATGTGATTTTACGCAAGCGCTTAGATAAATACTTATCTAAGTACCAATTTCCTGATCTGTAAAACAGGGATAAGAATTCCAAGTCTGTGATGAAAGTTAAATGATATAACTCACGAATATGTAAAACCCTATAACATAGTGGTCAACACATAGATGTCCAGAGTATGTTAATTTTTCACTTCCATCAATTAGACAGATTCACTGTTATTATATATTTTCCCCTAAATATGTAACCAAAGCATCCGGTTTGATTAAAATTAGTAGGGTTATTGTGTGTAAGCCTTTCTGTATGTTCAGTGGTGAGATGCAAAGACCAGCATGATATCAACTCTGCCCATAATTGACTGACAATCTGCAGATGGGGCAAAAGGAACATGGAAAGACACAAATCATTGTATTTGTAGCATAATCCAAACATTTATGAAAAGATTTGCAAGTAGGAGTATATTATAGGACTGGAATTGGAAAAAATGAGTAAAATAAAGGAGGAAAGAAATTTGGATGCAAGGAACTACCTCAAAAAGCATTCAGGGCTATTCATCTGTGGAAGGTCTTTGGGATGGCAAACCAGCAAGTATGGCTGGACCAGAATATTTACAAAAGATCTAGAAGGGTCTTGCTCTAAAAAACTACTTGGTGCATATATAAGTTCAAAAACGTTGACTACAAGTAAAAGTATGCTCAAATCAATTAAAAACTAATGTACTGTTTAAGTACACCATAAGTAAGGGTCAATTCACTGATTCAACAGTATCAACAACAACAAAAAGTTTCTTACATTTTCTTTATACCTCTGTGTCCTGCTACATGGAATATCAGCTCCCCATGAGGAACCTTTTTGTTTGTGTGTGTGTTTTGTCAAAAAGTGATTATCAAGAAAACAAGATGCTATGCTTTTCCATTTTTGCCTTCTGAGAGATTCTCTTAATTTAAGGATCAAAGTTACATGTTGTATCTTGGTTTAGCTGACTCATATCACATAGTCATTTTTGAAACTATCAAGGTAGCTTAGGAATGGCATTCTTATTGGCTTAGGCCTGATCGTCACTCCAATCTAAACCAGAGATGCGTTGAAGGAGACCAACAAAGGCCTCTTCTGAAGTTGAAGGTGGAGTCAAGCCTGCCAAATGACCAGGCTTGCTGTACAACTGGGACATTCTCTTAAGATGCTGCTGAAGCAAGCATCATATATTTTCCAGTCTTAGCAGTGAGAGCCTTGAATGCATATTAAAGAGTTTAGAATTTATTCCTTATGTAAAGAGAAATTATCTTTTCAGGTGAGTGTTTCATCTAGGACTGCATATAGCCTGTTGTGGTGGGCTGTAAGGATAGCACTAGACATGAATGAGCTGTCATCCCTGCTTTCAAGGAAACTACATTTTCCTGTTTCTTGGGAGACCTAAACTATGTTGTTTGAGGTGATACTAAGTCTGAACTGTAGATCAATTGTAGGCATTCATCCAGCTTTTCATGTGTTGATGTTAATGAGATTTTTGCTTGATATTTTTGGAATTGATAAGGATAATAACTAACATTCACAACTATGCTCTGTGAGTGTTAAATTCTATCTATAGACTATGTCACTTAATTTTCCTAACAGCTTCATAGCCTGGTGTTTTCCCTTTGCAAGCAAGGCAACTGAACCTTAGGGAAGTTAAATAATTTGCCCAAATCTGTGGCAGATTCAGGATTCAAAGAGAAGCTTTCTGATGTTCTGAAATCTATACACTTAACCTCTAAATATTGTAATAGTTGATGAAAAATAACGCATACTAGGTGCTGTGAATGATTATTTGGGAAGAAATGTGAAAGACTATTTTGGGGGAAAAAGAATAAACCATGAACTCTCTCAATATGCTTTTGATGGTTCATGCCTTCAAATGTGTCTATAGTCTGCATGAAATTTTCAAAGGTATAGATGAGCAGTAGCTAGTTAGGTTAATTCTCAAATATAAAGAAATTTCTAATATTTTCTCCAAATATTAAAAAAAATTATTTGGATGGAATAAGTCCTGGAAAAATGGGAGAGGAGGCAGGCATGGATAGAGTAAGGAGAGAGGAAGTAGTTTTCTCTTAGTCACTGCTTTCTCAAAAGAGGCCAAGGAAAGCCAGCAAGTGATGTTGGCACACTCTCCCAAATTATTTTGATTGATGGAAAGTTGGAATTCTGGAAAAATTCCAAGTGGATGTAAGCACTTTAGGGAATTGGATGGTACATGAAATATAACCTAGAATAATGTGAAAAATAATGGATATTGTCCAAAATAGTCTTGAAACACTTCTCTTCTCTATAGGCTCTGATTTTGATAGCTCCTTCGAGGAAAAATATTTAGGAGTCATCCTGTCTGTAGTGGGCTCTTTGGACTTTATGCCCAGTTGCTGTCAGCAGTTAAAGCCAAAAATAAGATGCCAGGTACATTAAGAAAGGAATAGAAAATACTTAAAATATTATAAATTAATGACATGATCGAACAAATGCAAACTGTAGTATCTGGAATAGAGTATTCCATTCCAATTACTTTGGTTTATAGTTGCCTAAGATTATATTTAGTTTTTATAAGCACATAATCTTTCAGACAGAAGAAACACTTTAGAAATTGCCTCTGATATTTAAAGTCAGCAAGGCATAATATATTGGTCAAAATCTCATAGCTTTTAGAAAGAGTGTGATATTTCAAACAAAAGACCCATATGCTTATATCTAAAAAAAAAAAAATAGACTTACATTTTCTGAAGCTTTGATTTTTCAGACCAGAAATCCAAAGTTTTTATGTAAAGGGGTCTATTAATGTTCAACTGTGTTTCACTTTTCTGTTCAGAAGTACTATTAGAGCGATTACCCTTATTTTGTATAATGTGTATCTTATTGGAAAACCTTTTTTTCTGTATTTCTTAGGAGTTGCTTTCTTTTTCTTTTCTTTTAAGATTTAAAATATTTCAGTCACCACTTTTTGAGTGATTTCAGCTTTACATTCCCAAATTTGAGTTTGTCTATAAGCATAGCCTCTAATAAAATTGCCCTTATTACAAACTAGAATTGAGCAGTATTTTCAGAGTTGTTTGAAGAATCTGGATTTCATTAAAGATTTTGGATTTCATTTTGAACAGTTCCTAGTCCCAGACACATGTCTAAATGATGTGCATGCATCAAGGCAAAATGGTAAAAATGTATTGTATATCTTAAGATTTTGTTAACTTGACATTCTGGTATTTGGATAATTAAATGAATTTCTCTGACTTCATCAGCATATTTGGCATTAACCATGCATGGCATTGCTCTATTACATAAAGAAAGTGACTTCACCATTGTCAGATATCAGTTTGGTGCTTTTTCATGAGGGATAAATTATGTACTGTTAGAAGTCAGTATGACAAATTTTGTTGCCTAATTTTTTTTAATTTTATTTTTAATTGGAGGATAGTTGCTTCACAGTATTGTATTGGCTTCTTCCATACAACAACATGAATCAGCCATAAGTATACATATGTTCCCTCTCCCCACCTCCTACCCGGTCTCATCCCTCCATCTGTGTTTTACAATAACTTTCCATTATCCATCTATTTTACATATGGTAATATATATGTTTCAATGCTACTCTCTCAATTCATCCCACTTTCTCCTTCCTTCTCTGTGTCCAAAATCTATTCTCTATGTCTGTGTCTCTATATTCCTGCCTGCAAAGAGATTTATCAGTATCATTTTTTTTTAGATTCCATATATATGCATTAATGTATGATATTTATTTTTCTCTTTCTGAGTTACTTCACTCTGTATATAACAGGTTCTAAGTTCATCCAACTCAATAGAACTGACTCAAATGTGTTCTTTTTTATGGCTGAATAATATTCCATTGTGTGTATATATATATATATATATATATATATATATATATATACCTCTGCTTATTTACCCATTCATCTGTTGATGAATATCTAGGTTGCTTCCATGTCCTAGCTATGGTAAATAGTGCTGCAGTGAACATCAGAGTACATATGTCTTTTTCAGTTGTGGTTTTCCCAGGGTATATGCCCAGTAGTGGGCATATATGGTAGTTTTATTTGTAGTTTTTAAGGAATCTCCATAGTGTTATCCATAGTGGCTGTGTCAGTTTATGTTCCCACCAACAGTGCTTTATTTTTAATGAGTGTAATTCTAAGACCACTAACAAGACTGATAATCTTGAAAGTTGATATAATGCTAAGTAATCAAAACTTACACTTGTGGTAGATCATAATACTAATATCTCAGTTTATATCCTTACTTCCGTGTATAGCTACTATGGCAATAGAAAGCTAAAATACCCAACTATGTAAAAGACCTATATTGTAGAGATGGATTAAATTTTTCAATGGCATTTTTCAAACTTGTTAATGGATGTTGTCGTGGACTAAAAATACTGGTGTTTACTGGCAGTAGTCATAAATGTGTCTTTAAGACAGAGACCACAGTGCTAGAGTTCATAAGTCCACTGAGTTAACAATTACCCACCTTGGGCATTTACCCAGTTACTGGTTTCTTAGCCAGGAAATCAGTCAGAAGGACACAGCAGTCTAGTGTACATGTATATACATGACCAGAGACAAAACAGGGTTCTCCTTCATTCAATTTTATTACTCTTTGGTATATATTTTATTTCTCTCAAATTTGAGGTCATACCTCAATAATTTTTTGAAAAATAGCAGCAATTAAAACAAACAGAAAAAGTTATCTGTCACTTGTTAAAGCAATTACTTGTTTCTGTGGAAAAATGAAAAGCTTCATAGCATAGTGGTTGAGTATTAACTAGTTTTATAATCTAAAGATGGTCTCCTAACCTCTGTGCATCAGTTTCCTCAATCATAAAGTAGGGATATTAACAGTTTAGTTTGTTAGAATAGTAAATGTTAATGTCTGAAGTGTCAAGTATATGCTGAGTTCTTCATCAACATCATTATTATGCTATCATGATATTTTTAATTTTCTAAATGTTGCAGGGTAGATATTATTAGAAAGGGGATTAGATGACATAATGAAGATCCCTAGCTGGAATGCAATTCAAGTGCACACCTGTTGTCCCTCCATCACATGCAACCAAAGCCTAGAAAACAGGACATTTGTCAGCACCATTCCACAAATTGACATTTAGATGCTTACTGGAAGAAATACTTGGTCACTAAAGTTTGAGTTTTTTTTCTCTGTTTTATTTTCTATAATCACATGTTACATAACTTTATTCTAAAGGAAAATTCAAAAGGACTTTAATAGGCTGTTTGCAATATGCTACCTGTTTTTCTAAAAGCTTTATATGGATTAAATTGTTAAATCTTCACTCCATGGAGTGGTTAAGTGTGTGTGTGCTAAGTCATTTCAGTCATATCCGACTCTTCGCTACCCTATGGACTGTAGCCCCCCAGGCTCCTCTGTCCTTGGGATTCTCCAGGCAAGAATACTGAAGTGGGTTGCCATGCCCTCCTCCAGGGAATCTTCCAAACAAGGGACCAAACTTGGGTTTCTTTTGTCTCCTGCATTGGCAGGTGGGTTCCTCACCACCAGCCCCACCTGGGAAGCCTCAGAGTGGTTAAGTACATTTCCCCAAATTACACAGGAGTAAAGAGACAGAGCTTGCATTCTACAGAATTCTACTGTGCTTTAAATAGTATTAATGAAAGGATATCATATCTCTGAATATGAAGACTCAGTATTAATAGGAATCTATATCAGTAGTCTCAATCTATATCCCAACTGAATCAGTATTTAAGTGGAATATGACAAGATGATTTTAGAATTTATCAAAAAAAAAAAAAAAGAAAAAACTATTTAAGAACTGAAAACAATCAAGAAAATAGTGAAACTTGATATCAAGACAGTAAAGCATACTAAAAAGCTGTAGTAATTAAAACATTGCTGACCTGGCATGATAACAGAGAATAGATAACAATGGTAGAGAGTTCAGAAACATTCATTAATAGTTTTGAAAATCTAACCTATGATCAGTGTAACATTTTAAGTTATTTTAACTTTTAAGAAAAGGGAATGGTGAACTCTTCAATACATAGCCCTGGTTAAATAGCTGTAATATTGGAAAAAATGTTCAATTGCTCACCCACAAAATATAAAACCAATTCCTATGTAAACTATACATAAAAAGAGAAAACTTTGAACATATTAGAAGAACATTTTAGATGATATTTATATAATTGTGTTGTAAGAAGGAAAACCTTACACAAAATATAGAAACTATTAAAGAAAACTATTAAATTTGGCTATATATATTTTCCATGATATGATTCATTATTTTTAACAAAGTACATTTACAATGGTTACAATTAATTCAGTGTATTGAATTTTTCAGCCACCTTATACAAAATGCGCTTTTATATTTATCCTGTTTGTTTATAAAACAAATATTAATAGTAATGAATATAACTATATAACTATATAAAACTATATATAGTTATATATATAACTATATAACTATATTATATAGTTATAACTATGTTCATAGTAAATAGGGAATAGGAATATAGATAATTCTTGGATGTAAAACATAAAAATCCCCTCTTTTTTTATACTTACCTGGATAAACAGCATAATGAAATTAATCCTCTCTGTCATAGGGTACATGGACTTACTTGGGGAGAATGAGGAATTATTAGAATCATAATATGTTAAGTATCTTTATGATCATCTCATCTAGCCATTTTTCTAGAAAGTCTAGCATCTGTGTAGTTCTATTTATCAGAATTTCTTATTCATCCTTATGGCTTTGAGTTATTGTCTAGTGTCCTCTCATTTCAGCCTGAAAATTTATTTTAGCACTTCATGTAGAGCAGGTTTACTATCAATGATACTCTTTCAACTTTTGTTTGCCTGGGAATGTTTTCATTTCTTCTTCATTCTAAAACTAAAGATAATTTTACTGAATATAGTATTCTTGGATAACAGTTTTTTTTTTCTTTCTTATTAAAAAAAATCCTATTATCTCTAGCCTCCATGTTTTCTGATAAGAAATCTACTATTAATTTCATTGAGGACACTTTGTAAAAGTGAACTACTTCTCTCTTACTGCTTTCAAGATTTATTTATTTATTTACTTTCTGTCCTTGGCTTTCAACAAATTAACTAAACCTGTGTCCATGTGGATCTCTGATTTATACTTGAAACTTATTGAGTTTCTTGAATATATTGATTTGTGCTTTTATCTAATTTGAGGGGTTTGGGTCCATTATTTCTTCAGCCTTTCCATCTTCCTCTTTTTTCTTCTCCTATGGGATTCCCATTTTAAGTATGCTATATATTTTTTTAATAGTATCTCACAAGTCTCTTAGGCTTTGTTCATTTTTGTTCTTTGATTTATCTTTCTGATCTTCAGACTAGATAATTTCAATTGAGCTACCTTCAGCTTTGCAGATTCTATATTTTGTCTGCTCAAATCTGCTATTTGAAATGCTCTAGTGAATTTTCATTTTGATTATTGTGCCTTTCAGAATTTCTGTTTAGTTCCATGTTATAATTTTTAATTTCTTTATTGATATTCTTTATTTGTTCATATTTCATTCTCCTATTTTCTTTTGCCCTTTTTTTTTTTTTTTTGCTCTTTGGCCATGATTTTCCTTAGCTCATTTTGTGTGTGTCTTATTTCATTGCATGTTTGATAATTTTTTATGCTGAAAACTGGAAGAAGCACAAGCTGGAATCAAGATTGCCAGGAGAAATATCAATAACCTCAGATATGCAGATGACACCACCCTTATAGCAGAAAGTGAAGAAGAACTAAAGAGCCTCTTGAGGAAAGTGAAAGAGAGGAAAGTGAAAAGTTGGGTTAAAGCTCAACATTCAGAAAACCAAGATCATGCCATCCAGTCCCATCACTTCATGGCAAATAGATGGGGAAACAGTGGAAACAGCGGCTGACTTTATTTTTCTGGGCTCCAAAATCACTGCAGATGGTGACTGCAGCCATGAAATTAAAAGACGCTTACTCCTTGGAAGGAAAGTTATGACCAACCTAGACAGCATATTAAAAAGCAGAGACATTACTTTGTCAACAAAGGTCCATCTAGTCAACGCTGTGGTTTTTCCCGTGGTCATGTATGGATGTGAGAGTTGGACTATAAGAAAGCTGAGTGCTGAAGAACTGATGCTTTTGAACTGTGGTGTTGGAGAAGACTCTTGAGAGTCCCTTGGACTGCAAGGAGATCCAACCAGCCCATCCTAAAGGAGATCAGTCCAGGGTGTTCATTAGAAGAACTGATGTTGAAGCTGAAACTCCAATACTTTGGCCACCTGATGTGAAGAGCTGACTCATTGGAAAAGACCCTGATGGTGGGAAAGATTGAGGGCAGGAGGAAAAGGGGACGACAGAGGATGACATGGCTGGATGGCATCACCGACTCAATGGAAATGAGTTTGGGTGATCTCCAAGAGTTGGTGATGGACAGGGAGGCCTGGTGTGCTGTGGTTCATGGGGTTGCAAAGAGTCAGACACGACTGAGCAACTGAACTGAACTGAGCATTATGAATATTAAGCCTTATGAATATTATTATGTAGTAAATGGAGATCACATTGTTAATATTATTATGTAGTAAATGGAGATCACATTGTTACAATTTATAACATATTTTGTAAAAACTATTCTTTTTATGAAATTTCCATTCCTTAACTTGTTATCAGGTAGGTTTTGACTGAAGTACTTAGAGATCAGAAGGTGAGAAAAAGAAAGAGAGAGAAATATAATAAAAATAAATGAAAACGTTTCCTAATCTGCAGGTTGTATCTGTACTGGGGCACTCCTTTAATGTTTAGCCATGCCATGGAAAACTCTGTCATGACCTTCCTCTTCAGCTTGCATTTAACCTAGATAAAGTTTAGGGTCTTCTGAGGTCTTTTCTGAGCATGTATCCTATCCAGAGTATATTCATGGCTTTTTAAATTTCAAAGGATGCATAGGAAGCTTTCAAATGCCATAATTTCTCAAAGAAAACTCTCTTCTCAGATTTTTCTCCCAGGTTTTCAATGCTCTGTTGTATACCTCAGTCAGTCTTTTGCTTGATTCAGGTGACTATGGGTTCTTTCATTTGCCTTACACTTTTTTTTTTTTAATGTATTTATTTTTGTTGAAGGATAGTTGCTTTACAATATTGGGTTGGTCTCTGGTGCTTTGCTACCCTGAGGGAGTTCTGATTTAGGTGACACTAAAACAAGCAGCCTGTGCAGTCCTTCAAGCAGTCTCCAGCCATTTACAGCAGACAAACACAATTCTTTGTTTATAAGATCTGCTCTGCTTCCACTGGAATCAGAGACAGGGTTCCACACTCTGAATATGGTCTGCCATCTTTAATACCACCACAAAGCCAGAGAAGGAGGCAAGGCCAAGTGAAAAATGCTGCAAAACTTTTCTAGCAAATTTTATTTGGGATTTTCTTAATTAAGGAGTCACTTGGTTACTGTATACTGTTGAATTCTTTACAGTGATCTGATTAACAACTTTTGGCTTGATTTTATTTATTTTGGTCTTTGGAGGGATGGAACTGCCTGCACTGCCATTTCCACTGATGTCACTTGTCACTCTGGCCATGTAGATTTCTAAATTTACATATGATGGAGTATAGTATAGAGAACATTACAAGGTGAGAAACACACTGATGGTATTTGTAAAATATTTGATACACCAAAGATTAATATCTAAATTCATAAACTAGTTCCAGTTAGGAAAAGACAAACAAATATACAAATTAGGCAATGGATATAAACATGCAGTTTATGGGGGTGGGGGGGAAGCACAAAATGCTAGAGCTATTTAAAATATTAATGGTTTAGAGGGTATATCAATAGTTTATGGGATATCTATTCTATAGAATCTTCTGTGTAAACACAGCATATTGAGAGCAAATATCAGAGAGAAATACCTACATGTGACCCCATCTTTGTCAATCAAGTATTTGTTTTACAACAACTTTAAAAAATATTTTAAAAATGAATGATATATGAAGCGAAAATTTAAAAAATCATTTGATATATTATGCTAAACTTATCTCATGACCATAGGAAAGAACTGGTTTATGTTAGATGCTCACCAAGTATTTGGTGTATTATCTCAATTTCTGATGCTATCATTAAATAAGATAAACTTGGCCAAGGTAAATGTAATTTTCTCTACTTGGATTATCAGTTCAGTTCAGTTCAGTTGCTCAGCCATGTCCAACTTTTTGCGACCCCATGTGTCGCAGCACGCCAGGCTTCCGGAGTTCACTCAAACTCATGTGCATCAAGTCGGTGATGCCATCCAGCCATCTCATCCTCTGTTGTGCCCTTCTCCTCCTGCCCCCAATCCCTCCCAGCATCAGTGTCTTTTCCAATGAGTCAACTCTTCGCATCAGGTGGCCAAAGTATTGGAGTTTCAGCTTTAGGATCAGTCCTTCCAAAGAACACCCATGACTGATCTCCTTTAGGATGGGCTGGTTGGATCTCCTTGCAGTCCAAGGGACTCTCAAGAGTCTTCTCCAACACCACAGTTCAAAAGCATCAATTCTTCGGTGCTCAGCTTTCTAATAGTCCAACTCTCACATCCATACATGACCATTGGAAAAACCATAGCCTTGACTAGACGGACCTTTATTGGCAAAGCAATGTCTCTGCTTTTTAATATGCTGTCTAGGTTGGTCATAACTTTCCTTCCAAGGAGTAAGCGTCTTTTAATTTCATGGCTCCAATGATGCCTCAACCAAATTGCTTAAGAAAAAAGAAATAGGACTATCAGATAAGAAGTATTTATTAACTTTAATATAAATGAGTCAATAGTGTCTTGTATCTGACCAAAAATAAGTCTATGGAAATCACTGATTGAAGTATCATGGAATATGTATTTCTCCTCACTTTGCTTTTTAGATGAAACTTGGGTGCCTTGGTCTAGTTCTAAATATTGTGACAAAAATGGGACATAGACAAACTAAAATATGCTCTGAGAATGGTGTTTAGACTGGCCCAATGGACTTAATTATTTAATTGATACTTGTGAGCACCTTCATGTGTCAGTTACTTAGATAAGCTATTGAAAATGGTAAGACTTCATCCATGCCCCTACACTAGTATTCACACTTTCCTGTGCAAAAATTTCCTCTGACTTTCACTTTACATAGTTTACACATCAGATATTATACCACGGCTACAGGACCCTAGCCATGATGCCTCTCTGACCTTCTGCTCTTTCTTGCCCCTTTCCTACTCTGCTCCAGCCATACAAGGGCTCCTAGAAATTTTTCAAGCACCTTTTCCCCAGATATCAAAGAGCTTATTCCTCCCTTATGACAGAGGCCTTCCCTGTTCACCATATACAAAATTCAAACATCCTACCTGCGCTCACACGCATACTCCCTAAACTCATCCTGTTTTGTTTTATTGTCCCAAAGTCATTACCCTGCTTTACTGTCCTTCTTACCAACTGACATGCTATGTATTTACAAGCATACTAATTTGCTCTCTATGTCTTCTACTATGACGTATGCTTCTTGAAAATCCCATGGACAGAGGAGCCTGGTGGGCTGCAGTCCATGGGGTCGCTAAGACTCAGACATGACTGAGTGACTTCACTTTCACTCTTCACTTTCATGCATTGGAGAAGGAAGTGGCAACCCACTCCAGTGTTCTTGCCTGGAGAATCCCAGGGACGGGGAAGCCTGGTGGGCTGCCATCTATGGGGTCGTACAGAGTCGGACACGACTGAAGCGACTTAGCAGCATGCTTCTTGAGGACAGGAATTCTGTCTGTTGGGTTAACTTTTGTATTCCCAGAATCTACAATAGTCACTGACATACAGTTTAAAAAATTACTCAATAAATGCTTCTAAATAGCTGCATAATTGAATAAGTTGAAATATGAATAAGACAGGTATTCTCTAGAAATCCAGAGATTGGTAAAATATACCTGGATGAACAAACATGAGTTACACAGATGAAATGATGCACAGGAGACAGAAGCAGAGGAGGCTTGACTTTAAAGAAGGTTTTAAAGAGTCAGTATAGGTTTTTTGATGACTGGTGTGAGGCGATACAGTTTTGATTTACATTTCTCTAGTTAGTAATGTTAAGCATCTTTCCATGTGCCTCTTGGCCATCTGTATGTCTTCTTTGGAGAGATGTCTGTTTAGGTCTTCCACCCATTTTTTGATTGAGTTGTTTGTTTTTTGTTGTTGTTGTTATTGAACTGATGAGATGTTTGTATATTTTGGAGATTAATCCCTTGTCAGTGGCTTTATTTGTAGATATTTTCTCCCATTCTGAGGCTTCTCTTTTTGTCTCGCTTATGGTTTTCAGGGCAAGAATAGAGACACAGGTGTAGAAAATGGATGTGTGGATGTGGTGGGGAGGAGAAAGGGAAATTAAGAGATTGGGACTGACATATATACACTACCATGTGTAAAATAGATAGTTAGTGGGAAGCTGCTGTATAGCACAGGGAACTCAGCTTGGTGCTGTGGTGACTAGAGGAGTGGGATAGGCTGGGGGCTGGGATGTCAAAGAGGGAGGAGATACATGTGTACATACAGCTGATCCCCTGCGTTGTACAACAGATACTAACACATCATTGTAAAGTAACTATACTCCAATAAAGAGTTCCAGATAGAAAAAGAAAATCAATATACCTTCTCTTTCAGATGGTAGAAATGCCCAGGGAACAGGGAGTCAGTGTGAGAAGAAGCCAGTCAAAGCATAGAGAACAGCATGTGCAAAGGTGCTAGAATGGTAAACAACTAGTAGATAGTTCGGTAGGACTCTTGGGTAAGGAGTAGATGAGTTATGGAAAGTGATAGAAAAGGCTAGAGAAGTAGGCACTGACCAAAGTGCAAAATCTCTGATGGATGAGCTTACAGGTTTAGATTAATTCTATCCGAAGGCAGTAGAGAATTCCAAAGAAACTTTAAGCAAGGGAATGACATGTTCATTATTATGGGTTATAAGGAAGAGCATAAGTTATGTTGCATTTATGCTTTGGAAATTTGAGTGGCCAGCAGTGTACTTAGGCAAGATAGACCAAGCCATTTAGAGAGCAGATTTGGATGCAGGTGAAAAATGAGGTGTTTAATTCTGATCCTAAGAGTTTGAGGTGCTTTTAGGCCATTAGAAAGATCTGAGTAAGAGGCAATCAGAAATACCTATGTAGAATATAGGAGACCTCAGTGTAATAAAGGCTGGAGGCTTGTGAGTGAGATGACCCAGAAAAAAGTTGTAGATTGAGAAAGCAGAGCCAAAGACCAAAGACCTGAAGAGACTGAGAATGTTACCTGACAAGAAACAGATTTCCTAGCATCTGGAATTTGCTGTTTTATAAGAAAGGAATTTCACTGATTTCTTAAGTCTTCAGTGGATGAGTGAGGAATAATAAAAAGACTATAATGAAATCTGTGTCAGCCATCTACATATTCTTTTCAAAACTTATCTCAACCTCAAAACAATAATAAATGTTTGTTATCAGCAATTTCTGTGGATCAGAGAGTCGAGAATAGCTTAGGTGGGTAGTTCTGGCTTGATGTCTCTCACAAAATTGCAGCCAAGTTGTTGGCCAGAGATATAGTCATCCAAAGGATTCATTGAGTCTGGGTGACCAACCCCCAACGTGGTTAGCTCACCTGAGTGGTGAGGAGCTACTGGTTTTTGACAGGAATCTTCAGTGTTTCTTCATTCGTGCCTCCCCACACGTGGGCCTCTCTTCAGAGATGTTTGGATGTCCTCACATCATGGAAGCTGGCTTTCCAAAGAACTACTGATTCAAAAGATAGCAGGTCAGAAATTGCAATATCTTTTTTTTTTTTTCAATTGAAGTATAGTTGCTTTACCATGTTGTTTGAGTGTGTATATGTCAATCCCAATCTCCCAATTCATCCCAGCCTCCCTCTGCTCCCTGATGGTCTGTTCACACATCTGTTCCCTACATCTGCATCTCTTTTCCTACACTGAAAATAGGTTCATCTGTACCATTTTTCTAGATTCCACATATATGCTTTAATATCTGATACCTGTTTTTGTATTTCTAACTTAATGCATTTTGTATAGCAGACTCTAGATCCATCCACATCTCTACAAATGACCCAATTTCATTCATTTCTGTGGCTGAGTAATATTCTATTGTAAATATGTACCAAATCTTCTTTATCCATTCAACTGTCAGGGTACATTTAGGCTGCTTCCATGTCCTGTCTGCTGTAAATAGTGCTTCAGTGAACACTGGGGCACCGAAGAATTGATGCTTTTGAACTGTGGTGTTGGAAAGGACTCTTGAGAGTCCCTTGGACTGCAAGGAGATCCAACCAGTCCATTCTAAAGGAGATCAGTCCTGGGTGTTCACTGGAAGGACTGATGTTGAAGTTGAAACTACTTTGGCCACCTGATGCGAAGAGTTGACTCATTGGAAAAGACCCTGATGCTGGGAGGGATTGGGGGCAGGAGGAGAAGGGGACGACAAAGGATGAGATGGCTGGATGGCATCACCGACTTGATGGACAAGTTTGGGTGAACTCCAGGAGTTGGTGATGGACAGGGAGGCCTGGCGTGTTGTGATTCATGGGGTCGTGAAGAGTCAGACACGACTGAGTGACTGAACTGAACATTGGGGTGCACATATCTTTTTGAATTATGGTTTTTTCAGGGTATATGTCCAGTATTGGGACTGCTGTGTCATATGGTAGAAACTGTAGTATCTTTTATGACTCATTCTTGGTAGTCAAATCTCCTCACTTCCACAGTATCCTTTCTGTTACTCTGTAAGCTCTATTCAGTGTCAGGAGGTAGAGACTACTAGGAAAGAACACAAATACTAAGAGATAAGGGTCAATGGGGGCCATCTTGGAGGTCAGCCACCATGATGAAGCTGTCCAATGACAAAATAGGTTGCTTCATGAGGCGATTAAGTTCTTGGTTACTGGAGGTACACAAACAAAACCTAGGTCAGAACTGAGCAAATGAAGAAAAGGATGGGGGAATTCTAGAACACATAATGATTAGACAAGTTCCCTCCTTTCAGAACTCACTGTTCTCTTAGGAGTATTTAAACTGACTTGGAAAAAAGAAAAGAGAGAGAGAAATGAAGTGAATTGAAAACACCGAAACATTTTTCATTTTTATAGTGAAAATATTTGATAAATTATTTGAGGGTTGCATGTATTAAGTGAGCCTTGAGGTAAGGGCAAAGCAGAGCAGTCCCCCAAGATGAGATGATTGGCAGTATACTCTGGAGAAGGTAGCAAGAATTTAAACACTGAGAATTGTTTAATTAGCCTAACTTCATTCAAGACCTCTCAGCCTAATTTTCATTGTTTGTCTTACACACGATAACATCCTTCAGTATCAGGCCATCTTTTTCAGCATCAAGCCCCAAGGCTCTGAAACCGTGTTTTAGATAACCTAGTAGGCATTTCATTCTCTAAAGAAACCAATTATATATGAAATTAATAATTAAAAATTATAAATAGAAAGAACAAGAAAACATGCATACCCCATGTCCTGCGGATAGATTTTTGCATGGTGTGTAGGGAATTAGGTGCAAAAAAATCCATTTATGTTAATGGGCATTGCATGTCTAATTTCTCATGCACCACACTGTTGATTTCCCTCTGTGTCTTTGTCAGTACATGGGACCAATGGTGGGGGAAAGAGAGGTGAATGATTTATTTGATGGTCTGTCAATCATAATGGCAACCAGAAATATTCCAAAGCTGTTTTTAACCTCTATAGAAACAGTTAGTTAGACCATATGCTTTTTTCTTCTTGCCAGATGCTGTCATTCATCAATTTCCTATTAAGAAAATGGGATTCGGCAAAAACCACTGAGGTTCTTTCTCATTTGTAATAGATATGCCACAAAATCAGATTGCAAACGTATTCTTCAGGTTCCACAAAATAACTTCTGACACTTGCTAATCTCCATATTAATTCTGACTGACCTTTAATGGCGTTTCTTATGTGTGGGCAGAACATCATCCAAAAGGATTATTTTAAAATTACCTTTATGACAAGTTTAAGCCTAGAGGTTAAATAGATTTGTTTGTGATTATCCAGTCTGAAAAAAAAAATAGAAATTAAATGGCCATTTAAAAATATCAGCAACCTTCTAATATACTCTCTAGACAGTGAGGAGAGATCATAAAATGTTTGAGAATTAAAGGAAGCAGCATGAGTCAAATGCTGATTACCCAAAGATGTCAAAAAAAGGGGGAAAAAAAAAAAACAAAACTGTATTGACCCCCTCCCACTGCACCAAGTAGAAAGATCGTTTTGTTTAGAGCAGATGGATACTTAATTGCTGTAAAATCCTGGATGGGTTTGTTTGTTTGCTTGTTTATTTATTGTCAAGGATGACCCAGGGAAAACTAAGGGCTCCTTTTCCTAGGGACGATAGAAGCGTTTCAGCCTATACACTGCAGCAGTCTGTCTTTAGGCTTCAACACACAGCTCTAACAACAGTCATATTTTGGGTTTTACATTTGAATGCCCTAGGTAGTTGGAATATATTGACACTTACTGTCGTTTCTAACACAGATCTTCTTGAACTATTCTTATGATAACACTGATGGCTTCCAGTGTTTGCCTGTCATGCTGAATTCACTTAGCAAACCAACTAACATGGAAGCGTAAAGGAAAAGAATATTGTTGCATAACTTGCAATCTGCAGCATTTTGCATTTCTTATTAATAGGAACTGACTCTCTGATAAACCCTGCAAATAGCTTATAGGAGAGAGGAACACTCTGAAATTCAAGCAAATTTATTTCAAGAGTTAAGTGCTGATCAAAATTCTGAATTTTCTCTGGCTGTCAGCCAGCAAGAAGCATGCAGGGTCTGCTTATTGTTTAAGATTTTGGTAGAAAGCCACTAAGAAAAAAAAAAAAATCTATGACTTTACAGCTGTCAGACTTTGTTGTATCCACTCCAGCCTAATATTCTCAAGTCTAATATTTTTTAAAGGTCACAAACGAGCTATAATATAATTTTTAACATTTTAATTTTCCCTTTTCTTCCCCAGCTGTTTTTTCTTTTTTTTTCCTCCCCTGCTGGGACAGCTCTACTCATGAAGGTCAAGGGAATGATAATGCTGAGGTAGTTTTGTCTTTTTATTCATAGACCAGGTGGAGAGTGCATATAGCCATAAACGTGTACCTCCATCACAGGGCTTGCTATTGACCTTTGCCCTGAGCTGAAGATTGTACCTTCTCAGGGGATAACAAATGATTCACTTCACAGGTAGGCAGAGGCCTGGAGCTCCCTTTACCAGACACTGCCAATTTTCCTGAATGATCTCTTGTGATTGGTTTTCTCATAGGAATAGATTATTTGTGAGTACACTGCTGAACTCTCTTTTTTTTAGGAATATGTTTTGCCAAGAACAGCTGTCCTTGAGTTCAGATGATTAGTACTTTATCTGTGAATGCAGGTTCCCATTCGGCTGTTGGCTAAAAACTCATTTTCACCCTGGGAAAACATCGCTGTCCTTTTGGGCACCAAAACACACTTTTGGTATTTGATCAAGTTGAGCCATTAAAAAAATATATAGTAATAATCCTGTTTAAGGTCACTGTGGCTTGACCTCTAATTGCCAACTAAGGTTCCAGTTCTGTAAGGTGACCTAGAAAAATGAGTTAGCTCAATACTACAAAAATAGTAGCCAAGTTTCTTCTTTCTTATCCAGTTTCAACCGGGACAAAAAAGTGGGCACAAAGAGGCATAACCCCTTGATTCTGACCTCGACTTAGGGAGTAAAGTCTTTGACAGGTCCATGGGAAATAAGAGTAGATGGAGATAGAGGCCCAAAGCAAGAGGATTGTTTAACCTGAAGCCAAGATTCTTTAAAACTTCATATTTTGAAGTGTTGTGTTATTTTTAAATGCAGTTGTACATATACAAATACATATACATTGTTAGATACAAATATAGTAGTCTATTACATAAAATATTGAGAAACAACCACTATTTCTTGAAATATTCTATCATTTCTTTATTTTTTTATACCCTTGTGTGCCTGAGCTCACGGAAAGACTTTAGTCTTTAAGATTGGCTTTAAAATAAAGCTAAAATAATGCATTAATAGTATGTTGCTGTTTAGTTGCTAAATGGTGTTCAGCTCTTTGGGCGGCCCTGTGGACCATAACCAGCTAGGCTCCTCTGTCCATGAGATTTCCCAGGCAAGAATACTGGAGTTGGTTGCCATTTGCTTCTCCAGAGGATCAAGCCTGCATCTCCTGCATTGACAGGTGGATTCTTTACCACTGAGTCACCAGTAGTAAAGCCCCACTAATATAGCCCTTAACAAATTAACAAATTGTCACAAACTGGATGGCTTAAAACAATAGAAATATATTCTCTCACAGTTCTGGCAACTAGCAGTCTAAAATTAGAGGGTCAGCAAGTCGGCCTTCCTTCTATCTGAAGGCTCTAAGGAAGGATCCTCCCTTGCCTTTTCCTTTTTTCTGGTAGCTCTCAGCACTCCTTGGTGTTCCTTGGCTTGTATATAGAAGTGTTATTCCATTTGCTACCTCCATCGTCACATCTTCTCTGTCTCCTCTGTGGCTGTGTGTCTCTTTGCACATCCTCTGTTTTCTTATACATCAGTCATTCGATTTAGGATCCACTCTAATTCAGTAGGACCTACATCTTCAAAGATCCTATTTGCAAATAAGATCATAGTCCCAGGTTCTGAGTAGACTTGAAAGTTGAGAAAATGCTTCGACCTAAATGTCTCTTTTTCCACACGATGTACTGGGATAACTAGCGTAACTAAGAAAACAGCAGAATCAGTGGCCTGCCTTTTTCTTTTAAAGGTACGTGATGCCCTGACAGTTGTGGAAAACAAAACAAAGGGGTTTAGAATAAATAATGTGAAAATGAGACAGAGACACACAGAGACAGGGTCTCTGCATGCTTTCCTTGTAGATCCCACGTACTTCCCCACCCAACATGTAGCTGTACTTCACACTTAGCCCTAACAGAGAAAAGCTGTCTCCATCATGACCCAAGATACAGGAAAATGCCTCACAGGGACTGGAAGACACTGTAAATGTGCTGCATCTTCTTGGAGCATCAGTTGCATTCGGTTATATTTCTAGGTTAAAATACACATGACTACTTTTTAAAGATTTCTCAATTTTAATTTTTAATTACCAGGGCTTCACATTTTAAAAAATTATCCAGGATGCCCATTCACTGCTTTCTGACATGAGGGTGATTTCATTGGAAAACTCTGTCTCCATTCTGTATGACCACAATTGGATTAATCTCAACATGATGGCTACATAGTAAAACTTCAATAAAAATTTGTTAGATTAATAAACCACTCTAAGAAATTGCTCTATTCTGTCAGTCCTAACCCAAGAAACTGTTCCAGAGTATCTCATTTTTTATAGAGATCCAAGTCCCTTTCTTGACATCTAAACCTCTTTGTCATCTTGTTTCCCATTGCTTCCCCTGAGCTCTTAACTATTATTTCAATGCCAATCCCAAGCAGGAGTGATGTGCTTCTGCTTGAAAGATATCCTATCTACCTAGAACTTGAACATACTCCATTGTTCAGTCTGATGGTAGAAGTACCTCAGAGAACTGCCAGGTAAGATAATTTTATCATTTACTGTTTGGTCCAAAATCTAGTAAACCCCCCTCTACAAATTCAGACTATAAACAGGATACATTGCATACAGTGGTCTCCTAAAAAATTCTCTGGTACTACCACCACCTCCTCCTTCGTTCTTCTTCCTATTCTTTTCTCCTCTGTGGGAAAGATAGAGTGCAGGAGGAGAAATGGGTGACAGAGGATGAAACTGTTGGATGGCATCATCGACTCAAAGGACATGAGCTTGAGCAAACTTTGGGAGATAGTGAAAGATAGGGAAGCCTGGCATGCTGCAGTCCATGGGGTCACAAAGATTTGGACATAGCAACAGAACAACTCCCTCCGCTTCTCTGTTCCCACTCTTCCTTTTTCTTCTTCAATTCCAGAAGTCTGTAGGTCCTCTGGCCGATCCATTTGTCCTGTGTACTAGTTTCTATGGTACTGAGTTTGTATTTCAGCTTGAGTTAATGAATCATTCTACTAACTCCTTATTCTTCTTTTATCTAAACGCAAACCAGGAGGATTAGTTGAGTGCCTCATCCTTTTCTCAGTTACAGTACAACCAGAGTCATTGTAAACCAGAGACGCACAAATGCACTCTAACAATACAGAAGTTGTATTTAACTTTCCTGGATCTGGACATAGTTGAGTGGTTCTAGAAGTTGTAGTTCTGTGAGATCATTCATTCACGGACCAGGTCTGCTACCATCTGATGCTCCCCTGCCTCCAGCAGGTATTGTCTTTTCTGCTAGTTCAAACTAGGTTATCAGTACCACATCCACATTGCATCTTTTTGGATGGAGAAAGAGAGGAAGTGGAGGACAAATAACATCCTTTGAAAGCTCAGTCTGGTGAGAGTTCTCTGGGGGTTTAGTGGTAAGGAATCTGGGCTTTCACTGCTTTGCCTTGTGTTTAATTATTGCTCAGCAAATTGGAAAAGGAAATGGCAACCCACTCCAGCATTCTTGCTTGGAGATTCCATGGACAGAGGAGCCTGGTGGGCTACAGTCCATGGGGTCACAGAGAGTCAGACACGACTGAACACACACACTTCTTTAACCAGGAAACTGAGGGTGAAATAAATAAATAAAGCTCAGTCTGGTAGTTGTGCTTATCTTGTCTCACAAGTGCCCAAAATATAGTCATGTGACCTGCCTTTTCAGGAAAATTTGGCCTCTAAGAGTTTTCTTTCTAAAGGAAAAGGGAGATATTGGATCCAGGCAGCATTTAGCAGTGCCTGCCTATTCCCTACTCACTTCGACAGTCACAATCTGGTCTAAACTCCACCAAGAGCTCTCCTTGACGATTTTAGCAATAGAATATACCCTCCATTTGACACTTACTGTACAGCATTTTTAATTGCTAATTAAAATATCATTCCTGATTCTTCACTCAAAATGAAATTTTATATTTCATTATGGCAGGAATTGTTATTCATTTCATGTACTTCGGTGTGATCAGCACACAGTAGGCACTCAACCAGGTGCAGACAATGTATTGCAATACATTAGGGATCCTTATGCATCCTTGATTTCTTTTTATGACAGTTACCCTATGTGTTTCAAACTTGAGCATCTTCATTAATATTCAGGAGAGAGAACTATTATCTCAAAGCAAACTAAACTTTGCTAGCTTCAAAAGAAGAGATAATAAACTATGGAACACACTAAGGGTGAGTGTCTTTGAAGTGCGTATATAGGAAAACGGAATTAATCACCAGCATTAACTGTTTCTTGGAGGCTTAGAGAAAGCACTACATTTGCAGAAAGGAATCATTCAGTTAGAAGAATGATAGATTGGTTAAGAGAACCATAGAGGTCAATGGATTGTGAAGTGAGCTCTAGACATCAAGGTTTAGAAGGGTGTGACCCAGAAGACCTAGAGGCTGTGAAATGGAAGGGCCACTGCACAGGAAATGATGAATATGAATTTGGAGGTTATGAGCCTTCATCACTGTGAATGATGAGAGCTGGGTCATGTGGTAAGAGGTGCTCTTTTTCAGACTCGATTTATTTTTTCTCTATACACTTAAGACTTCTCAGAGTCAGCTTATTCAACTTTCCCTATAGCTGTGCTGCTTGCAAATGGATAGTACCTTACACTGTAGTGATCATAGTGGCTGGTGCATTTAAAGATCAAATGTGTTTGCTGACCTGAAAGATCAGGCTGCCCTTTGTTTCTGACAAAAAGAAACTTCTCTGAAAGGGGAATAAATCAGAGACGAAATTTCTGTGCAATTACAATCGTTTTAGATTGACTTACTAGCCAAAAAGTGAGACTGATGTGCTAATAACACTGTTAGCTCCTAGAAGATGCAAAGACCTGTGCTGTGGACACATTCTCCTTTCTCCAGTTTGATGGCATTCTCAGCAAAAAAGTGAGTCCAAAAAGTAGAAACAGTTCTCCATTGCAGCTATGGAAGACAGTATAGTGCATTAGAGTTAATGTTCTGGAGTCAGACTAATCAGGTTCTGACCAGACTTCTCCACCCCATTGCTGTGGGACTTAGGGAAAATCACTCTAAAGTCTCAATTTCCTCTTATAAAGTGGGTCTAACACTAGGATTTACTTTCAAGGCATTATTGTCCAACAAGCCGTGATTCTTTAATGGAAATCCATTCTTTTGGGTTCCCTCTTCTACCCTGGTCTCACTTTTGTAGCCCTTCTTTTCCCCAGCAATGGGAACTATTGAATAGCTAGGATGCTTTATTTTTTTCTCTTTTAATGGATAAACCAGATAATGACATTCACCTGTATAAGACTCTCTCATGATTTCCCACTTAGTCAGAATAAACTAAATCCCCATCCAGGTCTGTAATGCTATAGAATGATTTGTCCCAGGTCCCTTTCCTGACCCAGCTTCAACTGCGCTGGCTCTCCTCCTATTTTCTCACACATTAAAATTATTCTTCCCTATTGCTCTGTGCCAGGAGCCCTCATCTCTTTTCTTTCTGTGGTTGGGCTCCTTATAACTTTCAGACTTGAGTTCACATCATCATACTCAGACCATCCATTTAAACATTTCCTTCTCATCGACTGTCTAGCACATCACCCTTTTTAATTTCTCCCAGAGCATATATATCACTATCTTAAATTACCTGGATTTTCTGTTTGTCTACTTGTTTACTTTCTGCCTCCCCAATGTGGAAAGAAAGCAAGAACCCTCTCCACCTTGATCACTCCTCTTTTCCCAACACTTAAGAGTGCCAGGAACATACTAGTCATTCCATAAATATTTGTTTAATTAAGGAATGAGTGAATGGCTGAATTGGCCTCCCGCAGATTTGTATTACAAGAGGCATTGGTTTGGTGTCACACACACAGCAAGTGCTCAAGAAATGTGAGTGGCTGTTATAGTATGAGCTGTCAGTACTCGACCACCTACCCAGCGCCCAAATGCAGGTGCTTCCCATCCATAGTTCCTTCCAGTCCTCCTTACAACATTCTTTCCCTGATTCTGAGGATTTGCAAAGTAAAACATAGCTTACAGTGTCCTTGTGTTTTGGAGTTAAGTTGCAGTGATAGCTATCCATGCTTATCAAACCTCATGGGGGGTGGTGCATTTGTAAGAATCATTGCCTCAGGGATGAGGCATTGGGGAGAGATCCAAGCTTTGGAATCACTTAGGTGAACGTTCTAATCAACAGCTGTCTCAACACTGGCATTTTCTGTGTGGGCTCCAGAAATTTACTTAACTTCTCTAATCTTTATCCTGTTCTGTATTTTTAAAAGGATTAAAATTTAAATACAGAAGGAATCCCATAACTAGGGCCATTAAGAATACAAAATACTGACATTGGTGTGTATAACCAAACTTCCAAACCTCAGGCATGGATATCGCTCCAAATACTTTTCCAGCTTCAAGGTCATTCTCTCCAGAGTTAATGCTGGGTGGAATTAAGGGAAGGTAGAAAGACTCTCTTCCCCACCCCCACCACACACAGAATAATCTTTACCTTTGAGAGTCTTACTTACTGCAAGGCTAAACCACCAGTATGGTAAAGAATGAGTTTCCTCCTGAATCAGAGAGTTGATGCAACCCAACATTATGGTTCAAAAACTTTCTAAGTTGAGAGAGATAAAGACATTCCCATTTTCATGTCAGTGGTTGAGACAGTGCATAAAATGAAATGATCACCTCTATAGGTCTCTTTTGTGCACAATTTACTACAGTCTTAGTTTTGATGATGTAGAATGTGCTGAACGGGAGTTAGACCCTAAGATACCCCAAGGCCATGTGGTAGACTGTGTGAACTGATTTTAAATAATATTCTTGGCTGTGCTGATGATATTCAGGACTGTTTGAAAACTAGTTCTGTGTTGAGGGAGCAGGTGTTGAGTTCAGACCAATGTTCACACAATGCAGGATTTAAAAAATCAACCCTGCTCTTGAGGAGGATAACTAGTGAAGGAGAACTTTAAATGCATTTTGTTTCAGTTCAGTTCAGTTCAGTCGCTCAGTCGTGTCCAACTCTTCACGACCCCATGAATCGCAGCACGCCAGGCCTCCCTGTCCATCACCAACTCCCAGAGTTCACTCAAACTCATGTCCATCGAGTTGGTGATGCCATCCAGCCATCTCATCCTCTGTCATCCCCTTCTCCTCCTGCCCCCAATCCCTCCCAGCATCAGAGTCTTTTCCAATGAGTCAACTCTTCATATGAGGTGGCCAAAGTACTGGAGTTTCAGCTTTAGCATCATTCCTTCCAAAGAACACCCAGGACTGATCTCCTTTAGAATGGACTGGTTGGATCTCCTTGCAGTCCAAGGGACTCTCAAGAGTCTTCTCCAACACCACAGTTCAAAAGTATCAATTCTTCGGCACTCGGCTTTCTTCACAGTCCAACTCTCACATCCATACATGACTACTGGAGAAACTATAGCCTTGACTAGACGGACCTTTGTTGGCAAAGTAATGTCTCTGCTTTTGAATATGCTATCTAGGTTGGTCATAACTTTCCTTCCAAGGAGTAAGCGTCTTTTAATTTCATGGCTGCATTCATCATCTGCAGTGATTTTGAAGCCTCCCAAAATAAAGTCTGACACTGTTTCCACTGTTTCCCCATCTATTTCCCATGAAGTAATGGGACCAAATGCCATGATCTTCGTTTTCTGAATGTTGAGCTTTAAGCCAACTTTTTTACTCTCCTCTTGCACTTTCATCAAGAGACTTTTTAGTTCCTCTTCCATAAAGAACAAAGTCTGTCTATAGGATGTGAGGAATGGCTCTGTTGGAGAAAGGAAAAACTTCCTCTCTACCCTTAATAGGTTCTTATAGATGATCTAAGAATAAAACTGATAAGACAGATTAACAAGAGAAAATCAAATTTAATTACATATGTGCAGGAATCCCATAATAATTTGAGGGATGAAGGCAACTCTCATGGAGATGGGAAAGCAAATGTTTAGTAAATATATGTTCTCTGGGCCATGCAGAGACAACAGGACAAAGGACTTTGGTCTCCAGGTCCTGCAGAATTTCCCCCAGTACACCTAGCTCATATGCTTCGTAGACATCTCTGGTAATAGTGCTCTTCCTGGACCAGATCCTTTGTGCAGATTCTTTCATATAGTTAATGGGAAGGTAACAAGAAAGACTTCTGGACTCTTCTGTTCTTTTAAAAATAATCAGCCTAAAAACATCCTCAAAGACACACATTTTAGGGTAGTGAATTTTGTTTCTTTATAGCTGTTTCTCACATATTTTTGTGTTCACCATGGGCCAGGATAAAGAGATGAATAAAATACAGAGAATGCAGTCAGTGGTTATGATGACTAGAAGAAGAGAGTTACAAGTTAAACAGACATCTCAGCAAAAACATAAACAGTAGAAAGCAGAGGCTACTTAAGCATCCGTTAGGATGATTCACAGCGTTCATGGAATGGATACTTGAGTGCCTCCTTTACTGAGGCTAAGTACTATGACATCCACCCCAAATGGAAACAGAGGGACTAACAGTGAATTCTGTCATGGAAGTTGTGTTAAGGGAATTCCGTGAAAGAAAAAAGGGAAACTCTGAGGAGGACCTAGGTGAGCCACACAGTATTCAGCTCTTTCCTTCTGTCAGTGATAATGAGAGAATCAGCCAAGTAAAGAGCATGCATTCTGTAGGCAAAAGAAAAAATTAGTGATGTTCCGGCTTAGACAGCAAAGCCTACCTCCTACATCCTCCCTCCAGACTCATGTTTTGCTTAAGAAAGGTGGAATCTGGCTGAAGGCAGATTTTTTTTTTCCTCTTGATGCCAAAAATTGATAAGCTCTTTTTTTTTTTTTCCATAAAAATTCATGGTTAATACAATTAGCACATTTATATCTTTAAAAAGATTGTTAAAAGATATTCACTATCACCTACATATCTAAGTATTCTTTAGCTATTCAATTTTAAATGTATCCTTTTTTTTTTTTTCCAATTGAGTCTTTTCTTAGATAGGCAATTAAGGAATGGTTCAGAAGTGGCATTTAAAACCCACTGTACTTTTTTCCAAGATAGAATTCATTGTTCCCTCAGCTAATGTGTATGAGACATTTAAATTTTAAAAGATGGCCTCACTGGTTGTACATGACACTAAGAACAGGCAGAAGCTGAAATCCTGAAAGGTAGCACACCATGTTATCAAATGCTCTTTTCCCTTCTGGGTAGTATTACTTACATTGTGCAAATGTGTTATGCAAAATAATCTTAAAACTGATTCTGCATCTTTGCCTTAGGTTCATACAATATTCATTGAAAGTTTTACAAAAAAAGAAATTAATTTAGTATAAAAATCAAACACTTAAAAATGCCCATGTATATCAATGCAACAACATTCCAAATGGAAGCTAGGGAAAAAGGAAGAGCAGCTCAAATCAGAATTTCATACATCTTACTTAATTACCTGTGCCTATATGTCTATATTTATATGTCTAGCACAGCAAAAGCCCGTGGAACCTGAACATGAGAAATTCTCACTCTAGCTAGTTTCATAGCCTTGGACAAGTCACTGTACATCAATCACATTAGTTTCCCTCAGTCTTTAAATGATGTTTCTAATGTTAATCCCAATTATTTTATAAGGTTGTTTTACATATAAAATCAAATTATATCAAAATTAAACATGTTTTACATGCTGAGTTTTCAAACTCACCTAAATTATCATAAGTCTTCCTCTCTGGCCTGTGGATGGAAGTTTGGAGCATCTGATAAACATATTTTTTGTTGTTACATATAAAGGCAAAAGCAAGTCATGGAAAATTTTGGCCTCTCTGCTTATAGAGTATAGGATTTTTGTCATTTGGTTGTTCATTTGCACACAATAATTTATATTTCTCAAAGTTTTCGAAAATTGAGGAGTTTTTATTCTAATATTTATTAGATAGGTATACACTAGGCCCCTGAATCTTCTATCATTTTAATATTTGAGACTCGTAAGCTTAATATTTCTAAAATTGCAATTATATGGGTTGCAAAGGATTGCATGATTGTGAATCACATTATGTAAGAAAATGTTTAGATGAATTTTCATTGTATATCTTATAATCTTGAGATGCAGAATTGCACCAGGTGCCTCATCTTTTGAAGATATTTTTTCTTATTAATGCTTCATGCAAATCATAATTTTTTAAAAAAAATTTTTGACTAAAACTGCTTTGCTCATTGACTTTTGTGCCTTATAAGTTAGTTTTTATACAGTTTCTTTTCATCAGTTATTGCATTCATGTTCTTTGTCTAGAGTTTCATTGAAGGACCTTTCAATTGGGAAGTCTTATAGGTCCCGCTGATTCCTTCTCTCTTGGGACTTGATTTTATACTAATGGATCAGTCTGCCCTTTGACAATTAGATTCATGGGTTGGTCAAAAAGTTCATTTGTCTTTTTCCATAAGATATTATGAAAAAACCCAAACAAACTTTTTGACCAACCCAATATTTTGCTCTAAAATTGTCACTAAATAAGTAAACATTACTAGTCAACCACCATTTATTTATATGGAGAGAAAAAAAAGTACACTTTTACCCATTTAGGTTCTTCTGGATAGTCTAAGAATTAAATGACATGAGACAGATTAAGAGGAGGAAATCAAATTTTATTAAGCACTTACAAAGATGCGATAATAATATGAATCCTAAGGACACGTTAGGCAATTGAAGTTTATATACTGGCTGAGAGGAGAAGGGGATGAGGGCTTGAAACTTCAAAGGGAAAGAAAGCAACTGACAGGAAGATGAAAGGAGCAAATATTTGGTAAACAAAATGTTTGCTGGATCAGAGACAGTGGGACAGAAAAGACTTGGACAAACAGGCCTTGCTGAGTTTCCCCCAGTCTACCACACACTTCATATGATACTTTAGTTCTCTATGGTGATAGTTCTCTTTTTCTGGAATAGGCCGTTTATCTAAATTCTTTTAAACAGGTAAGGGAGGACATATAATCTCCTCCTTAACTTTTCGTTTCATGAAGGCAATCAGTCCCCAGACTTCTGAAGCAGAAGAGACACATTTTGGAGTAGCTAGTTTTGTTTTCCTTCAGTCGCATCAACATTTTGTAATGTCAATTGATGACTTTGCTAATACAAGTATTTCATGATAGGTTTCTTGTTTCTGACCTACATGAGCAGTGGAATAAAGCAGATTTAGTTTACACAATGGGGATGAAGAGAAATTACATGAAGAAATATTTTGGATTTTTTGGTAAGACTGTCAGAATCTCAATGAAAAGGTTATTAATTCATATAATTTGGTTTCTTAATGACTACCTTTTATATATGTTTATTTGTATCATTAGGTGATGCTCATATGCACATGATTCAACAGTTGTAGAATTCATTGGCAAAAGGAAATATGGTAATCGTCATGCCTCAGGTATCAGAGTATCTAATTGAAATGCACTAGGAGGAAAAGTCAAGTTTATTACCCTTGCCTACAACTTGCAGTGTGACATTTTGCTTTATAGCATTTGGAATCTCTCACCTCCAAAGAACAATGAACTTCAAAAACATAATACAAGTGGGAAAATTGCCTTAAAAATGTAATTTTAGAAATGATTATCTGAAAATACTGTTAAATGAAAAAGTTTGGTAAAAAGATGAAACTAATATTTCATTCATCTTCTGTTGATTCATATTTAAACCCAATGTAAAGTTCAGATGTTTAGGGGAAAGAGGAAAAAAGGAAGTGATTGAATAAAATAAGTCAGGATAAGTCCTTAAAGTTTAACTCAGATATTGTTATTTGAGAGTCTGTGGTGTGTGGCTTATGATTTTTTTATTTGCTGTTTTTGTTTCTAAGGGTAAAACATCTTTTCAAGGAAAGTAATACAATTATTAAACCTATGATTTCTTTGGGGGATTCCATTTTCATTTATTATGGACAATTTACCCATAAACAGCACACAAAAATCAAATTCTTTGATGAAAGAGGGGTAACCTAATTGAGCATATGAGCAGTGGTGATCCTGACTGTTAGTCTGTGGGTTGCAGGTGGTTCTTTCATAATACAGTGCTTACAATAGATAATAGTTCTTAACAGTGCCAGCCACTAAGGTCTTTACACACATTAAATCATTCCATCCCTGCATCAATATTAGGAAATGGACGTGCTTACTGGACTCATTTTACACTTGAAGAAATTAACATTTGCATCTGTGACCATGCTCTATGTTTCAGCACAGACTTCCTCCCATAGGGTCCATCAATTTATACCCCAAGTAAGCTTCTAACAAACCACCTCAAATAAGCATACAGTCCTAATAAAAACAGCCTGTTCTCTATGCAGGCACTATTTTCAATCTCCCACATTCCTTATGGCTCCCACCTACCCCATCCTCCAACTTCCAATCAACTTTCTTTTATTCCCTTCCCATATTCAAATGACAAAGACAGCAGTGACGAGGGATTGGTCTATTGTACCTCATTACTGCGGCAGCCTGCGGGTGCCATAGCTTCTGCAGGGTCAGCTTCCAAGTTTTCATTTCTTTTTTTCTTTTTTTTTTAATAACGTGAGGATTTTAGTCTTCCTTTTTTTTTTTTTCTTCTACTGAGAACAAAAGAGAGAAATCAAAATTCTGAAGCTCACCTCTAAACACCCTAACAAAGATTGACCTGAGCTGTGGCACTGGGTCTGAGTTCTAAGGAGCACTGGGATTAAGAGAATGCCTCCCTGTAACTCCAAAACCCCAGACAATCTTCATAAATTGATTATGTGGAAACAAAACAAGGTAAATAAATGCTCAGGGAATCTGTCAAATTGCTTCAAACAACATTTATAGCTTCGTGTCTTCTCCCACTACTTTCTTTTTGTATGTGAAATTGAAAAATAAACTGAATTCTGAAAATGCGTAAGGGTCAAAGAATCAAAATGGAAGTGATTCAGAGAGACCACCCTCTCCTGCTGTTTAAAGAAATTAATGGTGGAGCCACTTAAAAATTTCATGAAATGAAGACTGAATAATCTCACCATTTTCATTGTTTAAAACCTCAGAAATATAAACCAGAAGTCATAATCAAGTTCATAAAGTTGCTTATGGATTATATAGAAGTCATACAGAATTTGAATTCAACTGTTATGCTTGTCCCCAGGAGAGAAAATTACCTAGGACTATCTGATAATTAAAAGGATCATTCTATAAAGATTAGAAATGCAAAGCTGTTTAACTTTGAAGCAAATAATGCTGCTTCTATATCCCCAATCTGGTGTTTTATCTGTTCTTCATACAAAACCAATTCATGGGCGTACTTATATACTGTTTCACAGGGAAAGATGTTTTATCTGAATTATACACCAGGCAACTATTTTATTTAGTGAAGCCCTGACACACATGCATCTGTGGAAATGTTGGAACTGAGAATAAATAATATCATCTGTAGGTTACATTGCACTTTAGGAACTCTGGTCACCAATGGTATTGTTCATTTCTTGGGGAAGAGAGACTCATGTGGTCAGCAGAGAGGTCTTCTTAGAAAGTTGGAAGAGCTATGGAATTTTTTAATGAGTACTATAAAAATCTACTCATTTCTGTAAAGAAATGAACTGTCCAAGTAACGTGGCCCATCACAAGCTCACTGCTTAAAGCCACAGATACCATATTCCAGAGAGAATAGAAATTACCCACTAACTGGGTGCCTGGACTCAACTTGGATATTCACATTTCACAGCAAAGGATTGGTTCCCTTTAAGAGTCAGCAGTCTTAAAAGTCCATGAAATGTGCACATAATTATTATTATTATGTACCAGACAGTGGGTAAGACTGTAGGGACAGATTGTTGTGAAAGATAGCCATGGTCACTGCTCCCGAGGAGTTGACATAATATTGGGGGAAATGAACAAATATGAAATAATAATTCAGTTAGTAAGTGTTGTGAAGAGAATCAAATAAACTATACTCACTGTGGACCTCCTTGAGAAAGAGCTATAACTTTTTGAGAGGGGGCATTTGAGCTGAGACTTGGCTGAAGGAAGTACAAGCATTAATAGATCTAGGAAAGAGACTGTCAGGCAAAGTGAGTTGCAGTAAAGAAAAAAAAAAAAAAAAAAAAACTCAGACACTTTTTTAGAAACAGGAAATAGAGACACCCCTCTCCCCACCACTGCTGTCTTTGACCAACAGTAGGCAGTGTATATTTTGAGTAACAGATTAAGGAAGACCAGCTCAAGACTCAGCCTGGAAGGGGTTTGCTGTCTTTCACTTCAGGAAAAAAAAAAAAAAATGTGGGTTAACGATAATGCCCTCCTCAACTTTCTCTGGAGCGTTGCTAGGGTGACACTCTAATTCAAAGGACAGAATATCAATAAAGCCAGGATGTACAGGAATGTAAACAAGCTTTAAAAAAACAGTCCAAGTGTTTGTTAAATAGACCACAACGGGACAGGTCCATTATCATTGCAGAAAGCTCTGTACTTAGTATGTCCAATTATCTAAATAGCTCAAAAACATAATCAATCCATCAGTAGTATTCAGCTTTCTAGCTCTGATATCTGATTGTGAATCCTCTGTGTTTATTCATACTTCTGCCAAATGTCGATCCAGAAATGTATTAGCATCTGCCAGTGATGAATAAACATAAGATTGGGCCCCTCCTGCAGTTCTTAGTCAGGCTGATGAACAAGGGCTAGTCCCATCCATGCCTCAAAGATGATTCTTCACATCACAGAACTATGTCCTTTTCTGTAATAGAGTCAGCATCGTCAAGGATGACTCTAACCTCAAATCCTTGGCCTTTAGTAGGGGCGTCTCTCTTTTTTTTCCAATGCTCAGCTTACCTAGAGTTATGCATTTTAAAAGACCAGGTATGCTGCCTTCCTTGTCCTTCAGTTTTCTTAACAGCCACATACTTGTGGGATTCCAGAGGTACTGTGTCTGAAAACCCCGGGGTGTTGAGAGCACCCAGGGGTGATTGGGAAGAAAGGAGATTGAAGGCAGAGGGTGAGACCAGGAGCACTGCCCAGCTACTGGGCTTTCTGAGTGTGAACGTGTCTGTGGGTCTTTCTTTGCTTGTGTGACATGCAGTGTGGTATGCTGAATACCTGTTAATTAGTCCATTCTGTCCATAAGTTGTGGAACCCAATTGTCCTGATGACTGGGTGATAAGAGGCAGGTGACTGTGGTAGAGATGAATGAGTCGCACACAGCCCTGTGTAGACGCATCCCGTCATTTTCTTGAAGCTCTTTGCATGCAAGAATCAGCAAGTCTTCACATAGCTGCCAGCCCAAGTCACTTGCTGGCTGGCCTAAAGGGAGGTGTGTGCCCTCCTTAATCTCAATAGCATTGGTTTTGTGGTGCATGTTCTGCACTCTAGATTAAAATGTAGCTGAGGAGAACTGAATCAAAAGCTCCGTCTATCAGCCTGTTTTATGCTAATCTGAGTGACTGAGGGCTTTTAAAATCAGTGTCAGAATAGGTGCTTATATGAGGTGCTAGGGGTCCTAATCTTATAAACATTGAGGTCTCCAGTTTCTGTAGAAAAACCTGACATAGTCAGGGTGGTCATCCAGCATATTCAAGAAAAGGACATTCTTAGTGGTATTTCCTCATCCATGGGAGCGTGTGTCTTGTGGAGGGCGGGGGAAGGGGGAGGTTAGGAGGGAGGGGTTTTCACGTCAGTATTGTAGGAACTTACCTATTGTTCAGTTCATTTCAGTTCAGTTGCTCAGTCGTGTCCGACTCTTTGCGACCCCATGAATCGCAGCACGCCAGGCCTCCCTGTCCATCACCAACTCCCGGAGTTCACTCAGACTCATGTCCATCGAGTCGTTGATGATGCCATCCAGCCATCTCATCCTCTGTCGTCCCCTTCTCCTCCTGCCCCCCAATCCCTCCCAGCATCAGGGTCTTTCCCAATGAGTCAACTCTTCGCATGAGGTGGCCAAAGTATTGGAGTTTCAGCTTTAGCATCAGTCCCTCCAATGAACACCCAGGACTGATCTTCTTTAGAATGGACCGGTTGGATCTCCTTACGTATTGTTACTTACCTACTAATGCCTATGATACTAAGCTACCTGCTCCCACCTGTTAAGAGAGTTTAGACCCCATCGTTACAATGATAACTATCGCTGTCTATAACTATAGTTATCCATGATAACTACTGCTGTCACTCTGCTCATAGGTCAGTAGTGAATTCTCATTATTTCCTGAACATTCTAACTTCCTGTGTCTTCTCGTTTGTTTTTCCATCTACTAGTTAGCCCTTTTTCAAATCATGAACTTCTTCTCCTTGTCTTTTCAGGTGAGTTTAAATTCCATGACTAGGAAAGCCTTAGATGCCCCAACCCAGATGATCTCTTCTTTTTCTGGAAGTCTGTGGTAGTTTTTATTCACCACTGCTACTGCTGCTGTTTAGTTGCTCAGTCGTGTCTGACTCTGCAACCCCATGCACTGTAACCCGTCAGGCTCTTCTGTCCATGAGATTTCCCAGACAGGAATCCTGGAGTGGGTCTCCATTTCCTTCTCCAGGGGATCTTCCTGACCCAGGAATCCAACCTGCGTCTCCTTAATTGGCAGGCAGATTCTTTACTGCTGAGCCACCAGGGAAGCCTAAAGTGCTTAATACTGAACTTGATAACTATTTGTTTACATGTCTGCCTCATTTATAGCCTGAAAGCTCCAGAGTCAATCAGCAGGCAAGTTCATCAAAGGATTAGGAAGTAACTTTCAAACATTTGATGCTATTTAGCAAGAAAGTTCCTTTATAAATAATTGGAAAATGTTGTTTGGCTAAATTGTTTTCCATCAGACTTTCATATCCTTGAGTGTAGACATTGTATCTTTTTTATCTCATATACTCAGAAACCTAGCGCAAGATCTTAACAGTGCTTGGTAATTGTTTGGTCAATGAATAAATAGTTGTCACTTTCTAGCTGCAGATATTTCAATGACACTATGCTCAGTTCAGTTCAGTTGATCAGTCGTGTTCAACTCTTTGCTGACCCCATGGACTGCAGCACGCCAGGCCTCCCTGTCCATCACCAACTCCCAGAGTTTACTCAAACTCATGCCCATTGAATTGGTGATGCCATCCAACCATCTTATCCTCTCTTGTCCCCTTCTCCTCTCGCCTTCAATCTTTCCCAACATCAGGGTCTTTTCCAATGAGTCAGTTCTTTGCATCAGGTGGCCAAAGTATTGGAGTTTCAGCTTCAGCATATGTCCTTCCAATGAATATTCATGACTGATTTCCTTTAGGATGGACTGGTTGGGTCTCCTTGCAGTCCAAGGGACTCTCAAGAGTTTTCTTCAACACCACACTTTAAAAGCATCAATTCATCAGCGCTCAGCTTTCTTTATAGTCCAACTCTCACATCCATACACGACTACTGGAAAAACTGTAGCTTTGACTAGATGGACCTTTGTTGACAAAGTAATGTCTCTGCTTTTGAATATGCTATCTAGGTTGGTCATAACTTTCCTTCCAAGGAGCAAGTGTCTTTTAATTTCATGGCTGCCATCACCATCTGCACTGATTTTGGAGCCCAAAAAAGTAAAGTCTGTCACTGCTTCCACTGTTTCCCCATCTATTTGCCATGAAATGATAGGACTGGATGCCATGATCTTAGTTTTCTGAATGTTGAGCTTTAAGCCAACTTTTTCATTCACCTCTTTCACTTTCATCAAGAGGCTTTTTAGTTCCTCTTCACTTTCTGCCATAAGGGTGATGTCATCTGCATATCTGAGGTTATTGATATTTCTCCTGGCAATCTTGATTCCAGCTTGTGCTTCATCCCACCCAGCATTTCTCATGATGTACTCTGCATATAAGTTAAATAAGCAGGGTGACAATATACAGCCTTGACGTACTACTTTCCTGATTTGGAACCAGCCTGTTATTCCATGTCGAGTTCCAACTGTTGCTTCTTGACTTGCATACAGATTTCTCAGGAGGCAGGTCAGATGGTCTGGTATTCCCATCTCTTTAAAATTTTCCACAGTTTGTTGTTATCCACACAGTCAAAGGCTTGACACTATGCTACATGCTAGAAAATATTCAAATACATTAGGCCCACCCCTCATAGTCAGAGATTAAAGAAAATGGGGAAAAAAAAAGAAAAAAAATTGTTAACCTGTGATAGAGAGTGCAGTCCTTGTTTTTCAACATATTTGCAGAACTATGTCTTCTCCTCAAAATGATAGTCTGCTGTTTCTCAAAGATCCAGCTCAGTGGTGTCCTCTGTGTTCTCACTGAATTCCTGCAGGCACAAGTGTTCAAAGTGTGTCCTCTCTCGCTTTTCTTCTCTCTCTCTCTCTCTCTTTCTCTTTCTCTCTCCCTCTTTCCACCACCCTTTGTCCATCTCTCTCTCTCTCCTCACTTGGTCCCTCACTGTCACTCTCTCTCTCCATTGTGTTATCATCATTTCTTAAATGTTTTCACACTGAATTGCAAATATTTGGGAGCACATTTGCCTTTTCTCCTAACCAGTGATTCTCAATCAGGATCGTTTTTCCTCCCAGGGACATTTAACAGTGTCACATCTGGAGGATGTAGGGCTTTTGTAATCTAGTACTGAGTAGAGGCCAGGGATGCTGCTAAACATCTTATAATGCATACAACAACCTCCCACAACTAAGAATTATACATCTTATAATAATGTCAGCCATGCTGAGGTTGAAAAATTCTGCACTAGACTACAAACTCTTTGAAGACAAGGGAATGTATCTGAATTCACTGCTAAATTTTTTTGAATCTCCAGGGTTTAACAAGGCTTGGCCTATCTATGTTCAGATAATGTTTGATAAATGAATAAATGGATGACTGAATGACTGGTTGGTGGATGGATGAATGAGCAGACAGACAGATGAATCAGTTGATCAATCTAGGACCATTTTTCGGCCCTATAAATTCTTGGCAACCTTTTCTTTCCAAGTCAGAATTGCTATTTATTATCTGAATTACAGAGTAATCGAGTCACCAGCCAAGATGTTGACCTGACTGGCTCTCATTTTGAGCAAGCACTTGACCACAGTTCTTGAGACATTTACTCTCAGAAATATTACTCACCCTCATCTGGTTGTTTGAAAACTAGGTCATTTGTATGCTTTCCCTTTGTGCTGATCATCTGTATTACTGTATCTGTAATCTGTATTTTATCACCTGTATTACTCTTGTCATGCTTCTTATAACTGCATTATTCTCTCAAGCTGTTGAAGAATCTGATGTGACTCTCACTTTAAAAACCCACTGAAGGGTTTGCTGTCTGACTGGGTTTGTCCTAGGCAATAGGACTTGGTCATACTCTTCAAGGTAGAAAACAAATGCATTTTCTTTTGGTCAGTCTCAACAACTTAATCTTTTAATCAACTGCCTGCGTATGTGTGTATTTATGTGTGTGTGTGTGTGTGTGTGTGTGTGTGTCTTTAGAAACTAATCGCCAGTCCAGGTTCGTTGCAGGATACAGGAAGCTTGGGGCTGGTGCACTGGGATGACCCAGAGGGATGGTATGGGGAGGGAGGTGGGAGGGAGGGTTCAGGATTGGGAACACGTGTACACCCGTGGCTGATTCATGTTGATGTATGGCAAAACCAATACAATATTGTAAAGTAATTAGCCTCCAATTAAAATAAATAAATTTAAATTAAAAAAAATAACCAAGCATATCAACTGCCTTGTGTGTGTATATGTGTTTATGTGTGTATGTACGTGTGTATGTGTGTGTGGCTTTTAAAATAATCAGCATATCTAGAGAACTTCACTTTCACTTTTCACTTTCATGCATTGGAGAAGGAAATGGCAACCCACTCCAGTGTTCTTTCCTGGAGGATCCCAGGGACGGGAGCACCTGGTGGGCTGTCATCTATGGGGTCGCACAGAGTCGGACACGACTGAAGTGACTTAGCAGCAGCAACAGCAGCAGCAGAGATGAGAATATATTACTTCACTTAGTCTGAGAAGGTTCCCCAAATGAAAGCTATCCAAATGTTATGAAGTTTTTACACCTCTTTTTATTATTTCTGCATTTGCTACAGCTAGTACTTATGGATTTTAGGTAAAAGAGTATATGAGTTGCATGTGATTTTTCTGTTGGCCTCTGAAGTGGTTTCCATCTGTGCACGTCTTCACTGCATTATGAGCTGGCTCCGGTCAATGAATGCAGTGACAACATCCAATACTTGAGTTGGTACCCTTCCTTTCAGGTTGGTTCTACTATTTAAAACAACATAAAGGATCTTTGTTTATTTTTGGATTTAAGCTTTAAATAAAAACAGTAGTGTACACATACACAAACATATATACACTTCAATGGAAATAAAGGAATCACCAGGAATTATTTAGAGTGCTTAAAATTTTTACTACTGAGTAAAAAGGCTAGGGGGAAATCTCCTAGAAGGGAACCTATGTCTAGATTGACAAAACATGAATTAATTACATTGAACATAAATTTTTAAAAAGAAGATGAAGGAAATAATTAGAGTTTAGATATCTTGACAGATTTATACTTCCTTTATCTGGCATGCTTTTTATTCCATTGTGAGATATAGTATTAATGAACTGTTGCATGAAAATGCAAACGTATTATTTAAAGGACAAAGTTAAATGATCACTCTGTACCCACTACAAGGCTAAAAAATAAACATTATCATATCTGAAACATCATTATGTGCTTCTTGAATTCACACCTTTCTTCTCCTCTGTCTCCCATAGTAACTGCCATCCTGAGTTTTGTATTATTTCTTTGCTTTTGTTTGTAGTTTTTACCTCATGTATGTATGCTTCAATAAACAGTATATTGTTTAGATTTATCTGCTTTTAAAAATACATTAAACCATATAGTATATTTTCTTCTGTCTTAATTCCTTCACTCACTATTATATCTTTGAGACCTGTCACTGTTAAGATGTAGTTCTAGGTCATTATCTCATTGTGTGAATACGCTACAACTTACTCATTTCACTTAGGATGAAGATTTGAATTGATGATTCTTTTCTTTCCCTTATACAGACAGTGCTACTATAAATATTTTGAACAATATATTCTGGTGTACTTTTGCAATATTTTCTCGAGGATACATGTTTAATAATAAAGTGGTCATATTGTAGATTATATACAGGGCTTCCCAGGTGGCACATTGTAAACAATCTGCCTGCCAAGCAAACTCGCAGGTTTAATCTCTGGATCAGGAAGATACCCTGGGGAAGAAAATGGCAACCACTCCAGTATTCTTGCCTGAGAAATCCCATGGACAGAAGGACCCTGGTGGGCTACAGTCCATAGGGTTGCAGAGTCGGACATGACTTAGCAACTACACAACAACAATAATATATGTACCTGTTGTAAGTCAGAATATATTGGATGTGCCAGATATGTAATTAAATAACAACAGCAGCAGCAATTATCAGCGGCTCACACCAGCAAAGGCTGATTGTGTTCTCTAGTTGCACATGTATTATTTGTGGTGTGGGCATCTTCAATGTGTCTTCAGCCTAGGACCAGCTTCAAAGAGAAGCCCCAAGTGGTAACACTGCCAGAGTTGTGCCAGAGGGGAAAGACCACAATACACAACAACCAGGAAGTAAAAGCTTCTACTCAGAAGTGATATACATCCCTCCCATTCATGTTTTATATACTAAAGTAGGTCACGTGGCCTAATAAAAATTCTACAGGATGGGATTTAAAATCCATGGAGGGGCACTGCATTTGGTGACAGCATGGATTCCCTGGTGGCTGGTGGCTCAGACAGTAAAGAATCTGCCTGCAATATGGGAAATCTGGGTTTGATACCTGGGTTGGGAAGATCCCCTGAAGAAGGGAATGGCTACCCACCTCCAGTCTTCTTGGCTGAAGGAATCCATGGACAGAGGAGCTTGGCTACAGTCTATGAGGTTGCAAAGAGTCGGGCACAACTGAGTGACTAACTCTTTCACTTTGGCCTTCCCAGATGGCACTAGTTGTAAAGAACCTGCCTGCAAATGCATAAAGAAATAAAGAATCACAGGTTCAATCCCTGGTTCAGCAAGATCACTGGAGAAAGGCATGGCAACCTACTCCAGTATCTTTGCCTGGAAAATCCCATGGACAGAGGAGCCTGGCAGGATACAGCCCAGAAGGTCGCAAAGAGTTGAACGCAACTGAGGCAACTCAGCACAAGCACACACAATACAGTCTCCCACAGTGTGTATTTAACTTTACGAGTAATATCAAAGTATTTTCAGAGTGGTTGAGTCAAATTGCACTTCCACCAACAGGATCAGAATTCTTTAGTCCACATCCTCACCAATGCTCTGTATTTTCTGACTTTAAAATTTTTATCAGTCTAACAGGAGTGAATGATGTCCCCTGTTATTATACGTTGCATTCTTCTGATTATTAATGGGATTGAATATCTTTTCATATAGGCCGTTTAAAAAATTATGTGAAGTTTCTGATTAATCATTTTCCTTTTGTTGTTGTTCAGTTGCTAAGTGGAGTCAGATTCTTTGCATCCCCATGGACTGCTCCCCTGTCCTTCACTGTCTCTCAGAGTTTGCTCAGATTCGTGTCCATTGAATCAATGATGCTGTCTAACCATCTCATCCTCTGCCACCTCTTCCCCTCCTGCCTTTCATCTTTCCCAGCGTCAGGGTCTTTTCAAATGAGTAGCCTCTTTGCATCAGGTGGCCAAAGTATTGGAGCTTCAGCTTCAGCATCAGTCCTTCCAGTGAATATTCAGAGTTGATTTCCTTTAGGATTGTCTGGTTTGATCTCCTTGCAGTCCAAGGGACTCTCAAGAGTCCTTTCCAGCACCATGATTCAGAAGCTTCAATTCTTCAGTGCTCAGCCTTCTTTATTGTCCAACTCTTCACATCCATACATGACTACTGGAAAAACCATAGCTTGTTTGTCTGTTAAACTGGATGAATGTCTATGCTATTCTTTTCTTACTTGCTTGCAGGAATTCCTTTTCTGGTTATTAATCCTTTCTCAGTTGTGTGGTGCAAATATCTTCTCCCAAATTGTAGCTATGTCTTATGATAAGAGAACTTAATATTTTTCAATTATTTTGAAATAAGTCTAAATTTAAACTTAAAAGTTATAGAAAGTATGCATAAAGTCCAATATACTCTTTGCTCAGAATTCATTTTTCTTTCTTCTGAAGCATTTGATAGGAAGTTGGGACACAATGCCCCATTACCTTTCAATACTTTGGTGTATATTTCTTATGTAAAAGAATCATCACAGTACATCCATCAAGATCAAGAAGTTAACATTGATTCAACATTACCATTAAGCCAAAGATACTATTCAGGTTTGGTTATTTGTCCTAATAATATTTTTTATAGATCCAGGGTCTAGCCCAGCCACACATTTAGTTCTGATGTCTCTAGTTTTCTTCAATCCAAGAACTTTGTCTCTTGTGTGCATTTCTCCTCATATCTTGGCATTTCTGAAGAGCACACTTCAGTTGATTTGTAGACTGTCCCTTAATTTGGAACCTGATGTTTTCTCATAGCTCATGCTTTTTGTTAAGAATTCCACAGGAGCCATATTGTGATGTTCTCAGTGTATTATATCAGCAGGTATACCACACTGACTTTATCTGTTCCATTACAGATAATGTTAACTTTTATCACTTGGTTAGGATGTGAATTAACAAAACCCTACACTCTCACATTAGTTACTTAGGATGTCATTATATCAGTTGATAAGTAATTCATAAGTATATTCAGAGGAGATTATTTGAAATTATGTACATGTCCTATTTCCCATTTACCCATCAGATTTACCATCCATTAATGACTCTTGCCTGACTTAATCATGACAAAAGTGCTTGCAGAAGTGTGATTTTTCTAATTCCACCTCTATTTGCTAGTTGGCATTCCATTGTGAGGTAGAGCTCTTCCATCCCTTTCAACTAAAATAATTAATGTGTTTACTTACTTATGTCAGTATAGACATGTGCATTCCTATTTTACTCAAAGGTTTCCCTTATTATCATTATTATTTTCATCACTACATTATCCAAGATGTGGCAAATGGAAGCCCTTTCAAACTGACTGCTGTAACTATTGACATTTCCCTGATTCTTTGAGCACTTTCTTAATTTCTGGCTCAATTAATTGCAGGTTAGTTTTCAGCCATTTCTCTATGAAGTTGAATTTAGTGGAGAATGGTGTTTAGAAACCAAGATCAAGTTGGCTCACTGCTACTAAGGTATCACTGCTTCTAGGTTCTCTTAGTAAACATAGAAGATGTAAATCTGTATGCACAGACATGTACACACACACACACAACACACTCTGTATGTTTCTGTATATAACACTATGTCTGAAGCCAGTCAAGCACCACAGAGTATATGCTAGTCTTCTCTGCTCTGTGTCCCTAACTCCCTTCTGAAACAGTGAGAAATTGTCTCCTTTACCCTCAGTCCATTTACTTATTAGATCAACTTTCCCAGTAGGTAAACAAAGTCATAGATGAGTCAGACCGGAAGTGAGCACTAAAGCCTGACCATTCTCTTCCACTAGTATGTGCCTCTTTAAGGCTTGCAAGTCAAAGGCTCCACTAAAGAAGGGGAGAAAAAATAAAGGAAAGGCCCATCAGAGAGCTCAGCCCTGGACATGAACCCTGCCCATTTGGAGTGCCATCCCATGGCCAGGTCCCAGACACTTACAGGCACTAAAATCTCAGCTCCCCATAAAGGAAGAAAACATGGAGAAGTCCTTAATTATAATTTAGACAAAGGAACCCAACTTTTATAGTTTCTCCTTTTTTTTTTTTTTAACATTTTGTTCATGAAATCTCCTACACCCAAGAACATTAAGATATTCTCAGATATTGTCTTCTAAATGTTAAATATTTTTGCCTTCACATTTAGGTATTTTAATGTTCCTGAAATTGATTTTTTTTTTAACTGTGGTATGAATTTGGATCCCAGTTTATTTCTCTTTTTCCATATGGATAGCCAGCTGTCTGGGCAGCTCTTATGGAAATGTCCATCCTTTCCCCACTGAAATGAAAGACTACCTCTGGCATATGTTTAGGCTCCATATACTGTTTTATTAGTGTATTCTCCAGTTTTTGTACTAGAACCAACATTGTCTTTATTGCCAGATCCAGGATCAGCTACATAATTTGAAGGCACAGAATGCTCTGAAAATGTGGGGGCCTTGTTCAAAAAGTATCAAGAACTTCACAGCAGTGACAACAGAGTATTAACCCAAGTGCAGGGCCCTTCTGAGAACAGGCCTTATGTGACTGCACAGGTCACACACCCATGGTGACAGGCCTCACTAGAATTGTATGTCTTGTGTCTATTAAAGGATTGTGCTTGCAGAGGGTCTTTCTTCTTCCATATCACTGCAAATTTATTTTCTTTCTGTTGGAATTTACTAAATCTCAAATGTGAAGATTTCACTCTCTAAAATAAGTCTACCTCTTGTATTATGCTTCCTGAAGAATCTTTTTTTTTCCTTTCTCTTCCAAGGTCTGCCTTAGCAAGCACAAACTTGGTTGCTTAAAAATAACAGAAATGCATTGTGTCAGAGTTCTGGAGGTCAGAATTTCAAAATCAAGATGTCAGCAGTGCCATGCTCCGTCCACAATCTGTAGGGAAGAAAAACCCCTCACACGTTCTGAGCCTCCAGAGTTACTGTGTGTTCTTGGCATTTCTTGGCCTACAGATGGCTCTCTGCAACCTCTGCCTCCGTCTTTGGGCGCAGTGCTTTCCCTGTGTGTCTCCTGTCCTCACAAGGCTGTCTGCTCGTAAGGACACCAGTCACATTGGATTAGGAGTTCACCCTACCCCAGTACGACTTCATCCTAACTAATTACACCTGCAAAGACTATTTTCAAAGAAAGTCTGCATTCTGTATTACTGGGGCATTAGAATTGCAGCATATCTTTTTTTTTTTTTTTTTATGGATGAGGCACAATTCATGCTATATCGAATACGAGGAAATTCAAAGCAAAATATCAAACTCAGTGACAATTTTTCTTCCCATAGCTGTGTTTTATCCTTCATCCTTATTTATTTGTCCTTCATTAACTGCTAGTTCCTAGTTATATTTTACCAGGATCTAGTTATATATATATATTTTATATATATATATATATATATATATAATGTACATATATATAAATTATGGAGATATATATACATTTCTACCTATCATATATATGTATCTATATATATATGTGTGTATGTGTGTATATATATATATATCTCCATTTCTACCTATCATATATCTTTTGTGTATATTTTTGTAAGAACTACTCCCAGTCTTTTGTAGAATGATTCAGGTACTGCATGGATATTTAAAATTTTACAGGTAAATCTAATGGCATGGTTTAGTCACTATACAAACCTATCAATCTATCCATTAGTTTTCTTTAGAGGAAGAAAACTATTTGATGGTTACCTAGAGATTGTCTGGATTTACATACATATTTAAACTTGTTAAAGTTTATAACTTTTTTAGTTCTCAAGTTTCCTAAACTTAAAATGAGAATCAAAGTTGTAAGTACCTCAAGTGCCCACCATGACATAAGTACTCAATAAACATTAGTCTTAATTTGATATTTTTGTATGCTTGCTTCTTAAGAATAGTGGATATATAAATTGCATAAAGTATTACCATAATTCCGTTCCAAGTGGCTTAAAGGGAATCTCATTCATTTATTTATACAACAGGAATTCATTGAATGCCCAGGAAGTGGAATGCATTTTCTAAGTAAATTCATTTTTATTCTAATCCTAGAACAGCACCCAGCAAACACATAGTAGGTGCTTGATAAATCACTGTTGAATGATCAGAAAAGAACAGTGTCAGTATCTCCTGGGAGTTTATAAGAAATGCAGACTTGGTCAGAATGGTCATCATCAAAATCTACAAACAGTAAATGCTGGAGAGGGTATGAAGAAAAGGGAATCTTCCTATGCTGTTAGTGGGAATGTAAATGCATGCAGCCTCTATGGAAAACAGTATGGAGGTTCCTCAAAAAGCTGAAATAGACCTGCCGTATGATCTAGCATCTCACTCCTGAGCATGTATCCAGAAAATATGAAAACTGTAATTAGGAGAGATACATGTACCCCAGTGTTCATAGCAGCACTATTTACAACAGCTAAGATATGGAAGCAACTTAAATATCTATCATCAGTTGAATAGATAAAGATGTGATACATATATGCTGCTGCTGCTGCTAAGTCACATCAGTTGTGTCCGACTCTGTGCGACCCCATAGACAGCAGCCCACCAGGCTCCCCCGTCCCTGGGATTCTCCAGGCAAGAACACTGGAGTGGATTGTCATTTCCTTCTCCAGTGCATGAAAGTGAAAAGTGAAAGTGAAGTCGCTCAGTCATGTCCGACTCTTCGCGACCCCATGGACTGTAACCTACCAGGCTCCTCTGTCCGTGGGATTTCCCAGGCAAGAGTACTGGAGTGGGGTGCCATTGCCTTCTCTGTACATATATGCAATGGACTATTACTCAGTCCAAAAAACCATCATATGTATGTGTGTGTGTGTATACATGGATATACATAGAGTATTACTCAGCTATAGAAAAGAATGAAGTAATGTCTTTTGCAACAACATGGATGGACCTATTATCACACTAAGTGAGATTAACACACCAAGTGAAGTAAGTCAGACAAAGACAAATATATGACATTGCTTATATGTAGAATCTAAAAAAAGAGACAAGCATGCATTTATTTTCAAAACATAGAGGTTCAGGCACAGAAAACAAACTGAAGTTTACAAAGGGGAAACTGTGGAGGAATAAATTAGGAGTTGAGATTAACAGATACATGCTACTATGTATAAGCAAGAAGGACCTACTGTATAGCACAGGGAACTGTATTCAATATCTTATAGTAACATTTAATGGAAAAGAATCTTAAAGAGCCTGTGTGTGTGTGTGTGTGTGTGTGTGTATGTACCTACACATACTCATAACTGAATCACTTTGCTGTACACCTGAAATATTGTAAATCAACTGTACCTCAGTAAGAAAAAAGAAATTCAGACCCTCAGGCCTCACTCAGTTTTCTTCCTCAGAGTGGGACTCAGGAATTGATACATCACAGACCCTTAGGGGAATTCTTCTGCATGCCAAAGTTGAGACGCACAGCTCTAGCTTCTCACACATGCACATCACATGAGGAATAGTTAAAATGTATATTCTTATTCAGTGGATCCAGAGTGGAGCCTGAGCTTCTACATTCTTTCAAGCTCCAAGGTGAAGCAGACACTTTCAGTCCACACAGCACACACCAGTGCCTGACAGTTGATGCTGGAAAACATTTTTTATGAAGGGCCAGACAGTAGATAGTTTAGGTTTTGCTACCATACAGTTTTGTGTTGCAACAAGAAAGATGCCACAGACAATATATAAACAGGTGGATGACCCCATGGACAGAGGAGCCTGACAGGCTACAGTCCATGGGATTCTCCAGGCAAGAATACTGGAGTGGGTTGCCATTTCCTTCTCCAAAACTGAATTTGATGACACTGAAATTAGAATTTCATAAAATTATTGTATATCTCTAAATATCTTCTTCTTTTGACTTTTATTAACCATTTAAAAATATGAAAACCATTCTTAGCTCACAGGCCATAGTCTGATGACCCCAGCCTACAATAATGTTACATAGGGCAGAGTGATTCTGTTTTCTTGTCTCCCAGTTGTATAATGAGGGCATAACATTTATACAGGAGAAAGTTTTAAAGAATACATTTTTCCAAGGGGAGAGAAAGCTTTCAGGAAAAAAATCTTCCTATTGTTAATGGCATATAAGCATCAGTAAATACTGAGTGTTTATTAAAATACAAACACATTGTACACAACCACGTAAAATATATGGGTTAAAGGAAGTTGAGGAGTGTTAACCTGGATATGACAAAAATTAAAAAAAAATAGTTGGTCTCAAATACATGAAAGGTTGACTTGGAGTAGAAGAAGGTTGTGAAACCTGCTTTTCTGCAGAAGGTAAAACTAGTACCAGTGGGTCCTAGTTCAGTTCAGTTCAGCTGTGTCCAACTCTTTGCGACCCCATGAATCCCAGCACGCCAGGCCTCCCTGTCCATCACCAACGCCTGGAGTTTACTCAAACTCATGTCCATCGAGTTGGTGATGCCATCCAGGCATCTCATCCTCTGTCGTCCCCTTTTCCTCCTGCCCTCAATGCCTCCAAGCATCAGAGTCTTTTCCAGTGAGTCAACTCTTTGCATCAGGTGGCCAAAGTATTGCAGTTTCAGCTTTAGCATCAGTCCCTTCAATGAACACCCAGGACTGATCTCCTTTAGAATGGACTGGTTGGATCTCCTTGCAGTTCAAGGGACTCTCAAGAGTCTTCTCCAACACCACAGTTCAAAAGCATCAATTCTTCGGTGCTCAGCTTTCTTCACAGTCCAACTCGCACATCCATAGTTCAGTTCAGTCCTAGTTCAGTTCAGTTCAGTTGCTCAGTCGTGTCCGACTCTGCGACCCCATGAATTGCAGCGCGCCAGGCCTCCCTGTCCATCACCAACTCCCAGAGTTCACTCAGACTCACATCCATCGAGTCAGTGATGCCATCCAGCCATCTCATCCTCTCTCATCCCCTTCTCCTCCTGCCCCCAATCCCTCCCAGCATCAGAGTCTTTTCCAATGAGTCAACTCTTCGCATGAGGTGGCCAAAGTACTGGAGTTTCAGCTTTAGCATCATTCTTTCCAAAGAAATCCCAGGGCTGATCTCCTTCAGAATGGACTGGTTGGATCTCCTTGCAGTCCAAGGGACTCTCAAGAGTCTTCTCCAACACCACAGTTCAAAAGCATCAATTCTTCGGCGCTCAGCCTTCTTCACAGTCCAACTCTCACATCCATACATGACCACTGGAAAAACCATAGCCTTAACTAGACGGACCTTTGTTAGCAAAGTAATGTCTCTGCTTTTCAATATGCTATCTAGGTTGGTCCTAGTTAGAGGGAAGCAAATTGCAATTCATTCTACCAAAGAACTTTCCTAAAGAGTTCAAGTTGTACAACAATAGAACTGTTTTTTCCCTGGAGGGAACGTTTTTACCATCACTACAGGTAATTTGGAGAGACTCCATCTTCGGGTGGGCATGTGGAAAAGGAAATTCTATTTTGGTTAAAGGAAAGATTTTATGCATAAGCTTTTTCTCAACCATATTCTCTTTTACATCCTCTCCAGTAGTCTCTTTGTTGAGTGATGTCCATTCTGTGTAATTGTTTTAAAACCTTTTACTAGCCTCTTCACCTCCATTCTTACCAACACAATCCAATTCAATGGTCCCATGACAGAGAAATCCTTTTAAATCTCAGCTCTGAATATTTCTCTGTCCCTAAACCATCAGTGGTACCAGATGAACTCTTCAGAAGTTTTCTTGTTCTGGTGTTCAGTCTCATTCACAGCTCTCACAAGCTTTACTTTCTAAAATTCTTGCTCAGCCACTTACAATGGACAACTTGTTAGTCATAGAACTGCCCTATATACTGTCACCTGTTTTCCCTTACACAGGCTGTTCCTGCCAGCTGCTGTACTCTTTTACCACTTCTATTTTTCATCTATGTCCTACCCATCTTTCAAAGCCCATCTGAGATATTTCTTCCTTCATGAAGATGTGTAGGTATTATTCACTTACACACATACACTCCTTTATTCTCCAATAGCACTGAATTATCCTCACGGTAATTAACAACCATTAGTTTTCTGAGGTATTTCTTTGGTAACTTGTCATGATCTCTGACACTTTTACATCTCAACAACTTCATCTCTTATAACTCCCTATTTTCCCATTACATACTGTCTCCATTCTGACCACCGTTTTATTCCTCAAATGCTCTTAGCCTATTTTCTAACTCAAACGCTCTCTGAGTCTAATGCTCTTCCTCTAGACTTCAGTGTAGCCAATTCTTTTTAGAAATCAGCTGTTCATTCAAATTGTTATCTCCTTTGACTGTGCCATCTACTCTCTATATCATTATTCTGTTTTTATCTTCTTAAGAGCATTATTACTCTCTGACATTATCTTATTTGTTTATTTGCTTACAATCAACTTTCATGCAATGTTTCTTGAAAGTAAGGCTCATAAAAGTGGATACATTTTCTAATATGTAACTACAGAAAAGCTCTAGGAGCATCATAGGTACTGATTGATGGGATGGTTAAATAAGTTAGCAATTACACTACGTGTGCTTTAAGAGCAGATGTATGACCACCGCATCTTTTCCTTCCCACTCAGTCAGTTATTAGCTGAGAGTGGGCCAAGAGAGCTACCAGAATGTCATGAATAAACTCTACCATCCAGAATACTGCCATCAGAGTTTTTACTGATCTAACCAGTGAACACTCATGATAAAGAGCTCAAGAACAGCTAATGTGAGAGATACTTAAAAATAAGTAGTAAAATTGTATGAATGAATAAATAAAGAAAGATACATTGCATTGTGGAAGAGCATGATCTCCCTGTTGGGTGAAATAAGCAATGACTAAAAGTTTACTGACAGAGGGCAGTGTAGAAAGATGCATGTCATTACTTTGGCAGGGATCGGGGATAGAATATAGTATGGGGAAAAAAAGGGGGGGAAAAAGGACAAGTAAAACAGTTAAACCCATGAAAACCAAAAGCGCTGTTGAACAGAACACTTGGAAAGAGAAATATTTTTGTTTCCATAACAAATAGGCAAAGGTTAAGGGATGTGAAGGCTGGAGGGTAATGCAAATCTAACTTCAGGAGTAGAGGTCAAGCAGAGAGACTGTGGGAATGGGCTCTAATTTTTCCAGTACTCATCTGATTTGATGTTTCCTCAATAATGTATCAGTGACACTTGTGCAGAAATTATTCTGTTGGACATCTGCTTCTGCTGAGCATAAATGTCTTGGCAGGGAGAATAGTTGGTTTGCTTTTGGTGTGTGCCTCCTAAAAAGTTATGCTGAAAGTAAGAGGAAGAGAATAAATAAGGAAAGCTAGTTAGCCACTGTTTCAAGAGTCACTTTCCTGATTACTGTGGCAATTTCAAGTACAGGGAAAATGTCCAAGATGAGGAAATACTGTCAGAAGCAAAAAAAAAAAAAAAAAAAATTTAAAATATAATAAAGACTCATCCATGTAAGATCTCCATTCCAAGTCATTTGAGGGCATGCACCACTGCCAAAATCCTGAGGACTCTCAAACTTGAGAGGCAACTGAAATGTCTACATCAATTTCTGTGGCACACACATCAAACACTCTCAGCCAATGCCCAGTGGATAGCACACGCCCAGAAGACAAGGAGCCATCCACATTATCTCTAATTGCATACCATGTGCTTTGAAAACCACCCACAAAAATATCACACTGGAATTACAAAGGAGCAGTCCTCATTATCCTTATTATCTTCCTTTTATGGAATTAAAGAAATAACAGCATCCACAGTAATTTACAGTTTTTCTTAGCCTTATAAACACATCAAAACCACGCTTTGTCAAATCAAGGCAAGCTCAAGAAACAAAGGCAATGTGGACAAACTCTCAGGTACTTACATTTTCACTCTGGCTTAATGCAGTTGGTGACTAAGAACGAAGGCTCTAGACTTGCAAAACCTACGCTGGAAGCTGTGTTATCTTGGGCAATAATGACCCCGTAAACCTAATAAAAATCACTGTAAAACATGCATAATACAGTAGATACATCAGTGAATGATTATTAGGAATTATATGAAAGAGTAGGTATCAAGTCTTAGCCTAGGCTAAGTACATGATAAGCAATGAAAGTGAAAGTGGCTCAGTCGTGTCTGACTCTTTGTGATTCCATAGTCTATACAGTTCATGGAATCCTCCAGGCCAGAATACTGGAGTGGGTAGCCTTTCCCTTCTTCAGGGTATCTTCCCAACCCAGGGATCAAGCCCAGGTCTCCCACATTGCAGGCGGATTCTTTACCAGCTGAGCCACAAGGGAAGCCCAAGAATACTGGAGTGGGTAGCCTATCCCTTCTCCAGTGGAGCTTCCCAACCCAGGAATCGAACCGGGGTCTCCTGCATTACAGGCGGATTCTTTACCAACTGAGCTATCAGGGAATGTCAGCTATCCTTACTGTTTTCTCATACAGAAGAGCACTCAATTACATCTTTGTTGAATTGGCTTAGTCGTCAGTGACTTTCAGAAGAAATGAAATGCTAGTGCAGGCGGTTTCCTTTTATGACAAAGATATATTCCTAAAAAGGTCTCACAATTCAAAACTGACTGATTCAACTTCTGTTTAGCCATAGTAAAAAATATTAATAGAGTGTAATTGGAGTGAATTCACAAAGTGTTTAAATCTGTAATCACTATAGCTTAGGGGCTGATTTTGTGGCCATGTCACCAGCCTTTTCTCCACCTTATTTACTGTGTTGTAGAAGACAATTTTTGCAAACTCAAAGTGTAGCTATATTAGAGTTGCTTTTTATTTTGTCAGCCTCATCTCCAGTAGTTTGCACAGTATCCTTTCTGAAATTTGTAGTGTTTGTGTCCTGATAGTTCTTTGGCCCTCAGACTTTTCATTACATGTAAATTCTTTCTGAAGTTACTACTTTTCAGTTGGAGCACTATTATTGCTAGAAAATGAACATTTCCTTGAAATTATTAAGGCAGTTTAAAGATACAGTAAGAATGAATGCTAAAATAATAGTTCAATAGGCTGATAAAGGGGCTTCCCAGGTGACTCAGTGGTGAAGAATCTACCAGCCAGTGTAGGAAATGTGGGTTCGATCCCTGGGTCAGAGAAATCCCCTGAAGAAGGAAATGCCAACCACTCCAGTATTCTTGCCTGGGAAATCCTATGGACAGAGGAGCCTCGTAGGGTGCAATCCATGGTGTCACAAAAGGGTCATATATGACCTAGCAACTGAACAGCAATAACAACAAACTTCCAGATCTTTCAGAAGTTCTGTTTTTTGTAAATAACAGCTTGGTTAACCTGATGTTGAAAGAGGATAGTGGGTGTTTCCCTTTACCAGACCAAGTGTAGTCAACACACGTCAACAGCAGTAATATAATTTAAAACCCACTTGATCTAAAATTTCTGAAGGATAAAATAATTGTCAATTTTTAAAAATTGTGGAATATTAATTTATTTCCAAATGTATGTATATGATATGATTTATTTAAAATATATCTTATTCAAATGTTTATAAAAAATGACCAAACTCTAATAGCTCCACCAAACCTGGTGAGTATCATGCCTACTGCAACCTGTTACATAATTACAAGCCCACGTAGTCTGAGTTGCCTGTAATTGAGTCTAGTAAAGTCTCCCAACTCAATAAATCCTTACCATAATGTTAATATGCCAGCAACTCTTAGGGCTTAATTGTTTTACTACATTCATAAATGTGTCTGTCGTCCTAACTGTGTTCAGAATAGAGGTCCAAGTGCATGTAGTTTCCTAGGCTATGAATCATCATTGTGCCAAGTCTCTCGAGTCATGTCTGACACTTTGTAACCCTGTGGACTGTAGCCCACCAGTCTCCTCTATCCGTGGGATCCTTCAGGCAAGAATACTGAAGTGGGTTGCCGTGTCCTCCTCCAGGGGCTCTTCCTGACCCAGGGATTGAACTTGTGGTCTCTTATGTCTCTTGCACTGGCCAGCAGGTTCTTTACCACTGATGCCACCTAGGAAGCCCCTGAATTGTCATTGTGTGTTAGTTGCTCAGTCGTGTCCAACTCTTTGCCGCTCCATGCACTGTAGCCCATTCCATTCCATCTTACCTGGAATTCTCCAAGCAAGAATACTGGAGTAGGTTGCCATTTCTTTCCCCAGGGGATCTTCCTGACCCAGGGCTCGAACCAAGGTCTCCTGCATTGCAGGCGGATTCTTTACCAGCTGAACCATCAGGGAAGCCCAAATGGGCCATTGTTAAAAAAAAAAAAATTTTTTTTGACCAATCTTTTTCCTTCTGCAGTGACATGCAAGTCAATGACGCTCCTTCTAGCGACTCAGTCCTGTTGCTCTTCATGCTTAAGGATAGAGGCACACATTCTTTGCTGCGTTCTTCCCTTCTCTCTCAAATATTGACAGACCTCTTCCCATAAGATTCCTTTGGTACCAACCTAGGGCCTAAAAATCTTCTAACAGTGTAAGTTATCTGTCTCCTGAGTATCATTGGATAGAGTAATTTTGAAATGAAGTGGAAAATCACAGGATTATATAGCCACATTTTTAAATAAACCTGTAATGTGTTAGTGAGAAGACTTGTTTATCTAACAGTTAACAAGGAAACCTCTAGGACCCTTCAAATTTGTGGGTAAATTTTCATATTACAAAGTAGTGCCAAAAGTTAAATTGAACATTTAAAAGGACAAATTGAACATTTCGGTGAGGGGTGGGTTTCCCACACTTACTCTTTCACCATCTTTTTTCTGAGTACTCCAAAAACCAGTCTCTCTTTCAGAGGGAGCAAGATGGCCTGCAGAAAAACTTGATGCTTTCATGCTCTCCCTTCTCACTCAGAATGAATTGTCCTACAATGGTCTTCTGCCCGAACCTTCATTTTTGTTCTTTGACAATGGTTGCTGAAGTGATTTTTCAGATAAAACAGCATTTCTCCCCAAAAGTCTCCCCCGAACCCTAATTATACAAGATACTCTGCAGAAAAGGAGGAAAAGAGAGAAAGTTTTATTTGTGCTATCATCACTATGCAAAATGCCTGAGACTTTATCTTGTCTCTTAGAGTTTAAAAATTGATATTCTTGTAGTAAAAATTTAATTAATATGGAAACTGTCTTAATTTTGCTTAAACTGATATTCCCAGAATTTCACTTTGCCGCTACCCCTCCCCATCACTTTTTTCTTAAATGTGACACCTTCAGAAACACTGAGATAACATAATCCTTGCTGAGAGTCTGGCTCAGAGAAGATAGAATATGCAAGGTGGCACTTTCACATAATGGGTAATTGATAACTGTCATTCTTTTTAGTCCCAGATTAGCAGTTTTCAAATAAACCCCTGAGTGTGTGCCTTTGTATCCACACATACATATTTATCTAAGACCAGGTGTCTCACGTTCTCTACACACAAAGTTTTATTGTTTTATTACCTGGTCAGTGTCAAAGCGTCATCTCCATAGCTGCTAAAATTGCAAGTGTTTGTCTTAATTTGTTATGTTTCCTATTCTGTACTTATTTTATTTTATTTTATTTTTTTTGTCATCTTAATTTTCCAAAAAACTTCTTTGTGGTTTCATGGCTGTCTGCCAACATTCTGGGAAGAGTGTGTTTTAAAATTATTTTTCAGAGATCCACACACTGAAAACACTGCCCCCACTAAGAAAATCCTCTCCAAAGATGGCTTTATTTTACTTTGTAAGAACAAGTTAGAGTTGATAGGAGCAACGCTGTTTATTTCTCATGGGCCTGTCCTTTGGCTCACTCTCCAGGAAAATCCTCATCTCCTCAGATCAAAAAAAAAAAAAGAACTGCTTTCCAATGAATTAGAATACAATCCACATTTGCCCATAGTATCACACAGTGATTTCAGAAATCTGGGCTTGTTCACATCTGGAGAATAATGGCAGAATGCCCCCAGTTAGAAGGGCTTTCAGAATCTATGTGGGTGATTTTGATTCCCTATGCCTCATTTTTTTTCATCTTTGCCTGACTTGATTTCTTGTTCTGTTTTGTGCTTCACTCTTGTAAAAATGTCCTTCCTCTGCCCAGCCCTTACAGACTCGCATGTATACACATATACATACACAGTCACACACACAAAGATGCACATGCTCAGATAAGTCACATAGGCCGGGGGGAAAAAGTGAAAGGTCACCTTCACAATGGGTTTTCCAGGATTATTTAGATGTAATGAATAAAATTGCAAATTCTATTGAGGCTTTTAGAACTAATGAAAATTATCAATGTGTTACACAGCTGCATTTCAGTTTTGTTTGCCTGAGCCTGGAACAGAATAGATTTTATAAATAGAACTTAAATGTGACCACAGAGCATGCATACTAATCAGTTCATTTTAAGATATTGTTTTTGCAATACTTTTAAGATGCACACATGCTGGGAAAAATTACTTGTCAGAGGAACAATGTGGAGCAATTTCTTACCAAAGTTGCTAATGGAACTACTTTTTTCTTTCTTTTTTCATTTTCCCTTTTTTTTTTTTTTTTTTTTTAAATGAAGCATCTCTCCTGGAAAGATTTATAGAGAAAAAAAGGCTTTGTTCCAGGGAATTTCTGTGAGAAATGTGACTTACTTGTGGGAAAGCTTCCATTAATTTGGGAAGGTTAAGATGAACGTAGTCAAAATATATTGGGTAGCACATGCTGAGTTGTGCCATCCATTACACACTCTCTTGGCTCATGTAAATATGGAGGGCCTTTTTTTTCCTGCCTGGCTCTAAAGAGATTGGAAAAGTGTGGGATGGAGTGCTAAGTGGTCCCCCATTGAAAGTATTCTTTACCAGCCAGTGACTTCCTCTAAGGAGACAGGCCTATCTGAATATTTCTTATTTCTGGATCACTTCCCTCCTCTTTGACAGCACAGCCCCCTGTGGGAATGCATTTGTTTCACTTGTTTGAAGGTGGAAATCCCAGGGGTGAGTTTTGACTTGGGATGAGGCAGCCAGCCCCAAGCTTCCCATAAAGGTGAAACACAAACGCTCTTTTAGAAAAGGAAAGGTGACTCAAAGGGAAGCTCCTCTTCCCCAGTCATTAGAGAAACAGATGTGAGATTGTTAAAACTCAAATGTATTTTAAAAGCCAACCCTAGCCTCAGTAAAGTTCTTCAGTTCAGTTCAGTTCAGTCACTCAGTCGTGTCCAACTCTTTGCAACCCCACGGACTGCAGCATGCCAGGCTTCCCAGTCCATCTCCAACTCCTGGAGCTTGTTCAAACTCGTTTATTGAGTCGGTGATGCCATCCCATCATCTCATCCTCTGTCATCCCCTTCAATCTTTCCCAACATCAGGGTCTTTTCCAAGGAGTCAGTTCTTCACATCAGGTGGCCAAAATATTGGAGCTTCAGCATCGGTCTTTCTAATGAATATTCAGGACTGATTTCCTTTAGGATGGACTGGTTGCATCTCCTTGCGGTCCAAGGGACTCCCAAGAGTCTTCTCCAACACCACAGTTCAAAAGCATCAATTCTTTAGCGCTCAGCTTTCTTCACAGTCCAACTCTCACATCCATACATGACCACTGGAAAAACCATAGGCTTGACTAGATGGACCTTTGTCCGTAATGTACCTCCTCTGTTTCCACACTGGCCTCATGAAGGAATTCTGAACTTCTGGGCACAATAGAGGTAATGAACCACGAAGAGATTTTAGGAACTATAATGAGAGTGAAGTGGGGTGGGGTGGGGGGGAGGTAAATGACCTGAATAATTAAAATCCATGGAAAATTGAGGCATTTTTTGTTAGCCATTCTCCATCACTCCAACTCTCACTAAAACTGTTGTCAAAGAGAAGAAAATAGACTTATTAATGCCAGTGCCTCTCCAAATCAAACCAGCAAATATCCATTGCATGCCCACTATGCCTGAAGTATGATCTTTACCTTTATAAAGCATCGCAGCAGAAGACAAAGGCTAAAATGAAGATGAAGGAGGGAAAGGAGACCCCCGCCAAAGACTAAAATATTGACTGACTGATCCTTGACAGACGAAATCGGGCTGCCCCTGCACTGCGCAATATACAGTAATCAAGAAAATAGCCTGGAAAATTGCATAGTCCCTTAATAATTAAATGCTACATGAAAAACTGTACAAGTAGAAAAAGTTTGTTCTTTAAAAAGCACCAGGGTGGCTAATGTTTTGTTTCTAGAACTTGCAGAATCTCCAGATTGAAAGGAAATCTTGGGGGTCCGCTAATCAAAGTTTCCCAAAATGTAGCTCCCATATGAGATTTGTGCAAGATAATTGGCAGCAGTGCCTGGCAGAACAGGTATTTATTTTAATATAACAAGCATTTCAAATACATCATTTCCCATTTTATTGCTTGGGAGGAAGCTAAAATATTAAGTAAACAATTATACAAATGGCAGTAGATATGTGAGTCAGCATTAAGGTGGTTTATGCATGAGTACAGCTTGCAAAACATGGATTTTAGTCCAATCTCTTTACTATTTTTGAATTGTGAGGATAAGACAGTGTCTCATCTTAAAACCCAAACACACTTAAATATACCCTGATTATAAAACAAAGCATGCTCTGTATTTTAAAAATCAGATATTATTAATAATATACAATATAGAAAAAGTTTCCAATTACCTCTTTGCCATAATCACCCATTATTAATAATTGGTTTTACATCTATTCAGATCAAATTTTCTAGGCCTGAAGTTAGATACTTAATATCTATTATATATTGTGTTCATGCTAAATTGAGTTCAACTCTTTGTGACCCCCATGGACTGTGGCCCACCAGGCTCTTCTGTCCATGGAATTTCCTAGGCAAGAATACAGGAATGGGTTGCCCTTTCCTCTTCCAGGGAATTTTCCCAACCCAGAGATTGAACATCAGGAAAGGAGTGTGATTTTTTTTTTGTTTTCGGGAGGTGTGGTTTCTGACATTGCTGAGCTATAAATTATTATTATGATTGACCCTCAAATCATGTTTAGATTTTTAAGGGAATATAAAAGGGGTTTTACATAGAATAGTGGTTGCAGTCCAAGTAGGTGCATATTGGAAAGCAGGGTGCAAATTGGGAAGGATTTTATCCATTAATTCCAGACACAGAAAAGGCTGGGAAACGGAATGAGTGACCATGAGTAGCTCATGCAAGTCTTCCATATATTCTTCATTTCTGCCTAGGCTGCAGGTTAACCTGAAAGGCCAGTATCCTTGCTGACAGCTGTGTGCCCTGGGTGATGATGTACCACTTCTTCCTCAGAGGAGTTCCTGCTTCTCTTCAAGGTCTCCTCACTTCTCATTCACACTAGCAGTTCTCTGATTTTTTAGATCACAGTCTGTTTTTAAACCAGCTGCCACCCAAGGATACTTTTCAGTGGGAAATAAACATGTGATGAAAAGTTAGTTCAAAGGGATAAAATAAACAAGGGCAGTACAGCTTTGCCAATAATATAGATGAATTGCTGCTGCTGCTAAGTTGCTTCAGTCGTGTCTGACTCTGTGCGAACCCATAGACGGCAGCCCACCAGGCTCCCCCGTCCCTGGGATTCTCCAGGCAAGAATACTGGACTGGAGTGGGTTGCCATTTCCTGCTCCAATGCATGAAAGTGAAAAGTGAAATTGAAGTCGCTCAGTCGTGTCCGACTCTTAGTGACCCCATGGACTGCGGCCCACCAGGGTCCTCTGTCCATGGGATTTTCCAGGCAAGAGTACTGGAGTGGGGTGCCATTGTCTTCTCTGATAGATGAATTAGGCATTGTTTACTTGATTTTTTTTTTTTAAGTGCAAACTTAAAAGCAATTGTAATGCCCCAGGGGTATAAGCTGATGTCCTGTACTTATAAAACATGCTTCACAAGCTATTTGCGTCACAGAAGTGTCATAAGTGTGTGAGTAGCACCTCACCACTGTAACACAACTTCTTTAACAATAGGAATGTGAGTGGCTCATTTTTGAGCATACATATGTTATAAGTCTGATTTTTAAAGAATTATACACAACACTCGGGAGTTGGTGATGGACAGGGAGGCCTGGTGTGCTGCGGTTCATGGGGTCGCAAAGAGTCTGACATGACTGAGCGACTGAACTGAACTGAACTGTTAATGTAACCCATAGAATTTTATTGTTATTGTTCAGTCATTCAGTCAAGTCCAACTCTTCGCAACCCCGGTGACTGTAGCATGCCAGGTTTCCTTGTCCTTCACTATCTCCTGGAATTTGCTCAAACATATGTCCATTAAGTCAATGATTCCATCCAGCCATCTCATCCTCTGTCTCCTCCTTCTCCTCCTGCCCTCAGTCTATCCTAGCATCAGGGTCTTTTCCAATGAACTGGCTCTTTGCATCAGGTGACCACAGTATTGGAGCTTCAGCTTCAGTATCAGTCCTTCCAATGAATATTCAGGACTGATTTCATTTAGGATTGACTGATTTGATCTCCTAGCTTTCCAAGGGACTCTCAAGAGTCTTCTCCAACACTACAGTTCAAAAGCATCAATTCTTCAGCACACAGCCTTCTTTACGGTCCAACTCTCACATCCATATATGACTCCTGGAAAAACCATAACTTTACGGACCTTTGTTGGTGGTGATGTCTCTCTTTTTGGTGTGCTGTCTAGGTTTGTCATAGCTTTCTTCCAAAGAGCAAGCATCTTAATTTCACGGCTGCAGTCACCATCTGCAGCGATTTTGGAGTAAAGTCTGTCACTGTTTGTATTGCTTCCCCATCTATTTGCCATAAGTGATGGGACTGGATGCCATGATCTTAGTTTTTTGAATGTTGAGTTTTAAGCCAACTTTTCCACTCTCCTCTTTCATGTCCATCAAGAAGAAGCTCTTTGATTTCTCTTTCATTTCTGCCATTAGGGTGGTGTCTTCTGCATATCTGAGGCTACTAATATTTCTCCCAGCAGTATTGATTCCAACCTGTGATTTATCCACCCTGGCATTTTGCATTGTGTACTCTGCATTGAAGTTAAATAAGCAGGGTGACAATATACAGCCTTGATGTACTCCTTTCCTATTTTGGAACCAGTCTGCTGTTCCATGTCTGATTCTAACTGTTGCTTCTTGACCTACATACAGGTTTCTCGGGAGGGAGGTAAGATGGTCTGTTATTCTCCTCTTTCAGAATTTTCCACAGGTTGTTGTGATCCACACAGTCAAAGGCTTTAGCATAGTCAATGAAGCAGAAGTAGATGTTCTTTTGGAACCTCCTTACTTTTCTATGATGCAACAGATATTGGCAATTTGATCTCTGGTTCCTCTGCCTTTTCTAAATCCACCTTGAACATCTGAAAGTTCTTGGTTCACATACTGTTGGAGTCTAGCTTGAAGGATTTTGAGCATTACCTTGCTAGCATGTGAAATGAGTGCAGTTATGTGGTAGTTTGAACATTCTTTGGCATTGCCTTTCTTTGTTATTGGAACAAAAACTGACCTTTTCCAGTCCTGTGGCCACGGTTGAGTTTTCCAAATTTGCTGGCATATTGAATGCAGCACTTTAACAACATCATCTTTTAAGATTTGAAATAGCTCAGCTGGAATTCCATTACCTCCACTAGCTTTGTTCATAGTGATGCTTCCTAAGTCCCACTTGACTTCACACTCCAGGATGTTTGGCTCTAGGTGTGTGACCACACCATTGTGGTTGTCTGGGTCAGTAAGAACTTTTTGTATAGTTCTGTGTATTCTTGCCACCTCTTCTTAATATCTTCTGCTTCTGTTAGGTCCTTGCCATTTCTGTCCTTTATTGTGCTCATCTTTGCATAAAATGTTCCCTTGGTATCTCCAATTTTCTTGAAGTGATCTCTAGTCTTTCCCATTCTATTGTTTCCTCTATTTCTTTGCATTGTTCACTTAAATAGCTTTCTTATATCTCCTCGCCATTCTCCGGAACTCTGCATTCAGTTGGGTATATCTTTCCCTTTCTCCTTTACATTTTGCTCCTCTTCTTTTCTCAGCTATTTCTAAGGACTCCTCACACAACCACTTTGCCATCTTGCATTTCTTTTTCTTTGGGATGTTTTTAGTCTTCACCTCCTCTTCAGTGTTACAAACCTCTGTCCATAGTTCTTCAGGTACTCTATCAGATCTAATCATTTGTCTATTTGTCACTTCCATACCTCCAGGGCAGCTGTGTTAAAAAACATGACTTTCAAGTTTTTAAAGTGCCCAGAGCTCCTTCAGCCAGCCTCTAGAAATTATGTCCTGAGTCCACTGCTGCTGAGTTGACTTGCTCTGGATTCCCATGATATGCTGGGCATGCCTCACGAAGAGTACTTTCCAGACTGTATTTTAATTTTGAATTTACTTATCTGCCTTCCTCAGAAGATCCTGAGCTCTTAAATATAGTGCCTATATCTTGTTCATTGCTGTATCACTCAAATTTAGCACAGCCCTGGCACCTAACAGATTAGCAATAACCATTATGTTTAACAAATGATTCTTTTTAGATGGCAATTTAAAGAAATATGAGTACTAGGAGGTACTAGATAGAGCAATAGAACTCATACTAATATTTATTAAGTGCTATACATACTATCTCAGTAAAACCTTCCAACCACATTTCTTTAAGGAGCTGTTGTTACTTAGAAGTCAAATAATTTGCCCAAAGTCACAAAATAGTAAAAACTGAGCTGGATTTTATCCTGTGTTTATCTGACTCAAAAGCTGTATTCCTAACCTCTCTACTATGCTAGGCAAGTGCTAGAGGCTACTTCTTTGCAAATTATTTTAACTGTTAACTTTGAGTCCTAATACCCTGAAAAATAAATCTGCAGTGCCCAGTGATGTGTGTGTTAGTCGCTCAGTCGTGTCCGAGTCTTTGTGATCCCATGGACTGTAGCCCGTCATGCTCCTCTCGCCATGCGATTCCCCAGGCAAGAAAACTGGAGGAGGTAGGCATTTCCTTCTCCAGGGGATCTTCCTACCCCAGGGATCAAACCCAGCTGTCCTGCATTGCAGGTGGATTCTTTACCATCTGAGCCACCAGGGAAGCCAAAGCATGCCCAGTGATATGGCAAAACAAATTAGAATGATCATTTAACTTCTGCACGAACATCCCTTCTATAGCAGTTTTTAGGTTGGAGAACTGTAGACTCAGGTTTGACCTTTAGCTCTGCAAGCCCCCCAAATACTTGATTACTTTATATAAAATGGGTTCAAATTGGGATTTTCTTGGTGGGCCAGTGGTTAAGACTTCACCTTCCAATGCAGGAGATTGGGATTCGATCTCCGATCAGGGAGTTAAGATCTCACATGCCTAACAGCCAAAAGAACAACATATAATACAAAATTTTTTATATTTATTACATTAAAATGTATGTAATTTGTTGCATACAAATTTTGTAACAAATTCAATAAGGACTTTAAAATGGCCCACATTAAAAATAAAATAAATATTAAAAGGATTCATATCATGGTGTAGTTATTTTTAAAGTGGGAAGGAAAGACATCCAAACTGAAGAATGTGTTTGAGCAGTGAGCTGGGTGTTCTAGGAAAGATGGCCATTCATCAGTCTTCTTGGTAGCCAAATACTCATTGAAAATAGAACATTTTCCAGGAGTTTTATTCCAACTTCAAAACATGATTAAAACATTAAATAAATTATGATTGGGAAGACAATTGTCATTTTGGAACTCTGGAATCCTCCCCTACCCCGACTGTTTCAGCAATGATATTACCTCTTCTACATTTATAGAGGAGGTTCACAGAGAAACTTTATTTAGTTTCGGTTTCTCTCAGATTCTTCTCCCCAGGGACCACATCATGGCATGCCTATTATAGTAATGCTTTATTCTATGTACTCTTAATCTGTTTTCCATGAAGGAGGTGTTCCATGGTAAAATCCAGTGGGGAAATAGAGGTGTTTAAGAAGCTGGGCAATGTTTGTTTGTTTGTTTGTTTGTTTGTTTTTTTACTGAAAAGCTTCTCAGACCTATGCATTGTGAATATCCAAGAAGGTGATATGATTTAGGAAAACCTTAATCTGGCTGTGTAACTTTTATTATTGGTTTCACTTGTGTTCACTAGAAGAGTGTAGGAGTCATGGAATTAAAATTTTCATTCAACAAAATAATTTTGTTCTTTCTCAGAACCCTCGCACAATGTATCAATACATATAAGGATGGTTTTGAATTGTTTAGAAAGAAGTTCACTATTAACTCTACTGGAGACTCTTGAATGGCTATATTTGGCTTCTTTCACATCAAGTGAGGGAGATTGTAACTGTCATATTCCCTCCAATTGTAAACCATCCAAGGTCTATCAACATGGACCATGTGGTTGGGAGAAGGGAGCATCGCTTGGGATGAGGATTGTCAGGGGAATTTGTCATAGAAGAGTCAGGATGTAAGCTTGAGTTAAAAGTTACTTAGTCCAGGCTGAGCAACCAGGAGGAAAAGGAGGAAGATGGGAATCCCCTAGGGACAGCGGGGCGGAGAGTAGTGTAAGCACAGACACCGAGCAAGAGTCAGGACTGTCCAGGTAAAGAGGAAGCAGCCTAGCTTAAGCATTCTTGGCTTAAGTATTCATTTCATATTCAAAGACAAAATGAAATAGGAAAGGTAGATTGGAGTTAAATAGAGTTTAGCTTCAGGTTAATGACAGAATAGTCTAAATATCTGAAGTTGGGTATAAGAAAGATTCTGACATTTCACCGTTTTTAATGCCAGTACGTAACAGACTCCTAGTTTTCATTGCTGTTCTTAATGGAGAAAAGCTGTATAGACCACCAAAAGGTGTTTTGAAATCAAACTAGATTTTATTTTCTTAATTATCACTCAAGTGCGGGTCTTCTAACTGGGAATCAAAAGACCTTAATTTGGGGCAACATGGAAGAAACACAGCAAAACAAGATTCTCGGTGCAGATTAGTTCATGAAACAGGCCATGCATGTCTGTCTTTGCCATTAATCACCTAGTTTTATGTCACCAGTGCTGAGAGGTCTGGTTTCAACTGTGCTGAAGCCTGATTCAGAATGGGCTGCAAATGGTGGCAGCAGGTCTCGGGCACTCAGCAGACACCCTGCAATGGTGCCCACTCATTGCTTACTGAAGCTTGCTTTAATGCTGAATAACAGTGATGAAAGCTACACAGATACTAGGATTGGATTGCTTAGATTTGGAACCTAGTTTCTCTGATACAGTTTCATCATCTTGGGCAAATCAACTGGATCCATTTTAACCTTGGATCATTTCATTTGAATGCTGGGAACTGGCATATCCCAGTTCTCAGCCTTTAGGGTCGCTGAAGGATTGATGACGGCTTTAGTACAGCTCCTGTCATAGGGTAAATGATGAGTACATTTCAACTCTTTTTGTTATTGTTACCCCTGTGCCTGCTAAATCACTTCAGTCATGTCCCACTCTTTGCATTCCTATGTACTATAGCCTCCAGGCTCCTCTGTCCATGGGATTCTCCAAGCAAGAATACTGGACAGGGTTGCTGTGCTCTCCTCCAGGGGATCTTCCCTTCCCAGGGATCAAACACACGTCTCTTATGTCTCCTGTATTGGCAGGCAGGTTCTTTACCACTAACACCACCTGGGAAGCCAGTTGTTATGCCTAGCCATTTGGAATAATCCAAGAATCTTCTTCCTACTCTGAAAACCCCTAAAGAGAGATTCTTACAGAAATATGAAAAATGACATGAATGTAATTGTTTTATCACAAGCAAATTAGTACATTTTTTACATATTTTGCCATGGCCAGAAGCCTTAAAAAACAATCATAGTATCAGCACCTCTGAGTCAGTAAAAAAAAAAGTTATAATTTCTTTTAAATCTCATGTTCATGTTGCCTCAATCCTGTTAGTAGCCAGTGCATATTTAACATGTTCAAATAAAATGTAATTCATAACTACATTAATATATGTTAGGGTAATTTTTGATATCTGAGCTGAGAGGCATTGATGCAGATTTTTACTTATCAATATATCTGCTTCCCCATTTCTACTCTGTGACCATTAATCTCAGTATTTCTAATGTTTTTTTATTCTTGGCTACTTCTCTGACATATTAGTTCTTAGCAAGAAAAAAAAAGGACTCAGTAATAGTAGACATGAATTCCACTATCTCTTCACAGCTCACTACGTCCAGTAATAGATAATGGCATAATTACTTTTTGAGTTTTAAGAAATCCAATTGGAATGCCTGCATGTATATGTACGTTTATTTGGCTTGGAACTTATTTTTTTTTTTTTTTAGCATAATTCATTTACTGTATTTGGTATGACGGGTCCAAATGAAACCAAGCATCCCAAGGAAATTATTTTTTAATGCAGACTCATAACCTAGGTATTAATAATATTTCCTTTTTCTCACCCAAAGGCAATAAGGCAGTTTTTCTCCTCAAATCCATCATCACCATCCATCAGGATTATTTACTCTTTTTTATTGGTTCCTATGGGGGTGGTCTGTGAATTGAGGCAAGGCTGAAGAAGGCTCTCTGTACCCATCATTCATTCATTCACTCATACTGCTGTGTACAAGGCACTGCTTTAGGCACTGAGGATTCATCAGTGAATGTGAAACAGATAAAATCCCCTCCCTCTTGGAGCCGTAATTCTAGTGGCATCACATTACGTTACCACCAAGTGATGGCTAAAGAAAGATACACTGTCTCTCTCATACCTAAGCTTAAAAAAACTAAAGCTATGATGCATTACAACCTGGCCAAATCTTTTTTGGCCATTATGTCTAAAATGTGCCAACTTGTCTCTATGTGTGTTAAATGAGGAAGCGTGAAGAGTCTAAGAAACTTAAGAGACCCTAGGATCAGAGACAAAGATAGTTTTATTATTCACAACAAAAGAGGCAATCAGAGTGACGTTATAGAAACAGTTCCCTGAGACACACTATCTGGGCACTTAGTGATGGCCAGATGGTACCTGTACATGCAATGAGGTAAGTTACAAGAGGGGAAACTCTGATCTAATTTAGGAGACTTTAATCTTAGGCTCAGAGGTAAAGAATCCACCTGCAAAGCAGGAGACGTGGGTTCAATCCCTGGGTCAGAAAGATCCCCTGTTGAGGACATGGCAACCCACTAGAGTATTCTTGCCTGCAGAATCCAATGTGCAGAGGATTCTGACAGGCGACATCCATGGGGTCTCAAAGAGTCTGAGCATACAAACACATGCAGTCTTATGTAAGGGTTGCTTGCAAATCTGCCCATTCTCCCTCCAAACAGAGAGATCATTTTTATTATCAGGGACTGTGAGTACCTTCAAGAAGAGATGTCTTATGTCTCTAAATCTTTCAAGAAAAAAATCGCTCTTAACTCTACTTACCCACCAGTGTATCTACGTATGTTCCTTGGAGGTCTCCGTTTCCTTCTTTCCAGAGTTACCTGCTTGTCTAGGCCTTCCTAAAAAGATAGTCCCAGAGAATATGGGCTTTTAATTACTGAGCATGTAAGGATGTCATAGATTCATAGAGAAATATCTCCCAACAATGGTATATTCCAATTAGATTGTATGACCCATGAGAACAGGGATGGCATTCTATCCCATATCTCTGCAATAGTGTCAGACACATGGTAGGTACTCAATAAATGTTAATTGACTAAATGAATTGGATTTATTTTGAAGATGATGAATATGATTGATGGTCATGATTTCGCCATATTTCAGTTTTCAGAAAGAAATTATTCCTTTTGTGGCCACGGCAAAAACACTCCAGGTATACCTTAGAGGGAAGCAGAAGTCTACTACCACATTTGGTAAAAAATATATCTGAGTAGGGTAAATTACATCATTTGTACATCAAGGAAATGGTGGTTCCAAAATCTGTAGGATTTTTTCCCCTTTATTTTGTGATTTTATTTGGTTTTGCTGATAAGCACTACACCTTTATAAAATGATTAGGTTAAATATAGTATTATCAGAATAATTAGAAAACATTAAAAATTGCCTCTTCCTGTTTAAGATTTATAGTGTATGTGACATCTTCAGAATGCTAAGAATTTCTTCAATAAAAAAATCAATAAAATAAAAAATAATAACACAAAAAAGAGTAAAAATGAATGAACTGATTAACTTTTTTGCACCTACCCTTTCCAATGTCCCTCTTTTAAATGTTGGTTTAAAATTTACTAATGTTTTACATGATATGTATGCAATAGAATGTATTTTATGAACTACAGCTATGTTTTAAGTGCCTGTTACCTGTAAATGTTTTACTGATCAGGTTTCTGGTTGTACCTTAGTCTTGGTTCTGGAAATGTGAAATTCCTAGGAACTCTAAACTGGGAATATTAGGCTTCATTGTGTCTAATAATGTTAAAAAAAGCAAAAGGGGAAAAAGTGGCTTTCATTAAAAGCCATGGCTTGTGACCTAGCCAGCTCTATGATCTTGGAAGAAAATTAGAGAACTTTGACACAGTTGTAGGATTCTATGTCTCAGGGACAGGGGCATCATTGCCATGGCTCCCCATTGCCTCTTCCCTTTCTCTTCTGGTACTTGCAAGATTTCTGTGCTAGTAGGCACTGTTTGTGGTTGACATTGGCTGGTTGCAGAAGAAATGAAGTTTCTTCTTAAAAATCTTTTTTTTTTTTTTCAATATTGTATTGGTTTTGCCATACATCAACATGGATCCGCCACGGGTGTACACGTGTTCACCATCCAGAACCCCCCTCCCTCCTCCCTCCCCATACCATTTCTCTGGGTCATCCCAGTGCACCAGCCCCAAGATTCCTGTATCCTGCATTGAACCTGGACTGGAGATTCATTTCTTATATGATATTTACATGTTTTAATGCCATTCTCCCAAATCATCCCCCCCTCCTCTCCCAGAGTCCAAAAGACTGTTCTATACATCTGTGTCTCTTAAGGAAAACACTTCCTAAAAGCTTTGAGAAAGTACCCATCAGTCAGCCAGAAGAGACAGTACTTACTGTTGAAAGGAATTGTTAGCAAGAGGGCAAGGCCACCTGATTAGATCAGACCAATTACCCATTATCCCCTGGGGCCAGGACTGCCTGCCCTGAACACACTCCCCCACTACCCCACAACCAGGATATGGCCAAATAACAGGGTTCTGTTGGCAGAGAAGACAGAAAGGCTGTTGGTCCAGCTGATGCTTCAGGTTATATGGCTAGTATCTTACGGAAAGATAGTTGAGGTTGAAGTGTTGGAATTTTGAGTGTAATTCACAAAATATCTCAATATGCAAACATTGAAAGTCTACTTGGCAATCTAATGTTTTATCTAGTGTTTACAAGGCAGAACAAGTAAGTTGTTTTGTTTTTTTTTTTAACTGATATTTGCCTCATGAGGAAACTGAGGCAACACCTCCAATCCTTTATTTCAAAATCCATTAACTATCGATAGTACAAAATGGCTAAATACCTTGGCGTCTGTGGCTCAGCTGGTAAAGAATCCTCCTGCAATGTGGAAGACCTGGGTTCGATCCCTGGGTTGGGAAGATCCCCTGGAGGAGAGAAAGGCTACCCACTCCAGTATTCTGGCCCGGAGGATTCCAGTTACTGTATAGTCCATGGGGTCGCAAAGAGTCAGACACGACTGAGCGACTTTCGCTAGATACCTTAACTTCATTCTTCATGAACTCTGTGATTTGGAACTGTGGTGTGATATAGTGGAGAAGGGCTGCCGTGGAGCCATGGAGGTGGGGCAGGGTTCCTTTGGCTCTTTTGGCAGGAATCACATCTATAAATAGATACCTGCATCTGCTCAGGGGAGTCACCCCACGGCTTAAGGCAAAGAGCACAAGTTGACAGCAGCCTGCGTTAGAGGGGTGAGCCCCCGGCCTGACGCCAGCCCTTCCAGTTCGGGAGCCAGTGTGAAATTGAAAGCAACTCTGTGTCGACTGCTTTGACAGAAGGTGCCACACACGTATTATAGTTAGTTCAGGAATTAGCTGCCAGATTATTAATTTGACAGAAACGAGCACAGCAGAGTCTCTCCCTTCTAGATCTCTGGCTGAGCTTTCTCTTCTGTTGGTATCGCTCTCCTGCTTCCTCCTGCTCCCCATCACAACACTGGAGACTCTGAGAGTCCTTGCCAGCAAAGACCCAAAAAGCAGAAGACAGCCAGGCAGGTTTTTGCTCTTTTGAAGTTTCCAGCGGGCCTTGACAATTTCTGTGGCTTTCTGAACAATTAATTCGCTTGTGGAATCAGGCCAGTCAATTCCTCGACCCCAGATTGCTCATCCGGAAAAAAAAAAAAAAAAAAATGAAACTTTGGAATAAATAGGCTAGAACTATAATCTTTCAGGGTCTTTTACAAAATCCTTTTTGTTTCTAATGTTCAATAAATACATAATTGTTAAATTAGTACAAAAGTGTACAATTTTGAATATGAGAATTACCTGTAATTCTGTCTAACTCAGAGATAGCTCTTATCGTATTTTTAGTATTTATCTATTTATCTGGCTGCACTGGGCCTTCACTGTAGCTCACACGGATCTTCAGTTGTGGCGTGTGGGCTCTTAGTTGTGCCATGTGCAATCTAGTTTCTGACCAGTGATCAAACCTGGGCCTCCTGCATTGGTAACATGGAGTCTTAGTCACTGGAACACCAGGAATGTCCTCTTATCAATGTTTTATTGTATATTCTTTGAAACTTTATTTCTTGTTCATATACTAAATTTTTATATATTATGGTTCTGCAGCTTGCTTTTTTGCTTAGTAATTAGGCATACTTTCATAAAAATGGTTGAGTTTTTGATGACTATGTAGTATTCCACCCCAGACTTTTAACAGTCTGTGTTGGTATGCTTCCAGTTATTCACCAGTGCAAGTAAAACTGCGGTAAACACCCCCCTGGATGCATCTTTTCACTTTTGTCTGTGTATTTCTGCAGGATAAATTCTTTGAAATGGAATTGCTGAGCCAGTTTCAATACCACTAAAGATGCAGAGACCCCGGAGGCAGCTACCTCAAACCAGATCTTATCTTTGAGTGAGAACTCCCTTTCTCTGTGATGGCCTGAAAATTAGCAAATTTCTGGAACTGCACTTCTGATGGGGCTTTTCACTTTCCTATCCAATGTGCAGGCCTAAAATGATTCCTTTCTTACTCATTTTTATGGGTGATAATGTGTTCCTCCCACTCAGCACTTCTTTTTATTTCGCTACAGCTATAACAAGCACTTATAAAAGCAGCAATCTAGGTTACCTGAAAACCTTTTCCTTGTTAACTTGGCTCCAGAAAACTAAGACTAGAGATAGAATTGGAAGGCAGTAGCTCAGTCCTGATTATATAAAGCTGCTCTTGGGCATATCATTAACATTTCTCTTTGGTTTATCTGTTAAAAAAATAGGGATACAATTCACTTGTTAGGCTAGAGAGGATGAACTTATAGATTCTGTTAAGGGCAGGCACACTCTGTCACTCCCCTGTTCACACGAATGCAAAGCAGTTTACTTTAGAAAAATGCTAAGTGAATGAGATGCTTAATAATAATGAACAAGTATCTTACAACTCTGTGATTAACACTCAGTAATGACTAATGTTTAGACCTCCTTGTTTCCATCAAAAATCCATTTTATCAGACACAGAAATGGCCTAAATTATTTGATATGCATTAGGTATGAAAAAGGACCTCTTGCAGCACTAGGTATTCACATCTCTGACCCTTCTGAGCAAGAGCAGCAATTAGGCGAGCTGTCTGTTCCATTCAGAGCCAAAAAAGAAAGTATTCAATGCCAGCAACACAAAAGCACAGTAGTTTTAAACTCCGGATACTCTCGTTTCAGTATTGACTGGTCTACCCTCCCCCAGCGCCCCTTGTCCCCACATTGCTCCCATTACCCTTCAACTATCTGGTGTTTTTCAAAGACTTCTCAGGACCCCCTGCAGAGCAACTGCCTGCTTGTTAAATGACAGATTACTGGGCCCTGTCCCACTCTAAAGAAAGGAGGCTTGGAAATCTTTAACAGGCACCACCCCCCACCAGGTAACTCAGATATATTCTAATATCTGAGGACCTCTTCCATGCTAGACCATGCATCTGAAACATTTACATGCCTGGGGGGACCTGCTTTCTAGTTAACATATAGAAAGTGAAAGTGAAGTCACTTACTCGTATCCAACTCTCTGCGACCCCAGGGACTGTAGCCTAGCAGGCTCCTCCGTCCATGGGATTTCCCAGCCAAGAGTACTGGAGTGGGTTGCGATTTCCTTCTCCAGGGGATCTTTCCAACCCTGGGATCGAACCCAGGTCTCCCACATTGCGGGCAGACACTTTAGCATCTAAGCCACCAGAGAAGCCCTAACATATAACTCTGGTTCAAAAGATGTGGGCTGAGGTCTGAGACTCTGCATTTCTAACAAGATTTCAGATGATGCTGACACTGCTGGTCTATGGACCACTCTTTGAAGAGTGAGGCCCTACTATGGGATATTTGACAGGCAAGGCTCTGTCATTTATGTTTATAGCCTCAATGTGTAGTACAGGGCTTGAGCGTAATACATGTTTCTTTGAATGAACTGATGAATGGATGTCCAATCGGCAGAGGCAATAAAACTGGAAATGTTATCCAGTCTGTAGCTAACATTGAAAAAAAAATTCAGCACAGACAGTGTGATACCAATGTTTGTGTTCCTTTTTTAAATCCACTACTTATTTTATTGAAACTAAACCAAAATTCTAAACAAGTAAGAATCATAAAGGTTATATTCCAGTGGGCTCAGTATAAAACAGTCAGAATTATAATTCCAGTTGATTAATAAATAATTTTACATTTCCCATAATGTTAAATGCTTATTTTATATTCCAGTTTGAAAAAAATTTGGGAGAGGATCTATAGCTATTAAAAAAAAATTATCAACACTGTGTTGTACAAGAATTTATTTTGATTATTTGAATTTGGATTTTCAAATAAAAATGCTCTGAACTGTAATTTCTCTGATAATTATTTTCTAAAAAAGATAGCATATATAAAACAGTAGAAATTCACTTTTCCTTCTTTTAGGGAGACTTGAGGAATATTCAATTCAAGTCAGCACTTAATCTGCATAAAGCAATACTAACAGAATTCCTTTAAGAAGCTTTATTTAATTTACTAAGAAATCCTTGAAGTAGGATTGACTATAGAACCTGGGAGTGGCTAGTCTCCCTAATCAGGTATACACATTCCACATGAAAAGCTACATTACAGAGGAAGCTATTAAGGGGCAGCTATGTTTATCTACAAACAGTGCTGAAGTTTTATTAAATAACAAAAGAAATGTTAGTAAGATTACATCAGTAGGAAATCTGTGATGTTCAAGACAAGTACATTGATAAAATATTGTAGCGGTCTTCCTGCTCTTGCAAGAAACTAAGAATTAATAGAAAACAGACTGTGTTCTCAGGTTACCATGCTACTGATTCTTTCCATCCTCTCACTCTGTAGTTGGGCTTCCCCGGTGGCTCAGAGGTAAAGAACTTGCCTACCCATGCAGGAGATGAACCTAGAGCTTGATCCTTGGGTCAGGAAGATCCCCCGGAGAAGGAAACCGCAACTGACTCCAGTATTCTTGCCTGGAAAATCCTATGGACAGAGAAGTCTGATGGGTTACAGTCCATGGGGTTGCAAGAGTTGGACATGACTGAGCATGAGCCCGAATTCTGTGGTTAGTCAGATCCTTCTGAAAGCACCTGCCTTAGTGATACAGTTTATGCAAGGCAGTCTTGGAGCGCCTAGAAGGATGGAGACCTGGCATTCATATATGTGATGGCCCTGGCCTGCATGCTATTAAGTGCCTGTTGGTGGAGCTAAATTTGCCCCGACAATTGTTTTCACTGTAGCCTATTACCGAGTGTATAAAAGGAGGTCTGTAGCTCACATGTCAATTTAACAATGGTGAATAGCCAAATTGATTCAAGTCAGTAGGCAACAGAAAGTCTTAATAACTGGGTTCAGATCCACTGACATCTTTAAATTTCATCTGTTCATATACATTTAAAATAATTAAAGTGACTCACAAAGAGTTACGTAACTAACATTGGCAATGTTAATTGGAATCCTGTAATACTCCTCTTTTTAGCAAATCCTTGACACAGAAAGCTAAATGATTTTAAAGACTAAGAGTTTACATTCACAACGTCCTTTCTCGAGATGTTTCAAATCTGGGCAGGTTGAAGCAACAAGGTCGAAGAGCTGGCTCTGAGTCAATTATACTAGGGATGTGTCCTCCTAGGGTGGGAAATTTCACTGTGGCACCAAGACCGTGATCCTCAGCCTAGCCCTCAGAGAAGAAAGGCAGAGATAAGAGGCAGTGAGCCGATGTAGAGAGGTGATCTTGGCTCTAACTTGTCTCCATCCAGTTGACAAATGCAGACGACGTCTTTAATGAAACTTTTTGTCTGGGAAAGTGCATTTGGGGGATGCTTCAGGCTTCAGTACCAGTGTCTTCAAAGGAAACAAATAGTAATAATGATGATGATACCTACCAAAATATAAGGTGAAGTGTCATGAACATTTTTTATTAAATGTCAGATATTATATATCCACTTTACTGATCAAACCCTGAATGATACATGAGTGATAATTAGGACAGTATCTACAAAGGTAAGAAAATGTGAAATTCAACTATGTTGAAGGAGTCAAAGTCCTCGAATGTCAGTAAAATATTAGGAGGTTTTGCCTTGCGAGATGGTACAAGGCCTTTTGAATGACTGTCAGGAGTACAGAAGTCTAATTTAAGCAGAGCTTGAGAGAGAGGTCCCACAGAGGGTTTTTCCTCCCCTCTAGAGTTTTAAAGATGTATGGGCACACATCGGAAGGCAGAACTATGTGGACCTGGGGGGATTCTAAGGTTAGCAGAACGAGTTGCATGAATGCTTTTCCAAATTTACTCAATTACCTATAGTTTAAACAAGAAGAGGGAGGAAGGTGTGTTTTGATCATCAAAGTGTAAGTTAAACTTTGGTCCTACTCGAAATTGTATTAAATGTTCTATGAAAGGGAGTCAGGGCTTGAAAGACCAGGAAGGAGACACACTGCTGGTTACTTTTGCTTCTCCTGAAAGGCCTTTTCATTCCTCAAGTAAACCCTGGCCTTGTGCAATTTAGGCCATCCTTGCTGAGTTCACCAGCCCACGGAGGTCAGCTGTGGTACCATGTATAAATGAGTGTAGGAGGCTTTTAGGACCCAAGCTTTATGCCCAAACTTTGTGACAGGTCTGGCCATATTTTCTGTGAATGGCCAGATAATACATACTTTAGTGATTGTGGGTCATCTTAGTTTCTATCACTATTACCCAAGAGTACTTTTGTAATGCAGAAGTAGCCATAAGTAGATAATATGTAAGCTTGTATGATTGTGTCTATTTACAAAAGTGGGTGGAGGACTCTAGTTCACCATCCGCTGCTCTGTGTCAGTGAAGTGTGTGTCCGTGCCCTTGCTGTGTTTCTTGTGAGTTAAATGGTGGTGCTAGTGGTAAGGAACCTGTTTGCTAAAGCAGGAGACTTGAGACGGGTTTGATCCCTTGATTCCCCACTGGAAGATCCCCTGGAGGAGGGCACGGCAACCCACTCCAGTATTCTTGTCTGGAGAATCCCATGGAGAGAGGAGACTGGCAGCCTACAGTCCTTAGGGTTGCAAAGAGTCAGACACAACTGAAGCGACTTAGCACACAGGCAAAATATCTTTTATAGTGGAGTTGTCTTCAGTGATTCTTTATGAAAAGTTTAGCAAACTTTTCTTCAGTATCGAGCATGTGGTCTGTACTATATTAGTACTAGGTACTAGGGGGTTGGGAAGTTTGGGATGAGAAGAATGGAGATAAAACCAAGTTTTCACCCTCCCCCCCGACCCAGAGTGGCTTCACTTTTCCGAGGGAACACAGGTATGTAGGTAAATAGGCAAGTATCAAAAGTAGGTTTAATGTATAAGCAGCCAGGTATGGGTTACAAACTATATATTTTTTTAATATGTTCCATTGACCCAATGGTATATGGATAGTAAAGAATTCTTCCCAAGCTCAGAGGATGTATATAACATTGACTGATGTGATTGTAATTCCATCTATGAAATTCAGCCCTTTTGATCTGATGTTGTCTACTCCAACCTCTTCTTTGGAAAGACATGATTACTAAAGCTTTCATCTATCTGACATATCACTTCTTAAATGTTAATGTTCCTCAGTATCATCGGCAGGGGCTCTTGTTAAAATACAGGTTCTGGTTTCATAGGACTCGGCTGGGGCCCAAGATTCTAAAATTCCAGCAGTGTTACTGCTGCACGTCACCGAGGACATACTCTGAAAGACAAGGTCTGAGAGTACTTCAGCAAGTCTACAAACAGCATTCGCATTATATGAGGAGAACAGCTTCCCAAATAATGATTTTTCTACTAGAGGAATTTCCAAGTTTAAATGTTGAATAGATAAATGATCCTACTTCCTTAAAATATCTTTCCAACTTCTTTTCCCAACAGTAAGTGTATGAATTCCACATTTGTTTATTGCTCCTTTATTTTATTGAATTATAATTGACATATAATGTTGTATGTTGAAGGTATACAACATAGTGATTCACAATTCTTAAAGGTTATACTCCATTTATAATGATTAGAAAATATTGGTGATAATACCTCATGTTGTACAATGTATCTTTCTAGCTTATTTTATACATGAGACTTTGTACTCATTTTTTATAATGTGAAGGCTGCTGTGGACATGCAAGGGTATCATCTGAGTTGGTTAACACTTTATGCTAAACTTTAATACTGCACTTTATGTAGAAATGGCTTCTCAGATAACTGTGAGCCCCCAGGCAGAAACATCAGAGAACGGGATACAAGGAAAGGGAAGTTTGGTCAGGTGCTAAAGGATCACAAATGCTAAAGTCATAGAATCTGGCTAAGACAGTTAAGGCAAGACTGAAACTACTGGAATAGCTGTGGACACACTGGACTCCAGACTCAGGGCTGAAAGAGCAAGATGGGGAGAAAAAGGTCCAAAGGAGATATGGGCAGGGAAATGACGCTGGGATTTCCTCCACTTCATAGCTGAAAGGGGTCTTGGGGATTATCTGGTTCTCCATTTCTAACCTTTCTGGTCCCTCGTTCCTAAGGCATACTTGCCATCAGTAATAGTGGCCCATCGCGAGAGTCCCTCTGAACCTATGAATCACATTCCACCCCCCAGACAGACATATCAGAATCTCAGGGAGGAAGCTGAGGATTCTGATGTCTGAAAGGTCCCACTATTTTGAGAATCCATAAAGTTCACTTATTTTACAGATGGCAAAACCAAGGTGTAGGGAAGTGATTTGCCAAAGTGATTTTCCAAAGTTTAGCCAAGTCACTTTTTGATAATTGTTCTTCAAACTCAGAACTCTTGACACTCAAACTAGTATCACTCTGTTACAGTCTCTAGTGCTTTATTGATTGAGCTTTCCGTGGACTATTTATCACCTATTGATTAGCTCATCTCCCCCCAGAATTATGCAGTTATTCATCACAACTTTTTAAATGGGTAACAGATAGAATTTGCATTTTTAATTTATAAGATATACCACTTACCCTCATAATGGCCTGAACTATTGATTGTATGAACTTAAGAAAACCTTGATGTATTCCCTGTTACTACCTTATCCACTTAGTAGCAAGATTAATTTATTCAAAAATGTTTATTTGACAAATTGGGTGTGATAATAATATAAGAAGCATGCTAGGAAATATTATATATGTAAACAGGCTCTGTTCTTTAAGAGCTTGCACTTTTAGTGGTGAGACATATATTCATGAAAATCTTTGAAGAAAAGCTCCATGGTTTGTTAAGAAGAATTTGACGGAATTTCCCATAACATTTTATTAAAAAATATAACATGTGTACCATATTAGAATGGTTTACTACACTGAATTTTTAATTGTTTGCTGTGTGTTTGCATCTCACCACATTAAAAAAAAAAGAAAGCAGAAGTTAATCATTTACTAGCATAATGAATATGCATATTATTCATTGGATGATTATTTGTTTATTGAATATGCATGAACACATAATCATGTGCTTTGTGTATATGGTATGGGATATATATGCATATAAAGTATAGATCTAAGTACATATAATTTATTTAGCATATTTTTATAGTTTATACCTTATGTATAATGAGTCTGATCTTATATATAATATTCTTTTTCATTTTGAAAAAAATAATTTACCAGTATGGATATTTTGGTTCAACAACTAAACCAATGCTTCTCAAAAGTCAGTATGCAAAATTATGCTATCAAAACTTGAAACTTATGTTGAATACCAAATATTTTGCATATACATGGTATATATATCTAAACACCAATATATTCCTCCTACAAAGAAGACATACCCCCCCCCAAAAAAAAGACATACCCTATTATAGTAACTGCTTTGCATACATTATTTCATTTTTATCCTCACAACAACCTTATGAGATAGAAAACAGTTATTCCTGCCATTTTTACAAACAAGAAAACTAAAGTAAGTTAGCTGAGGTCACTAAGTTATTAAATGGTGAAAGCAAGACATAAACAGGACAAACTCCAGACCCCCATCTTTCAGCCTCTCAGGTACACTGCTAGGCTTGGCATAGAGTGCTCCCCTCCCAGGCCAAATCTAGCAGCTGCCTGTTTTGTAAGTGAAGTATCTTTGATGGCTTCTCTAGAGTTCCAGCAGCAGAGTTGAATACTTATAATAGAGCCCATATGGACCTCTTCACTTATAATATTCACCATCTGATTCTTTACAAAAGAAAAAAAGTGTCAATCCTCTTATAATATATCAAGTATATCATTCAACTTTCCAAGTGAATTGAATAGCTGTGCCCAAAATTTTGAAATATATGTTGTACTTAATATAGTGTGTGAAATGCATAGCTGGATCCCTCCGCCCACTTTTAATCATGGTTCTGATTAGTATATATAGGTAAAAAGTCAATATTATTTGTTACAGTTTCTATCATTTTGATCAGTGATTTGTAAGACACATTAGAACTATATTGTATTAACTCTTGCTAGACATCCTTCAGAATTTGGTTCAGGGTGTATTGAAATGTAGTTATTAGGATTAACATTTTAAGATGTATTCTTCTTAAAAAGGCTGCATTATGCGTATAGTTTTGAAATCTAATGAACGTTTGGTGGTGGTCTTTTAGGGTAATAACTTCAAAATATATGTATTTTTAATTATATTTTCATACCAAGTTCTATTTTAGGAGCTACAGAAAAACATACATTGTAAAATTGCTAATAAATTGTGGAGGGGTTGAGCAGCATATTTTTCTTACCAATTTTAAGGAGGAGTTTTTCAACATTATTGTGAATCATAATTATGTCATTATATGTTATAAATATATTACATGTATTTACACTACATAATTAGACCTAATTCTAATTATGTAGATTCATGGTAATCAGCTAAAATTTGCTTTAAAAAACCAAGATAATTCCTCTAACAGATGCTACCTTAATAGAATATTAAGTTCGGGAAAATCTCATGAAAATAGGAAAATTAATAAGTAATGATTAAACCTCTAACATGCAAGCGGAATAAGATACCATATCACCACTCTCCTAAAGCTTCGTTATAAATAAGGAAAAGTATTTGTTCTGAGATATCCTCAAAAATTTTGTAAATAGTGTTTTAGACAAATCATTTCTTAAATTAAAAAAGAAAGCAATCCAATAAAAAGACCTCAAAATTTTAAAGACTTGTTTTGGTTATAACATAAATACTCTCTTTTCAAAGCTCTTTATATGAAATTTAAAAAAAATTGTTCTAGTAACAAAGAGGTAAATAAAAACACTATTTCCCACTGGAATCTTGCTCTCTAGATGTTAAATCTAGCATCATTGCTGTAAATTGCTAGTTGTACTCTTTGATTGACATGTTTACCCAGATAATGTAACAGTTTTTGTGAAAGAAATCTACTTAGTGTCTGGATGACATGAAACATGTTTCTTGTGGAAGGAAAAGCCCCAAAGTGTTCTTTCAAATGGAAGTCTTCTCTCTCCAAATCCTACAGGCTGATAACGAATTGGATAATTTGTTTTTTTCCCTCATTTACCCAACATTAGTTCCATTGCAGTGTGCATCTAAATATACTTTTAACAACCCCTCTGTGGCTCTGTCCTTGACTTTATTTCAGATTAATTTTTGACACTAAATTACAAAGAAGTCCCTTGAGCACCATATGATGCTTGACCCATGTGGTTTTCTTGAGCTTGCTCTGTCTTCTATTGGGTTTTAACCCTGGCTTTGTTTTCTGGATACACAAACAACTTCCCAGCATGCTCCAAATGAATGAAATCACTCTCTATTACTAATGTTTTCCCACTAAGTGTAAAGTACATTTTTTTCTTTCTCTGTAAAATATTCTTCTTCCTCTATAAAATCTTCTTCTTCTTCTTCTTTTTTTTTTTTTTTGAAGCCCCTGCAGATGTCAAATTAACATGAGGATGATTTCCCAAGCTCCTTGAACTTGTGTGGTCAAACTTGATCTTTACATGACTTTGAACCTTAAAGGTGTAACATACCAAATGACAAGGACAGGTCAAGGAGGAAGTGAAACAGCTGCTTCTCAAACGGTCAGAATGGGCAGAAAACAGCCTGATAGTTAACTTGAAACTATTCAGTCAATGAACTTGAGGATTTGTGATTAGTCTATGCTGAATTCCTCTACAATCATTCCACTCTGAACTGATAAGCCAATGACTTTAAACAGGCCAATCCCGTTTTCCAGTGAATTTTGTGATCTTTACCTTTAAAAGCCCAACTTGCCTCAGATTTGGGAGGCAAGGGGAGGCAAAGTGATATTCTTGCCCTTTTATGATCCATATCCAAGTCAATTACTAAGGCTTTATTCTGCTTCCAGTTAATAGCCCTTTGACAGTCTGAAAACTTCAGCCCATATAGCCTAATCTCTGCATTGAGTCAGATTTTATTAGCTGTAGGGAAAGCTCAGGTTCACAGTCATTCTGTTGCAGGAAGAGGACCCCTTCCAGGGCCCGAAACTTGTCTCTTTTCTAACACTTGGAAATGAATTGTCTGAGAAGACACATGTGCTGACAAAGCAAGAGGTTTTATTGGGAAAGGGCGCCCGGGTGGAGAGCAGGAGGGTAAGGGAACCCAGGAGAACCGCTCTGTCTCATGGCTTGCAGTCTAGGATTTTATGGTGATGGGATTTGTTTCCGGGTTGTTTTTAGCCAATCATTCTGACTCAGAGTCCTTCCTGGTGGTGCATGCCTTGTTCAGCCAAGATGGATGCCAGAGAGGAGGATTCTGGGAGGTGGTCGGACATGTTGTGTCTCCTTTTCACCTTTCCTGAACATGTGGTGGTGGCTTATTAGTTCTGTGTTCCTTACCAAAACCTCCTGTCATAATAGAACTCATGCAAATAGTTACTATGGTGCCTGGCCAGGGTGGGCAGTTTCAATCAGTGTGCTTCCCCTAACAATTCCAGGCCTTTATTTTACTTTTACCAGGGAAACTAAATCAACCCTGATACAAAGAAATGAAGTCAACAAAGTTTTATGTCAACCCTAGCTATAGCAGACCCTTAGCAGTTAAAGATTTCATCTGTTTAATTTCACTCAGTCACATGTCATTTGCTCCTTTTTTGTGCCAAGATACAAGTCTGATGGTGCCCTTTAAAACTGGGTTAACTTAGAGTCATTTGATTGATCATGAAGCCTAGAACCTCATGTCAGAATACCTTATTAATTTGATTCTCACTATATGTGCAACAGTTGAGGAAAAGTGGCCAAACTTTCTTTTTTATAAACAGTGGCTACTAATCTAATATCTGTTTGTCCTAGCCATAGAAATGGGAATATTGAGAAAAGGAATTGTTTGTAACTAGAAAATCATGTTTTACATTATTATGTACCTAGCATTAATCTAAAGGCACTGTTAGAAAAGGCAGAGGAACCAGAGATCAAATTGCCAACATCAGCTGGATCATCGAAAAAGCAAGAGAGTTCCAGAAAAACATCTATTTTTTTCCTTTATTGACTATGCCAAAGCCTTTGACTGTGTGGATCACAATAAACTGTGGAAAATTCTGAAAGAGATGGGAATACCAGACCACCTGACTGGCCTCTTGAGAAATTTGTATGCAGGTCAGGAAGCAACAGTTAGAACTGGACATGGAACAACAAACTGGTTCCAAATAGGAAAAGGAGTACGTCAAGGCTGTATATTGTTACCCTTCTTATTTAACTTATATGCAGAGTACATCATGAGAAGCGCTGGGCTGGAAGAAGCACAAGCTGGAATCAAGATTGCCGGGAGAAATATCAATAACCTCAGATATGCAGATGACACCACCCTTATGGCAGAAAGTGAAGAGGAACTAAAAAGCCTCTTGATGAAGGTGAAAGAGGAGAGTGAAAAAGTTGGCTTTCAGAAAACAAAGATCATGGCATCTGGTCCCATCACTTAATGGGAAAGAGAAGGGGAAACAGTGGAAACAGTGTCAGACTTTATTTTTGGGGGCTCCAAAATCACTGCAGATGGTGACTGCAGCCATGAAATTAAAAGATGCTTACTCCCTGGAAGGAAAGTTATGACCAACCTAGATAGCATATTGAAAAGCAGAGACATTACTTTGCCAACAAAGGTCCGTCTAGTAAAGGCTATGGTTTTTCCTGTGGTCATGTATGGATGTGAGAGTTGGACTGTGAAGAAAGCTGAGTGCCGAAGAATTGATGCTTTTGAACTGTGATGTTGGAGAAGACCCTTGAGAGTCCCTTGGACTGCAAGGAGATCCAACTAGTCCATTTTGAAGGAGATCAGCCCTGGGATTTCTTTGGAAGGAATGATGCTAAAGCTGAAACTCCAGTACTTTGGCCACCTCATGCGAAGAGTTGACTCATTGGAAAAGACTCTGATGCTGGGAGGGATTGGGGGCAGGAGGAGAGGGAGATGACAGAGGATGAGATGGCTGGATGGCATCACTGTCTCTATGGATGTGAGTCTGAGTGAACTCCGGGAGTTCATGATGGACAGGGAGGCCTGGCGTGCTGTGATTCTTGGGGTCGCAAAGAGTCGGACACGACTGAGCAACTGAACTGAACTGAACTGAACAACTATTTGGTTATCCCTTATTTGATTTTATGGGAGAAATAATAATGACATACAGTATTATTTGGAGGGGAACTTCCCAAATGTTCATTGACAAGTCCTTCTGTCTGGCTGACTACTTACCTATATACATTCCACAGTAATTATCATATGGATAGCCATTGTTATTCCTAAAGAAGTACAAAAGTCTCATTGACCTGGTATACTTAAAAGCATTCTTAAAGACTAAATCCCTACCACCATCTAGATGAAAAGAAAAATTGGCCTGATATTTATTCTTTGCAACTCAGAATGTAAAAAAATACTAGAAAAATAAAAGAACTGTATAGATTTTGAGAGAAACTGTATGTTCCTGGGAAGTCAATACTCTCTGTGACTATTTTAAAATTAAGAGTATGGTTTGTGCCCCCACCTCCCACCCTCACAGGAGAAGCAGACCTCTAGACCATTTGTTTTGATATAAAAGACATTTTTAAAATTATTATTTAATAGCCTGTCCACACAGCCAAAAATAGTGCCTAAGGAAAAGGAGATGCTTCATCAGTACTTAAAAGAAATATCTCCATTCATTTTTTTCCTTTTGTGTATTTAATTATGCAACACAGAAGCAGCAGCATACCACCATCTCATCAGGTGCTCAAAATAATCTGGAGAGGAAGTTGGTTAAAATGACTGGAAATGAATGAGCCAGTGTGTGAAATATGTGCCATTATTCCCCTTGCGTTGTCCAAGGCAGACATCATTAATCCATCACAGCCCTCTTTCACGCTGAGCCTGGACACATCATCAGAGTCGTTCTCAATGCAGGGCTCCCATCAGCCACTGCCAGTCAGCTGGAGTTGGCAGCTACTTCCAAACTATTTGCCATTGTTGGACTATACTGTATCTCCCTAACCTTAAGCAGAAAGTAGCGTCTTATAATCATGACACTTTCTTGCTTTCAAAGTACTGTTGTGATTACTTTCCTTTACCTGTGTCTTATAGTCAGCTAATCTCATGATTTTAAAATATTAACCTAGGTGCAGGTGTTTTGTGAACACAGTGGATTTAGTCAGCAACTTTTTAGACTTCAGAGCCATAGTGCAAAATTAATTGTTCTGTTTATGCATTTTTACAGTTAAATGCAAATTTTCTTAAGAATAATTGGGGATGCATCCTTATCAAAGAAACTAAAGCATCCTTTTCTACTAATCCAGTGGTTCTCAGTGGTGAAGAGTGATTTTACTTACCAGGAGACATTTGGCAATATCTGGAGTGATTTTTGTTTGTCCACGATGGAGAGGAAGTGCTACTGGTATCTAGTGCGTGGGAGCCATGGATGCTGATAAACATCATGCATTATCAGAACAGTTCCCTACAGCGAAAGAGTATCCAGACCCAGAATGTCAGTATCGTTGATGCTGACAAATCCTTCACTAAGCTGTTGAACTTAGTTCTAAAATACAGGTTGAAGGAGATAATTTTTTAACTGAAATCTTTATGCTATGAACTTAATTTAAAAGAGAAACTACTTACTCTTTTGACAAAAAATATAGTCATACTCCTACTTGAAATTTGCCTTTGGGTCCTGTTTTACCAATTTGAGGAATAAGACATTCCTCAAAGGCAGTGGGATTCCATGGGACCTGCCTAGAGATGGCAGTTGAAACTCAGCATTGTATACTCCTTCCTTCTCCATCATTCTGAATGACCCAAGTGTGAGTTCTTCAATATTTCACACTATATTGAATCTCAAACTGAGAAACTACTCTTATAAGACAAGATGGATGTCAAGGGTTCTCCATTTTCTTTCAAGTGTTAAGTTTAGCCTAGAAATAATTTTTTTTCCTCACGAAAACTCAGTTCTGTTTCTCAAACAAATCAGTTGTTCATTTATCAAGTACTGCTGTTACCAGATGTGGTTGAATTCTCCTAATGAAGTGATAGGAGTAAGAAGGTTTTTATACACACCTCAAAACCAGGGCTTCCCTGGTAGCTCAGCTGGTAAAGAATCCACCTGCAATGCAGGAGACCCTGATTCGATTCCTGGGTCCTGAAGATTTGCTGGAGAAGGAATAGGCTACCTATTCCAGTATTCTTGGATTTCCCTGGTGGCTCAGCTGGTAAAGAATCTACCTGAGATGCGGGAGGCCTGGGTTTGATTCCTGGGTTGGGAAGATACCCTGGCGAAGGGAACAGCTACCCACTCCAGTACTCTGACCTGGAGAATTCCTTGGACTACATAGTCCATGAGGTCAGAACGAATCAGACACTGAGTGACTTTCACTTTCACATTCACCTCAAAACAATACTTTCTGAGAATTCAAGCCAGCACTTTACCTCCTACTATTGTCAACCAGAGATAGTGAATGTCTTTTAGACTAAAAGATTCTCAAGGCATAGTGGCTGAGAACATTTCATATTAACTCAAATATATAAGCCTTAATAAGCCAATTTCCCATTCAGTTTAATCTATTTTCAGCAGATCAAAATAATTAAAAATGCTAACAGTTATGGTAATTTTCAATACACTGCGAGAGAAGCAATTTAGATAGCACCTTCCCGTCGAATCTATATTTGTATAAATGCTGATCAAGAATATTTGTTCAATTTTATACAAATCAAACATGAATAATTTCTTCCATATTACTCCTTCCATTGTTGTGTTTTCCCTCTGTCTAGTTATCCATTTGCTACTGGCTTGCTGTTCTAGGAAGATTTGATTAAAATCAATAAGTTATTGGGAAGATGGCAATTAGCAGTCTTTCACCTATAATAGCATTGTCTGCTAAGCTTCCTTTTGTTAATCACAATATTTTAGCAAGACTCTCCTATCCAGCCATGCAATTTAATGAAATGGAAGGTTTGAAAAGCATCCTTAATTTGGGGCACTGGAAATATGCTTCTTTTTTACACTGTTTTGATAGGAATACCCAGCGTTTCTGCAGTACATCAGAATCTTCATCCCCTTTGAGAGTTTCTCAATTTTAAGATCTCAGAAATATCTGCACAGAAGTTAATACTGCATAAACCTCAAGTTGGTTCAATGTAGCATAAAAAAGTATGAGCAAATATCAATGTATAGATTTGTTTAACTATTTTGAAGTGACTCAATAGTTTGTTTGTAATAGATAATTGACATAGAGAAGTTCTTCACTTTGTGTGATATTGAGTGCAAAATGCCTGGGTTAAAGACTGAACCTTGACTAATGCCCCTCGACAGCAATAATGATTGTCAAAATCATTAATTAGAATTAAGTCATGGTATCCTTTTTTTTTATATTTGTTATTTGCTTCTTTGTTCTGAAGATCCTTAACTTCATTTTTGTTTTTCTTTAGCAGAAGCAAACACACAGTTAATGTGCTTGCTATTTAACTGTGCTTATAGGAAGGGTCACTTTTATTCAAATATTTTACATAATGACCAGTTGTTCTAAAAATACAGACACTTAAGCTAGTAAGTGAATAATGTTCATTTTAGACCTATAGCTAAGATCCTAATTCATAAATTTACTACTATTCTCTATTTAGAGAATTATTACCCCAAAAAGCATTAAAATGGAGACATTCACATAAATAGTGGCAATTTGGAAATATTTTGATTTCTTAGAGCATAGCCTATTCAGTTTTTGCCTAATAATATAAGACTTTGTGTGTTTGTCAGATGGAACCTCTGAAAATGCAAAGTTCTAAGCTAGGATATGTAATTTGTACAGAAGACATGTTCAAATGGTTTTTACCCTCCAGAAATTATTTATCTAAAAAGCCAAAGGTATAAAGCAATTACATGGGTAATTAAAAGCAACTAATTTTTGGAGTAAAAGAGAAACTAAAATAAGAATCAGATTTTCCCTAATGTATAATGTTCTCTAATCTACAAAATTATCTAAATAATTGTTCAGTTCTCCATTATATTCACTTTTATAGACACAACCTAAAATAAATGAAGCAGTTTAGGGCACTCAACATTGCCTTAGTGTCTTTATTTTATTTTTTAATAATTTTGTCTCTATACTAAGGAAGATTTCAGGTACTTGGTGTCATTTTATGTGCCTAGTAGATTCAAATGACTCTTTAATAATAATGGATCTCTTATTAGACTCAAAAGAAAGATGGATTTTTTTTTTGCTAATATCTGAAGTTCTTACTGTAAAGTCACTGTATCGGTAATACTGACATCTATGTAACATTTATTACAATACGAAAACTCCGTAAAAAGATTTTGTAATAAGATCATGGCAGTGGGTAGGGATCCAAAGAGATGAAAGGACTGGAAATAAAATTTTTGCTCAATTTGCATTTTGCCTAGAACATTAGCATTGCTCTTAAGTTTGAAAACAACAATAACAAAAGCAAATCAGCTGGGATTCCCAAGTCCTATCTTTAGAGATTCTGTGAAAGTGAAAGTCGCTCAGTCATGTCCAACTCTTTGCGACCCCATTGACTGTCCATGGAATTCTCCAGGCCAGAATACTGAAGTGGGTAGCCTTTCCCTTCTCCAGGGGATCTTCCCAACCCAGGGATCAAACCCAGGTCTCCCGCATTGTGGGCGGATTCTTTACCAGCTGAGCCACAAGAGATTCTGACCTAGTCTTAATAGATTGGCCTAAAGAATGTGTATTTTAACAAATTTCTTTGTTGATTCAGATGCAGGTGGACTAAAGTCTAGAACTTAAGAAACACTGGCCAAGGCACAAAGAAAATTCAAGTCTCTGTCATATTACAATTCACTACCACCTAGTCAATATTATTGCTACTGTATCAGATGTGAGTGAAACATTTACTTAGTGTGATATGGTATATTAGAGACCTCACTAGAGATGGTGTAGGTTTTTTGCATTTCCTCAAAATTCTTGACTACATCATAGAGTATTTTTGATGGAAGCCAATTATTGAACATTCAGATCATTATCAGATTCAGGGTCAGTTTCACAAGCAGCTACTTGGGCAGTTGTTTAGATCATCACTCTGTAAGGGACACTAGGGTATTACAGCAAGTATAATTAGATAGGGGAAATTGTATTTTCCAGAACTCTTCTTTGGTTGAAAGGATTAACATGATTAACTGTTTGGGAGGTGTTGAGTGTAGGGGTAGGTGAGATCCCCAGAGTAAAAGTTTGAGTAACTTCAATTTCATTCAAAGAAAAGAAAGTGTGGATAGCTGAAGGGAATTTATTTTGTTGAGTTGGTGAGGAGATGGGCTGGGGTGGGGGTTGTGGGTGGGAGATTGGGGAGTGGGAGTGGGTTGGCAGAGTTAAGTCTCTTGAGATGGTAGAAAGATCATTTACTGTTTGTTGCATACCTTGTAGTAGAGCAAAATTCATTTAAAGAGTTCTTTGACTTCCTCAGAGAGTAATATATATTAACTAGTTTTGGTTGTTCATCAAATGTGTAATCATCTCTGGAAGATGATTCTTTGGGACACTAGACTGCCAACTTTCTGCTGGCTTTCTGAATAAAGTTGCTATTTCTTGCCTTCCCCCAGTCAATGACAAACAAACAAAAAAACCTAGATTATCTCTGACAGTTTGGTGAATTTCAAAATTAAAAGAACAGTTTCTTGCTCTCAAGAATTTATAGTCTATTTGGAAAGAGGATAATACACACAAATATCTGTTATGACGTTATTATAAATGTACAGAGTATAGCAGAAGCCTTGAGAAAGCCAAAGCTTGTTCTGCCCGAGGGTATCAGAGAAGGCTTCACAGAGTAATATGTGAACTAGCAAGACAATACAGGTTTGACAAAGGAAGTCAGGACATTCTGAGTATTAGAACTAATGTATGCAATAGCAAGGAGGTACAAAAAAGAATGTTCAGTAAATGGCTCAAGTTTATAAGACTAGAAGAGGACGTGAAGAAGAACTAGACAGCTGAACAGTGGACAAAGTACACTGGGGTTTTTATATAGAGGATATATAGAGGGACAGTAAATTTGGGGGGCTTCCCTGTTGGCTCAAACAGTAAAAAAATCTGCCTGCAGTGCAGGAGATGTGGGTTCAATCCCTGGGATGGAAAGATCCCCTGGAGAAGAGAATGACAACCCACTCCAGTATTCTTACCTGGAGAATTCCATGGTTAGAGGAGTCTGGTGGGCTACAGTCCATGGCATGGGGTCACAAAGAGCTGGACATGACTGAGCAACTAACACCACTGCTGCTGCTGCTCAGTCGCTTCAGTTGTGTTCGACTCTGTGCGACCCCATAGACAGCAGCCCACCAGGCTCCCCCGTCCCTGGGATTCTCCAGGCAAGAACACTGGAGGGGGTTGCCATTTCCTTCTCCAGTGCATGAAAGTGAAAAGTGAAAGTGAAGTCGCTCAGTCGTGTCCGACTCTAGCGACCCCATGGACCGCAGCCTACCAGGCTCCTCCGTCCATGGGATTTTCCAGGCAAGAGTACTGGAGTGGGGTGCCATCGCCTTCTCCGAACTAACACCACACATACACATCAATTTTTTCAGGTGAATTTTACTAAAATTGAAATATATTGATGCTGGATGGTTGGAATCACAAGGTATTTTGAGCTGGATGCTGATATGGTTGTAATGTCATGCAAGTTCCTTCCGAGAAAGAGTAAAAGACAAACTGAAGGTGGCAAGACAGGTAGGAAACTACTGATAGAAGCTAGAAAAAGATGGCATGGTTCTCAACCAGGCTGGCAGTAATGAGAAGTGAAAGAAAGGATAAAAAAGGGAATAGGTTGGAAAGAAAGAAAGGGGAGTATGTTCTAAATGACTTGGCAACTGATGTGATGTAAGAGGTGAGGCTAAGGTAACACTTGGGTTGGCGATTGTGTCCATTTAAGTACCATTTGCTCAGAGAGAGAAGAGAAGCCATTTCTTTTTGGTCATCAGTGTAGCTTGGGAAGAGTCAAGATTACTTTTGAGAACACTGAGTAGAATATACACTTCTAAAATTGATTAGGCCTTTCTTAAAACACTGAACATATGTTTAATAGCTTTTGAATATTAAATTCTAAATGGAAAAAAAAAGTCTAATCATCATCTCCTTTAATTCTGTCCAAAAAAAATCACAGAGAAAGAAAAGTTACCAGATAAAAGATAGCTGAGAGAGATCCTTTCTTGGATCATAGAAGCAAATAATTTTAGAGACCACTGTGTCTTGTGAAGTAAATATCTAGTTCTCCTCACGGGTACAAAGCAGGCTTCAACAGCCCAGGAGCAGTGCTCCAAATAAGAGTTGTTATTTCTGGAGACAAAGGTACACTGAAACCAGAGAGCACTTCCAAAAGAGATAAAATGGGATCTAAGGGGATCTGAGTGGAATAGAATGCATTCTTGGCTCCAAAATACTTTTGAGAACTCTCTAGAAGACTGCTGCTTATAGGATCTCCTGTCACTCTGATTTTTGTTCACTGACTTTTTCATAAATGTAACGAATTAACTGTGGTATGATGCTTTAAAAATACATTCCTCCCTATCTGTATTATAAATGTCATTAGGGTAGAAATTTTGTTATTTCTAGCTGTGTATGTCAGGGTTCAACCAGAGAAGCAGAACCACTAGGAGATACATCCATGTGGTATCAAGTGATTCACTACTGGGCTTTGACTTTATGCAGTGTGGGTGTTGGTGAAACATTCTCTGTAAGGCTTTGTCTTCATGTCTCAAGACTTCCCTGGTGGCTCAGATGGTAAAGTGTCTGCCTACAATGTGGAAGACCTGGGTTCAATCCGTGGGTCGGGAAGATACCCTGGAGAAGGAAATGGCAAGCCACTCCAGTATTCTTGCCTGGAAAATCGTATGAACTGAGGAACCTGGTAGGCTACAGTCCATGGGGTCCCAAAGAGTTGGACACGACTGAGCGACTCGACTTTGACTTTCTTTGTCTTCATGTCTCATGCTGAAGTTCAAAGTCCACAAGCAGGCAGGCAAGAATAGAAGATGTGTGTAAGGTGGAGGTGATCAGGAGTAGGCTGGAACCCACAAACAGGAGCCAAACCTCACAAAGGTGAGCTGAAACCCATGTCAGTTTTTGTTTCCTGCGGTGATGGTAGTATGGATGTCCTGCAGGAACCAGGGCCTATTTAGATGTAAGAAGCACACATTCCTGGCCCACGAGTCAAAGGAACTTGAGGAAGATCCAGGGAAATGTGGAGCATTATCGGTCCAACTGCTAACTCACATCAATGAGGTGAGCCCATAGACCATTAACACTGTGTGAGAAATTCAAAACAGCTCTTGCTTTGCTTCCAGTCTCCAAATCTCCCAGAAGAAATGTCTCTTGTGGCTCACTCTGATACAGGAAAAGGGATTCTGTGAAATGTCATTCAACCTCACTAAGTTGATACATTACAAAGGCACAATAGCTATGTCATCAGCAACTTCAGAATGCCTCCTACAGAGTGGGGAGTAAATTAATATTCATAGAATTAACAAATATTAACACATGAATGACTTATGGAAGGGGCAGGGTTTACCACAAACTGGGTTCAAACTAAGTTCAAAGAGCAAGAATGAAATAAATATTTAACACATTGCAGAATGGAGTCAAATGCCAGTGAGAACATGCATACAATTCTGTTTCTCTCTTGTCTCTCTCCATGCATGCATGCATGTGTGCACGCGCGCACACACACACACACACAATTTTTCCTCTTTAGAATGTGTAAAGTGTAGGTAATGAATTAGTTGAAGCAGCGTTGTCCTACTTTCCAGGCTCTAAACTCATCACTGTAATAACTGCAAAGCCTTTATAGTAATGGCACATGAGTAGGAATTTGTGAAATGAATTTTTTGGCAGTTCATTAGTAAATTTGGGTTTTGCCTCAGCCTCAGGGAACAGAAAGGATCCCAGAAGGTATAGCAATCAGCAGATGAACTAACCCTCTCCTCAATAATATGAAATGCTGTTTTAAAAGAATTAAGCAATGAGAAGTAAAGCCTGGAAAATGAAATAATAGCTCATTAAAACTAATCTTTTTGAGTTATGTGGGATGGGACAAAATACATTCTAATCACCACTGTAATTCAAATAATGAATGTGATAGTTTCAAAGGATTTTTTATTGTGTATTCCCACAAACTCCTTTCACACTGGTTAGCTAAATGCTTCAAGGTCTATATCATGCTTTAATTCATTTTGTGTCCATGGAACCTATCAGAGTGCCAGCATGTCTTAATGCTCAGTAATAGTTGTTAGAAGAATAAATGAGAGAATGAATTAAGGGCATTTAACAGGAACAGGCTGAAGTCAGTTAATGATACAGACTTGAGTTGTAGACACAGTGCAACTTAGAACACTAAATAATGGATCCTTGTTGAGATGACAAACTTTCCTCTCCCAATGTCAATCCTAAGGAAATTACAGAAGCTGAAGAAAAGCCTGGATTTGAGGAATGAAGAGTGAAAAACCACAGAACCTCTGAGGTGTCTGAGGTGTGCCAGGGCTGTTGAGGAGTTTTGCATGGGTGATGGTTAAAGTACAAATCAGAGGAGAAAAGGAGGCAGTCGTGAGGATACAGCTTGTAGGATCCGTTTAAGCTTTGCTCCTGCTCTTTTACAATAGAAATTGTATGTATTACTTTAGGCCTCCATTGCTGTATTACAGCAAGGCTAAATTCAGGACTGTGTAAAAGCCATGTTGCACTTCCCTGGTGACTCAGTGGTAAAGAATCTGCCTGCCAATTCAGGAGATGCAGGTTTGATCCGTGGGTTGGGAAGATCCTTGAAGAAGGAAATGTTAGCCCACTCCTCCAGTATTTTTTCCCAGGAAATCTTGTGGACAGATGACCCTGCCTAACTAGAGTACATGGGGTTGCAAAAGAGTCAGACATGACTTAGTGATTAAACAGCAACAGTAAAAGCCATATTGGTACTACTGAATGAAAACTACCAGGTTGGCCAGACATGCTCAGGTATTCACATCTCTATTTCTCCAAACTCGGCAATAAAAGGTTAGAAGTTCCTACCTCCTGTTAGAGCCACTGCTACCGAAGTGTTTAGAGGTAAAGCCATGATCAGAAGAGTTGCCTGGTGGATTGGAAATAAACAGGAGTTCTTAGCAGACTTTCTATAGTTCCTAGAATTCTGTTCCAAAGAGCTTTTCCATTTTTAATTCCATATATTCACCTGGAGGTGTTCCAGCAAGATCTTTCAGTGCTTTCTACTGCTGATTTCACACAGATCATCAGGTATCTGTGAGATGAATTCACAGGCAAACTAGCTAGGCATTTGCAAAATAACCAGCTACTGGTAAAGAAACATCACAGAGGAACAACATAAACCACCTGAGGAAGAATAATTGAAATATATGCATAAAGAGCTTGAAATAAGCATGATGAATTCACTAAAAGATAAAGGAAGATGTTTGCAATACGAAGAAAGAACCCGAAATCATAAAAGGAGACAAGTGGAAAGACAGGAATAAAAATGATAGAAATAAAGAACTCAGTAGTTGGAATAAACATTAGGATATACAGAGTTAAGAAGAGAAGACCAGATGGATAGACTTTGAAAAAAGTTGAACAAAAAAGATGGAAAATAGAAAAAGAGATTGAATGAATAAAAATGTTGAAAAATAAAAATACCAATATCTAGGCAACAGAAAGAACAGAATTAGGGAGAAAAAGAGAAAACAGAAAAAAGGGAACTATCTGAAGAAATAATCAAGATTACTAAATTAAAGTTGAAAATATCATATTATAATAAAAGGGCTCAAATTGATAGAGACAAGAGCAAGGCAAACATTAGGGGTAAGACAACATCGCAGTTAAGTATTTAGTGAAATTTAAGGAAAAAAAAATATTCCAGAGAAAAAGAATATGTCACCTACAAACATTGTCATGTATTCATTAATATGTTTATTTTTGAGAGATAATTGGCATGTATCGTTGTATTAGTTTCAGGTGTACAACACAATGACTCAGTTTTTATATCTGTTGTGAAAAGGTCACTACAGTAAGTCTAGCCAATATCTGTGACTGTACATAGTTACAAGTTTTTTTCCCTTGGGACAAGAATCTTAAGATTCATTCTCTTAACAACTTGTCAATATGCAATATGATATTATTAACTATAGTCACCATACTGTAGATTATATCCCCATGAGTTACTTATTTCACAACACAGAGTTTGTACCTTTTGATCTCCTTCCCCCATTTGCACACTCCCCTTCACACTCTCTCTTCCCCCTCTGCCCCTCCCCACCTCTGGAAACCACCAATCTTTTATCCGAGTCTATGAACTTGGTACAGTGGGGTGGGGGTAGAAGGGTTCTATCTTTTTTTTTTTTTCCTGGTTTTTTTTGATTCACACAGTATTTGTCTTTCTCTGTCTGACTTCACTTAGGATAATACCCTGAAGGCCCATCCATGTTGTTACGAATGACAGCATTCCATTGTGTGTGTGTTTACGTGTCACTCTTTCTTTATCTATTCACCCCTCAGTGGGCACTTAGGGCGCATCCACATCTTGGCTGTTGTGAATATGCTGCCAAGAACCATGAACATGAAGGTGCGTACATCTTTTTGGGTTACCATTTTTGTTTTCTTTGAGTAAATACTAAGAAGGGAAACTGCTGGATCACACGGTAGTGCTGTTTTTAAATTCTTTGTGGAACCTCCATTTTGTTTTCCATGGTAGTTGAACCAATTTACACTTCCAGAAGCCATACTCAAAAGTTGTCTGTTCTCCACATTTTTGCCAACACTTGTTATTTCCTGTCATTTTAGTAATAGCCATTTTGATAGATGTGAGGTGATATCTCACTTTGGTTTTGATTTGCACTTCACTGATTAGTAATGTTGACCATCTTTTCATATACCTGTTGGCTATCTATATGTCTTCTTTGGAAATCAGTTCAGTTCATTTCAGTCACTCAGTCATGTCTGACTCTTTGAGATCCCATGAACTGCAGCATGCCAGGCTTCCCTGTCCATCACCAACTCCTAGAGCTTTCTCAAACTCATGTCCATCGAGTCGGTGATGCCATCCAACCATCTCATCCTCTGTCGTCCCCTTCTCCTCCTGCCTTCAATCTTCCCCAGCATCAGGGTCTTTTCAAATGAGTCAGTTCTTCCCATCAGGTGGCCTCAGTATTGGAGTTTTGGCTTCAGCATCAGTCCTTCCAATGAATATTCAGGACTGATTTCTTTTAGGATTGACTGGTTGGATCTCCTTGCAGTCCAAGGGACTCTTAAGAGTCTTTTCCAACACCACAGTTCAAAAACATCAATTCTTCAGTGCTCAGCTTTCTTTATAGTCCAACTCTCACATCCATTCTTGACTACTGGAAAAACAATAGCTTTGACTAGATAGACTTTTGTTGGCAAAGTAATGTCTCTGCATTTTAATATGCTGTCTAGGTTGGTCATGACTTTTCTTCCAAGGATCAAACGTCTTTTAATTTCATGGCTGCAGTCACCATCTACAGTAATTTTGGAGCTCACCAAAATAAAGTTTGTCACTGTTTCCAGTATTTCCCCATCTATTTGCCATGAAGTGATGGGACCAGATGCCATGATCTTAGTTTTCTGAATGAGTTTTAAGCCAACTGTTTCACTCTCCTCTGTCACTTTCATCAAGAGACTCTTTAGTTCTTCTTCACTTTGTGCCATAAAGGCAGTGTCATCTGTCTATCTGAGGTTATTGAGGTCTTTGGAAATATATCTATTTAAATCCTCTGCCCATTTTATTAATCAGATTTTTAAAAATTGTGCTGTATGTATTCTTAATATATTTTGTATAGTAACCCTTTATCACAAGTATGGTTTGTAAATATTTTCTCCAATTTAGTATGTTACCTTTTCTATTTTGTTGATAGTTTCCTTGCTTTACAGAAGTTTTTAGTTTGATGTAGTCTGATTTGTTTATTTTTGCTTCTGTTGCCTTTACTTTTGATGTCAAATTCTAAAAAGTATTGCCAGGTCCTGTGTCAACAGCTTACTGCCTATATTTTGTTTTAAGAATTTTAAGGTTTCAGATCTTACATTGGGGAAGGAAATGGCAACCCACTGCAGTATTCTTGCCTAGAGAATCCCAGGGACAGAGGAGCCTGGTGGGCTGCTGTCCTTAGGGTCACATAGAGTTGGACATGACTGAAGTAACTTAGCATGCATGCATGCATTGGAGAAGGAAATGGCAACCCACTCCAGTATTCTTGCCTGGAGAATCCCAGGGACAGAAGAGCCTGGTGGGCTGCTGTCTGTGGGGTCACACAGAGTCGGACACGAAGGAAGCGACTTAGCAGCAGCAGCTGCTGCTTACTTTCAGCAGCAGCATATCTTACATTCAAGTCTTTAATTCCTTTTGTGTCAGATTTTATGTACTGTGTAAGATAATGGTCCAGTTTCATTCTTTTGCATATAGCTCTCCAGTTTCCCCAGTCCCGTTTATTGAAAAGACAGTTCTTTCCCCATTGTACAGTCTTAGACCCTTTGTCAGAAATTAATTGACCATATATGCTTGGCACTGATTTAGGTGTCTGTTTTTTATGCCAATACCATACTTTTTTTATTAATATAACTTTGTGGTATAGTTTACACTCAGGAAGTGGTGCATCTCCGTCTTTGTTCTTCATTTCAAGATTGCTTTGGCTATTTGGAGTATTTTGTGGGTTCCATACAAATTTTAGGATTGTTTGTTCTATTTCTGTTTTCATTACAGAAATGCTACTGGAGTTTTGATAGGACTGCATTGAGTCTGTAGATTCCTTTGAGCAATATTGATGCTTCCAACCCATGAACATGGAATATCTTTCCATTTATGTGTGTCATCTGCGATTTCCTTGAACAGTGTCTCATAAATTTCAGTGTGTGCTGGTCTTTCACCTCCTCAGCTAAATTTTTTCATAGGTATTTTATTCTTTTCAATGCACTTGGAAATGAGATGGTTTTCTTAATTTCTCTTTCTGATAGTTTGTTTTTAGTGTATAGAAACACAATAGATTTTTCCATATTGATTTGTACCCAGCAAATTACTGAATTTGTTTATTAGTTCAAACAGTATTTTGGTGGAGTCTTTAGCATTTTCTATATATACAATGATGTCACAGAAAATGAAAGTGAAAGTTGCTCAGTCATGTCCGACTCTTTGCGACCCCATGGACTATACAGTCCATGGAATTCTCCAGGCCAGAATGCTGAAATGGGTAGCCTTTCCCTTTCTCCAGGGGATCTTCCCAACCCAGGGATCGAACTCAGGTCTCTTGCATTGCGGGTGGATTCTTTACCAGCTGAGCCACAAGTGAAGCCTAAGAATACTGAAGTGGGTAGCCTATCCCTTCTCCAGGGGATCTTCCTGACGCAGGAATTGAACCAGGGTCTCCTACATTGCAGGTGGATTCTTTACCAACTGAGCTATCAGGGAAGCCCATGATGTCACAGAAGAAGAAAACAATTCCAGGAGGATTTTGCAAATTATATGGGAGGTCAGTTCAGTTCAGTTCAGTCACTCAGTCGTGTCTGACTCTTTGCAACCCCATGGACTGCAGCATGCCAGGCTTCCCTGTCAATCACCAACTCTCAGAGCTTGCTCAAACTCATGTCCATCAGGTTGGTGATGCCATTAAACCATCTCACCCTCTGTCATCCCCTTCTCCTCCTGCCTTCAATCTTTCCCAGCATCAGGGTCTTTTCCAAGGAGTCAGTTCTTCGCATCAGGCGGCCAAAGTATTGGAGTTTTGGCTTCAGCATCAGTCTTTCCAATGAATATTCAGGACTGATTTCCTTTAGGATGGACAGGTTGGATCTCCTTGCAGTCCAAGGGACTCTCAGGAGTCTTCTCCAACACCACAGTTCAAAAGCATCAATTCTTCAGCACTCAGCTTTCTTTATAATCCAACTCTCACATCCATACATTACTACTGGAAAAACCATAGCTTTGACTAGACAGACCTTTGTTTGCAAAGTAATGTCTTCACTTTTTAATATGCTTTCTACGTTGGTCATAGCTTTTCTTCCAAGGATATGGGAGGTGATGGAAATCAAATAACTCAGTTATGCTTAAGTTTTCTTAATAGAGGAAAGAGAGATATAAGTGTATTTTTAACAATTCAGAGCAATCCAGAATGAAAATATAGAAAGTAAAGGACGAGATGTAGATATTGAGAAGTTTAGGAAATTAATGAGTAAATAAATATAGCCTTAATCTTAAAGGCAGAACATATGAATACAAATGTGTAACATATAGTTTCAAATGTGAAGAACAAAAGTTGTTTATATAGAAGAGAGTAAGAAATGAGAAGGTGAAGGAGAAAAGTGCACAAAATGAAAAATATCAAATGAAACAGCAGAAGTGTTCTGCTATAAAAATAATTTAAAAATTTATAATAGACAATACCAGACAGTCTCAAACTGTATTTTTAACATTAACAAAAATGATCCAGCAAAGTAGTCTTTTCAAAAAGAGACATTTAACACAAAAAATATCAAAAATATTAAAAATAAAAGATGGAATACAGACAAGGCAAACATGAGTGAAAACTAAAATGGAGTTGTACTCTTAATATCTGACAAAGTATAATTTAAAGGGGAAAAATTGTGGTATAATGAGTACATTTGTTCAGGGCTTTGTTCTGGGTTACCTGAAAAAAGGAACAAGCTGGATTCAGTCTCACATTTCTCTTTTCTATCAGGAAGAAAGAATGCATTTGAACTCAGTTTGCTATGAGATTAGTGGCCTTTCCTCTGCAACTGGAGGAAAGATTATTATAGACAACGTCTATAAAGAGCCATTATCCACATTTAAAATACCTGGCACCCACAGGATTTTTCATTGATAAATTTCCTCTACAAAGGAGCTCAAATAGGGTTTCAATTCTGACCCCTGACAAATAGACTAATGCTATGGGCCCATGGTCCTGCTCTCTGTGCAATGTAGGAAGGATGGGCGGGTGGGGATCTTCTCCATTTGTTTTCTTTTGACTCTTATCTCGTAAGAAACCCCTTTTCCTTAACATGTACAATATAATATTGTAGAATTCATCCTGAGGACTGATGAAGAGAATCCACTCAGAAATGTAACCTCCACAAGAATATTGTAAGGGTCAGAAAAGGTTATCTACTTATAGAAAGAACATTAGAGGAAGATGCTATTATTGATATCCCTATGCATCTAACACATTAAAAATTAATTAAAAAGCAAAAGTTGGTTCCTTGAAGAAATTTTCAGACTTGTTCCTGAGACTGACTACCAGAGTGGGGCTTCCCTGGTGGCTCAGTGATGAAGAATCACCTATCAATGCAAGAGGCCCCGGTTCTTTCCCTGGGTCAGGAAGATCTTCTGGAGAAGGAAATGGCAATCTACTCCAGTATTCTTGCCTGGGAAAGTCTATGGGCAGAGAAATCTGGCAGGCTTCAGTCCATGGGGTTGTAGAAAAGTCAAATAAGACTTAGTGACTAAGACTGCCAGGGTTGGGTGGGTGAAAGAAGATTAATATCTAGAAGTCACAAGTCAACAAAAAGAACACAACTCTAAAGAAAAATGGCAAAGGATAACAACAGGCAATTTCTGTAAGTAGAATATCCAAAGGCTCATAAGTATATCAAAGTTTCTGATATGTGTTAGTAATTAAACTAATACAAATGTGAGCTATTACTTTCAGTTCAGTTCAGTTGCTCAGTCGTGTCCGACTCTTTGTGACCCCACAAACAGTAACACATCAGGCCTCCCTGTCCATCACCAACTCCCAGAGTCCACCTAGTAAATAAGCAACATATTAAAATATAGGAAAACACCAAATAGTGGTGAAATTGAAGATTATTGCCACTGCTCTGAAGATTGGTTGGCAGTTCCTGTTCAAATTCAATGTGTATGAGTATATATATACATTGTATGACTACTAAATATATATATATATATAATTATATATTTACACATACATATACATCAGTCCTGGGTGTTCATTGGAAGGACTGATGCTGAAGTTGAAACTCCAGTACTTTGGCCACCTCATGTGAAGAGTTGACTCATTGGAAAAGACCCTGATGCTGGGAGGGATTGGGGGCAGGAGGAGAAGGGGACGACAGAGGATGACATGGCTGGATGGCATCACCAATTCGATGCACATGAGTTTGAGTGAACTCTGGGAGTTGGTGATGGACAGGGAGGCCTGACACGCTGTGGTTCATGGGGTCGCAAAGAGTCAGACACGACTGAACGACTGAACTGAACTGAATACATATACTGAACACACACACACACAGACACATGATCAAGTAGTTGTGGCCCTGAGTTTAAAGTCTAAAGATTCTCTCACACATATGATAAAGGAGTATGCTTGACACAATATAGTTTATGGGGATTAGAAATTGGAGTCTATTCCAAGCTGGGTATCTAGCAGTGGGGTACTACATAGGTCCACACTGGCAGATATATTCCATGAAGTACAATGAAGCCTTTGGAATTCACAGAACCAGAAGCAAAACTGGATGACACAAAGGAGCTAGATGGATTGTAAAAATATTGTTATGGGTATAAGGAAATGAGAGAGAAGTACCCATTTATTGTTAAGATACATTAATATACATACAGCAAAATAGGAAACATTGTAGATTGCACCAAGTGGTGATTACCTGACTGAGCAAATGAAAGTTCTAGATACTGAGTTAAATTTGAATTTCAAATAAAATGTTATGTTTTTTTAGCATAAGCTCATGGTTATACTAAGTATTTAGTATAAGCATGTTCCATACAATATTTGGGACTTGTACTAAAAATTATTTGTAGTTTATGTGAAATTCATATCTAACTGGGGATCCTGTATTTGATCTGTCAACCCTATACCAAACAAATGATACATAAACACATTAGAATGGTTGCCTTTTGAGGGTAGGGAGGAATAGGAAAACACAGATAAAATGAAATAGACAAACAAGAAGAATAAAAGAAGAAAAGGGCAATGCATAAATCAATGATGATTAAAGTGTCATGCTCTGAGCATAATTAACTAGCTGACTCTAAGAATAAAAAGAAAAAAGGGACATTTTGGAGAAAAAAGGAATCTTGTGCCATGATTTACATGAGCTGGGTTTTAAAAAACATGTGAATATCATGGTGTGGAACTGATTTGTCAGTGAAATTCCCTAGTAAATTAAAAATTTTCCTTTTGGTTTTGGGAATAACTATTATTAAATAAGCAAAAAAACCTATTTTCATTCTTTCTGGAATTTTCATCTTTAGTGAATAAAAATGTTTAATGAAAGTTCAGTGCATTAAAATGATAAGTTCAGGGTTATTGTGTAATTAAAAGCATATTTTGAAATACCATACTGTAATTGAACACACATGGGTAAATACACATACAAAGTAATTACTTGAGCGGCAAAGAGAGTTAGCTCTAAGGTACTCTGATCTCCACCTACCTTTGCTGCTTAGAGAAACTGCCCTCAGCCAAAATAAACCAGACTCTTGAGTCAAAAAGCTCCCAACCCATCAGATGTTCAGGTATCTTAGCAGCATCGTCATCCTTAATGCCGTTTTGTCCTAAGACAAACATAATATTTCATGCCTGGCCATCAAAACACTGACGTTAACACCTTGCAAATTTGAAACAACGTGGAAATCCAAATGATGGACCAATAAACTCTTAAGAGCAGCCATGTTCAGACAAAGTGAGTTCACTCATGGGGCTGTCCAGGTGAGCAAGTGACAGGATTCTTTGTTAGAGTCTTGTTTTCATAATTGCCTATGTATCTGGAAATTCTCTACTCATTTGCCACAACTTGAGATGTTGGCATCTGTTAGAAATGAGACAAAAATTCACAGACCTCAATTCCCAGTCCTTCTAAATCCCCCATGCTCATACAAAGGGAGAACCAATTTCCTTTCTCTTAGTTGTCTATTTCCCTTTACTGTTTATCTTACCAATAGCTTATCTTACTCTAATGCTGGACTGGAAGAAACACAAGCTGGAATCAAGATTGCCAGGAGAAATATCAATAACCTCAGATATGCAGATGACACCACCCTTATGGCAGAAAGTGAAGAGGAACTAAAAAGCCTCTTGATGAAAGTGAAAGTGGAGAGTGAAAAAGTTGGCTTAAAGCTCAACATTCAGAAAACGAAGATCATGGCAGCTGGTCCCACCACTTCATGGGAAATAGATGGGGAAACAGTGGAAACAGTGTCAGACTTTATTTTTCTGGGCTCCAAAATCACTGCAGATGGTGACTGCAGCCATGAAATTAAAAGACGCTTACTCCTTGGAAGGAAAGTTATGACCAACCTAGATAGCATATTGAAAAGCAGAGACATTACTTTGCCAACAAAGGTTCGTCTAGTCAAGGCTATGGTTTTTCCTGTGGTCATGTATGGATGTGAGAGTTGGACTGTGAAGAAGGCTGAGCACCAAAGAATTGATGCTTTTGAACTGTGGTGTTGGAGAAGACTCTTGAGAGTCCCTTGGACTGCAAGGAGATCCAACCAGTCCATTCTGAAGGAGATCAGCCCTGGGATTTCTTTGGAAGGAATGATGCTAAAGCTGAAACTGCAGTACTTTGGCTACCTCATGCAAAGAGTTGACTCATTGGAAAAGACTCTGATGCTGGG